>NC_053490.1:539578765-539886775 GCF_905171775.1 Rana temporaria | reverse complement strand
ATATCCCCGTTTATTTGTGGCCTCCATTGTAGTGCTGCATTTTGTGTGTCCCTATATCCCCGTTTATTTGTGGCCTCCATTGTAGTGCTGCATTTTGTGTGTCCCTATATCCCCGTTTATTTGTGGCCTCCATTGTCCAAACCCCCCCCCCCTAGATTTTAGAAATACATACTAATAATTATTTTTCTTATTTAGATATTTTTTGGGGGGTTGTTTCTCATCTCATCTTGAGCCCCACTCCCCCTAAATATATTTTTTCAACATCAGAGGGGGGTGATTAATATGCTTAATTGTTCACATGTTATTTTTTAATACTAACCTTTTTTGTGGAATTGTTGGTGGGATCCCTTGTAATTTTAGCTATATTCTGTTTAAAATCTTTGTTCTAATGTTTTTTATTTTTTCTTTCTATCCAGTTCCCCACCACGCCACAGGAATGGCAGACTGTGGCAGCGGACTTCTCCCAGCGTTGGAACTTTCCGAACTGTGGAGGAGCCATTGATGGCAAGCACATCCGCATTGTGCCCCCACCCCATAGTGGATCCCATTTCTTCAATTACAAGGGGTTCCACAGCGTTGTTTTGATGGCGGTGGTCTCTGCAAATTACGAGTTTTTGTACGTGGATGTTGGGAAAAATGGCCGGATGTCGGACGGCGGTGTCTTTGCGGAGACGGAGTTCGCACAACGGCTTCGGTTGGAGGACCTAGGATTGCCACCTGCGGAGGAGAACGAAGAGGGTCTGCCCTTCGTGTTTGTAGCAGATGAGGCTTTTGGTTTGGGTCCCCACCTCATGAGGCCATTTCCCCAACGCACCCTCACCCATGAGAGGAGGGTTTATAATTATCGGCTGGCCAGAGCAAGACGTGTGGTAGAGAATGCCTTTGGAATCATGGCCAGCCGATTCAGATTGTTTTTAACAGCAATAAACATGGCGGAATACAAGTGGAATTATATTATACTATCTTGTTGCATTTTGCACAATTTTTTGAAAAGAAATTCTCAAACGTACCTGACGGTATTGCCTGATGAGGCTGATCTTGTGGCTCCGGAGCCGGGACATCAGGCTAGCCATAGAGGCTTGGCCCCCCAAACCGCACGTGCAGTGCGTCAATCCTATGTGGACTATTTTATGGGGAGGGGGGCCATTGCAATGCCTGATCTTGTTTAAAAAAATAAATTTACTTTTTGTTTGATGAAACAGTGTTTATTTGTTTGATTTTAGTTATTTGTAAGTTTTGGGGGGTAATGTTTCTTTTTCGTAGGTTCTCATCCAGCCATGTGTTTGGGATGTAATAAATTACCATGAGTGTTAAATCTTAATAACTCTACAAATATGCCTGAGTAATTGAATGAGTCTGCATTGATACCAATAACTACACACAAATTGTTTGGAGTCCAAAATGTTATTTATTTGTTACTTTTTTAGTTTTGATTAGTACAACAAATATTTTTTTTTTTTTTTTGGTCTTTTTTGATTATTACAAAATATAATTTCTTTTTTTGTTTTTTTGGTCTTTTTTGATTATTACAAAATATAATTAATTTTTTGGTTTTTTTGGTCTTTTTTGATTATTACAAAATATAATTTTTTTTTTTTTTTTTTTGGTCTTTTTTGATTATTACAAAATATAATAAATTTTTTGGTTTTTTTGGTCTTTTTTGATTATTACAAAATATAATATTTTTTTTTTTTTTTTTTTGGTCTTTTTTGATTATTACAAAATATATTTTTTTTTATTTTTTTATTTTTTTTTTACAATTCAAGGAAAAAAGAAAATACACCAAAAATTAAACCCTCCCCAAAACATTAATAAAATTTTTAAGCTGCCGTTCCAGCGTCTTTGCTTTGTGACGTATTTCACGGCAGGCCAAACGTATGTCCTCAACTTGGGCCCTGCAGGTGAGAACCTCGCCGATGAGGAGCTGGGCACTATACGTGTCCAGTCCCTGACCAGCCCGATTTCCTCCTGAAATGTGGAACCAAAACATGTGTTAAAAGATTGTATGCCTATATCTATATTCACAGAAAATGTGGTAGATGTTACTTTACCGGATGTTGAGGCAGGTTCCTCTTCCTCTACATCCCTCGGGGGTGTGGCTTGATTGGCTTGTGCCTCCTGCCTTGCTGCTTCATTGTGCCCTACAAGATTGAAGAAAGGGAAAACATGAGGTTCAACCATTACGAGCGGCATGAAATGACACCCAAAAAATAAGAAATGCTAAACAAAAGGTCACTATTGTTGATTTTTAAACAATTATCAATAAAATAGACCAATATTTAATCCATTCACAAAGTAATGTCAAATCAGTTAACACAATTTATAAGTTTAGATATGTAAGCTAAACAAGTCTCCCCTGGATCTGCTCACCCCTGTGTGTGACCCAACATAGGTTGTGATTGTGACAAACAATTGTGCTACTGAGTACACATGTTCAATAAAAAAAGGAGTAGCAAACGCTCCTTTTTGTGAATCTCAAGGTATTTACGTTTCTTCTAAAATAAGCTGAAACACATTTCCATCTATTCCAGAATTGAATACACCTTTTTTTTAAGCCCCAAAAATGTCACAACTTTCATATTTGTGTCGACTAATTGGTCATAGGAGTCGTCGTTCATTCGCCCACAATTCCTAAATTTACGATTTTTGTTCAGATACAGTGCTTCAACTCCCCTTTGCACATGCAAACTAGGCATGATGCCATTTCTCATTAATATGGTATTGGATTATTGAAAGTCACCGAATGAACGACGACTACGACGACTGCATCATGCGTCCACATTCATAATATTCATTTTATGGTCAACCTGGCCCAACAAAAAAAAATGGGACAAAGAACACACCAAAATAATTAAATACACATGGAAAAAACTTACTTCTTCTTCGAATCACCTTATTAATTCGGTAAAGTTGGTGGGGTTCCCTTTTTTTTAAATCCGACCACCTTTTGCGCAGGTGCTCTCTGCTCCTGGTTTTCCCAAACTTCCGCTGGAGCCTACGGATGACCTTCTCCATAATTTTGGCTTTAACTTTATTGGGATGCATGTAGGGGCCATGCTTGGCATCATAGTCCTCCCTCCTCAATATGGTGACCATCTCCACCATTTCATTAAAGCTCATGTTGGAGGCTCTGCAGCGGAATCTGCGGTGTGTTTGGGCCTGGCCTGCCTCCTGGCTAGAGCTAGAATACACCTCCATGTTGTCCATCTTTTCTCACTCACCAAACGACAGAGAAGGGGCGTGGAAAGGACGATACCGAACGTCAGGGGCGGGGTGTCGTGCGGAGCGTCACGCGTGCGTAGTGTAAAAGGGATGGGACGTGTTTGGAAACGGCCTGCATAGTCTGTGGAAGAAGTCGTAATTCCCGATCTTTCCTAACGACGAGACGTAAGTTTTTAATTCCGACTTTATTATAGTGAATAGGGAATGAGTTTGTGGGCTAGTTAGGGGAAGTAAGCTAGTGCCTTTAATTACATTATGTTTTGGCTTCTGTTTCATGTGCAGAAAGAATGGATGCCTTCAAGGATGCGGACTTCCTCACAGACTTCATCCAAAAATGGAAGGAACATCCAGTTCTGTGGCAAACCAAAAGCACACTAAATAAAAACAAAGATGCCAGGGAGAAAGCTAGACAGAGCATGCTTGTTTTTGTGAAAACAAGGGTCCCCAACGCCACAACAGCCACTGTGAAAAATAAAATCAATTCCATCAGGGGCACCTACAGGGCCCAACGGGTCCAAGTCCTGGCCTCAATGAGGTCTGGGGCTGCAGCTGACTCCATATACAAACCAACCCTGTGGTACTATAGTCAGCTGCAGTTCCTGGACGACCACATTGAGACCAGGACATCCATGTCTACCCTTCCCCCAAGAGGTAGCTCCCAGCTTCCCAGCAGCCAATCCTCCAGTGTTCCCTGCAGACAAGAGCAGACAAGCTCGGAGGAAGAGGAAGAGTTCCTGGAGGACCCCAATTGTGAGCCGTGGAGAATGGTATGTGTTTTTTGTTTGAATTTAGTTAGTATATGACAAGTATAGTAATAATGGTAAATGTATGTTACTATTGTTCTAAATTCTATGTGAATCTCGTAAGTTTAGGGATAGGATCAATAGTCAGTAGTGGGAAAACATGATGGGGTCAAAATGGGCAAATTAATAATGTTGATGAAGGAGTGGGTGGCATTTTCAGATAGGCCAGTAGGGGGGGAGTAACGCAATACACCTGCAAGGGGTCCCAGATGGAAGACACCCTTTTTGAGTACTATCTAGTTGACACTAAATTGATTAAATGAATTTTTGGGGAAAAGGCCACTTATTTACTAAATTAGGCATGCAACAACCCACATAATTCCAGGGGGACCATGTCTGAAGGTGTTTAAGGGGCCACATAATTAAGGATGGCGACCCTGTGTGTAATATATATTGACATTCAATTTGCATCACTCATGATTGTAAAAATGTGTGTGATTAATGACAAACACAAATAACATATGTTCCTTTTTTTCATACACAGGCAGACCCAAGCCAGGAACAGCCAGGGCCCACAGGGAGCCAGGAACAGCCAGGGCCCACAGGGAGCCAGGAAGAGACAGGGCCCACAGGGAGCCAGGAGGAGCCAGGGCCAACTGCAAGGCAGGAGGTGGCAGAGCCCACTGGGAGCCAGGAGGTGGCAGGCCCCAGTGGGACCCAGGAGGCACGCCGGCGGGATACCATCTCCCGGATCCCTCCATTCCGCAATCCCAATAAACGGCTCAGGAGTATGCGACAAATGGAGGAGGAGACCCAGGGCCTGCTTCGCCAAGCTACTGCAGCCATCCGAGAGCCACCCAGTGAAGTTGAGGGGTTCGCAGCGCTCATTGCAGCCAAGATGTACAATCTGGAGCAGAGCCAGCGTGTGCGCTGCGAACTCCTCATCTTCCAAGCCATAACCATGGCTTCCCTGGGGCAGCTCGATGACGACACCCACATTGTGCGGATTGCTCCTCCTGTCCTTGCTGCTCCTCCTGCTCCTGCTCCTGCTCCTGCACCTGCTCCTGCTCCTCCACCTACTCCTGCTTCTCCACCTCATGAGGCTGCTATGGCTCCTGCCACCTCATCTCCTCCAGGAACCCAGCCCCCAAGGACTCGGGCTACCGGGAAGGCTGCAGGGAAGACTGCAGGGAAGGCTGCTGGGAAGAAAAGGGCGAAGAAATAATACGGTGCCCCTGATGGAATTTTAATGTGGACTCACAGGCTGTATTTGTGGCTTCGGGGACCCTTGTTTTCAGAAAAAAACAAGCATGCTCTAAAGTGCTGCCTACCCTGGCATCTTTGTTTTTATTATGTTGTGTTTTTGGGTTGCCACTTTTTTTTTTTCAAAATTTTTATGAAGACTAAAATAAAAATTAATTTTTCAGCCAAATTTCAACATGTTTCTTTATTGTAGATTTGAGAGATCAGTATTGAGTGGGCAGACCCATTACAAAATAAATAATGCAAACATTAACAAGGTAAAAAAACATGCTTGTGGGTGAGTTAACTAAAAAATTAGGTTGTTGCAGACACTTCACACACTCCTAAATAAAAACAAAATAGAGATTACTAATCAAATTGGTGACAAAAATTTTAAAAAAAAATAAAAGGTGGACCAATATATATATTTAAAATGTTTAAGATGGAAGATACAACTAAATAACAGAACACAAACATAAACATTATCAAACAAGAAAGAAACTAATTAAAAGCTTGTCATAACTATGCAACAAGATCAGCCGCAACAAACGTCCATTTCTGGGTAGCAGTTAAAAGCAGGGGTTAAAGAAGCGCTTTCTTTTCTTGTCTATAAGCTGAAAAACACCTTAACGAATGTGCTGATTCCATTCTGAACAGTCGTTTTACATGAATGAGCGCTGCCGTCTCCTAACTTGCTTCTGAGCATGCGCGGGCTTAAATCGACGTTTTTACGTACACACGGTCAATGTTTAGAACACAGAAAACGACGTCGGCCAAAAACGACACATAAAATTGAAGCATGCTTCAATTTTTTTCTGTCGTTTTTTAGAAGACATAAAACGACGTTTTTGCCCACACACGGTCAATTAAATTGACGTTTTTGAAAATGACGTTTTTTTCCATCGCAGAAAACGATGGTGTGTACGCGGCATTAGGCCCCGTACACACCATAGAATCTATCCGCAGATAAATCCCATCAAATGGGTTTCAGCGGATAGATTCTATGGTGTGTACACTCCTGCGGATATTTATCCTCGGATAAATCTCCACTGGAATGGATTTCCAGCAGATGGATATTTGCTGACATGCTCAACAAATCCATCTGCTGAAGTCCATCCCAACGGATGGATCCGCTCGTCTGTACAGACTCACCGGATCCATCCGTCCAAAGGGATTCCCCGCACGCGTCGTAATGATTTGACGCATGCGTGGAATTCCTTATATGACAGCGTCGCGCCCGTCGCCGCACCATAATAGCGGCGACGGCGCGACCAGTCATCGCCAGAGGATTTTGGCGCGGATTTCAATGCGATGGTGTGTACACGCCATCGCATAGAAATCTTCTGAAATCCTCGAGAGGATTTATCCGCGGATACGGTCCGCTGGACCGTATCTGCGGATAAATCCTCTCGTGTGTATGGGGCCTCACGCTGTCGTATCTTAGTTGCATATTTACGCTGGCTCATTTTGTCGAGGGGAATCGGAAGTGGCGGAGAAGATCGCTCTCTAAAACGGTAAGTACTGCTTAGATTTAAAAAAAACTACCAGATTCCCCTTCACAAAATGAGCATCAATCTAATGTTAAAATCATTTTTTCGGGTGAACTCCCGCTTTAAACTGGGGAGTGAAAAATCTGGTGCAGCTGTGCATGGCGGCCAATCAGCTTCTAACTTCAGCTTGTTCAATTAAACTTTGACAAAAACTTGGGAGCTGATTGGTTTCTATGCAGGGTTCTACTGTTCTGAAAGGCGTCTGACAGCATGGCTGGAAACATTGGGCCAGATTCAGCAATGATTTACGCCGGCGTATCCATAGATACGCAGTGTAAATTCAAAGCTGCGCCGGCGTATCTTCTTTCTGTATTCAGAAAGCTAGATATGCCGACATTAGCCTAAGATCCGACTGGCGTAAGTCTCTTACACCGTCGTATCTTAGGGTGCATTCTCACGCTGGCCGCTAGGTGGCACTTCCGTCGTTTTCGGCGTAGAGTATGCAAATTACCCAGATACGCCGATTCACAAGCGTACGTGCGCCCGGCGATAGTTTTTTACGTTGTTTGCGTAAGGCTTTTTTTGGCGTAACGTTGCTCCTGCTTCTATGAGGCGCACGCAATGTTAACTATGGATGTCGTTCCCGCTTTGATTTTTGAATTTTTTACGTCGTTTGCGTAAGTCGTTCGCAAATAGGGCTGGACGTAATTTACATTCACGTCGAAACCAATACGTCGTTGTGGCGTACTTGGGAGCAATGCACACTGGGATTTGTACACGGACGGCGCATGCGCCATTCGAAAAAAACGTCAATCACGTCAGGTCATCACACATTAACATAAAACACGCCCCCCTTCCACATTTAAATTACTCGCGCTTATGCCGGACCCATTTACGCTACACCGCCGCAACTTACGGAGCAAGTGCTTTGTGAATACTGCACTTCCTCCTGTAAGTTGCGGCGGCATAGCGTAAATACGATACGCTGCGCCACTGTAACTATGCGCGCCCCTACCTGAATCTAGCCCATTATGCTGAACAGGGTCGGTGCTCGCACGCACCCTTGCTTGACGCTGTTTGTGACGGGAAAGGTCTCTGAAGCTTCTCAGTCATCCAGAACACGAGCCATCATGCCGTCAGGGTGAATCTGTCATGGCACCCAAACTTCGACATGATACGCCACAGACCTTCACGACTGACATTGTCAAAAGCCTCTGTGAGATCCATGAAGATGGTGTACAGTTCACGATTCTTCACTTGACACTTCTTCTGGAGCTGATGGTTGTAAAGATCACGTCCCCCGTGCCACGCTCTTTGCGGAAGCCACACTGTGTCTTGGGCACTGTGTGGTGTGATGTGAAGATGGTAGCAGTAAAGTGTAGTCATATCGCTGCTCATGCATTGTGGCGCCAAATAACAATATGTATAAGCTAGTGTAATGTAATAATAATCACAACAGACATTGATCTTTTTCATCACAGCTTTATTTCCCTGTGGACGCCTCCTTGGCCTGATGTGAAAGCTTAATTTGGAGATGATGAGTCTGTGGTGAGTCCAGTAGTCAGCACTTGGCATGGCCTTGGTTACCCTTACATCCTGTCTGTCTTTTCCTCCGCACGATGACATAATCAATGAGAAGCCAGTGTTTGGAACGTGGGTGCATCCCGGGCGTCTTTTTGCAATTTACATTTGTCAATTCCATTTTTTCCAATGATGCCATCCCAGGCAGAGTGATCGGACCCCATTCTTGCGTTTTAAATCAGAAATAAGCAAACAGAGGAAAATATTGCGCTAAGGGATGTGAAATAATTAAATTGATAAAGTGAAAAATTAATGAAAAAAAAAGTTAAATAGATAACTCAAGCTGCAACCCCTACCTACACGTGATATACATGTGAAACAGGACAAATAAACAAAAAGAAGGGTTGCGCTAATGATACCACATAGTGAAGTGTGTAAATATGTAAATAAATAAATGAAATAAATATATAAATCAACTAAGTAAAATAATTGATAAATAAATAAATATTAAATAAATTAATAAATAATAGTAAATAGTCCTTAATTAAACCAAATAAACCAAAAAAATAGGGCTTTATTAAAACGTGTGTATCAAATACACCCCATAATAAATTGCCAGTTAAAAAGGTTAAAAACAAAATTACAAACAAACGTACACCCGCGCTTCCGGGGTCACGTTCAACGCGATGACGTCAGTGCGTGGCTCCGCGGGTGTACGTTTGTAATTTTGTTTTTAACCTTTTTAACTGGCAATTCATTATGGAGTGTATTTGATTCACACGTTTTAATAAAGCCCTATTTTTTTGGCGGTACATCACTATTTGAGTCCTTATTTCCCCCTGGGTTATCCCATTGGTGATTGGAGCCTCAAAGCGGAGCTGAGTGCCCTGAACGGAGACAGATTTCTACATACACCAGGCGAGGATTAGCTGGAAGCAGCGGAGTGTGCAGTCCTTCATCTCTGGATTGAGTGGACCGATATGCTGTTTATGAGCTGATATCTGGTAAGAGTTTATTACTTACTCCCTCCTCGGTGTGCTTTCAGGATTCTCTTCAGTCTATCCAACCTTACTCAGATCGGTGGTGGAATTTCCTCATCTTCATCTTTCCAACTTTACATCCTTGGAGTTTTTGTTTGGATTTGGACAATTCATCTATGATTCATCCATTGTGTGGAGATAATATCCCTGAGCTTTAATTTTGGGGATTGTTTTTGATTATTCATGATTTTTCTTTGTACATTGTACACACGGCACAGATGCCCTCGGTGTGTTACTTATTTGGTTTAATTAAGGACTATTTACTATTATTTATTAATTAATTTAATATTTATTTATCAGTTATTTTACTTAGGTGATTAATTATATATTTATTTAATTTATTTATTTACATATTTACACGCTATGTGTTATCATTAGTGCAACCCTTCTTTTTGTTTATTTGCGTTTTAAATCGCCAAGTAGAATCAGCCTGTTGGTGCGCTTCAGGGATGAGAGTAGGGCATCGAGATCTTCATAAAACTTGTCCTTTACTTCATCCGGATTCATCATTGTGGGTGCGTAGGCGCTGATCAGTGTGGCTTACTTTCCACTATGGACTTTATAAAATATCATGGGGCTCCTTTTTTTCCAGCAAAATAAAATATTTTGTGGATCCCTCACTAAAATCCATTCCAGACCCAAAGGTCCTGGTATGAATATTGGGGAGACGTCACTTTTTTGCACTGTCCCTGCCACTTTGTTTATATTCACCTGTCAGCTGACTGCTAAAAAGGCGGTGTGGGGATAGATGTCCTGGAGATTTTTCTATATGTAATGCGTAATCCATATCTCCTACGCTTTAAGCGCCCTTTCAGGCTAATTGTAAAATGCATCTTAGTATCACTCTGTTTTCCACATATCCCCAAGTAAACAGACATGACCACATGCTTACATCCTTAGTTCCATTGCTCGGCCGCATCTCTCTCTCATAGCACTTGTTTTTTTTCATGGACAACAAAAGGAATGACAAACAGGAAGTCATGCCCCAACAGCCAATCCTCCATGCAAAATGACATCACAGGAAATGGCATCATGGGATATGGCATCATGGGATATGGCATCACAGGATATGATGTCACAGGATATGACTTCACAGGAAATGGCATCACAGGATATGATGTCACAGGATATGGCATCACAGGAAATGGCATCATAGGAAATGGCATCACAGGAAATTGCATCACAGGATATGACAGTCAGCATGGAGCCCATTCAATACTGCTCAGAACCAGTATCTAGTGAGGATCATCTATTTGTTCTTACAGGCTTGAGAAGATCTGTGGGGACATTGCTACTGCTGTTGTCAATATACGGTACAAGTATACCAACAAGGCAAATATCAATGTCCTCTTATAAAAGCAGATATGTATCCAAAAGGGATAGTGTAGCCACAACATATATATAATAGGTTTCTCTCGTTATGCGGACTTCGCTTCTCTAATGTGCATAGATGTTTGAAGGCAAGAAGCCCAGTGCATTGCGCTTGATACTGACAGGGAACCTCACAAACTAGGGGTTTCCAATAACATGTTGACTGCTGAATCCGAATTCATTTCAAAAAGATGTATTTAATATACAAGCAAGTAGATGGCTGCAATGCTTGGAGAACATTATGTGTACATACATTCAAAATATCTGTTCTACTGAGTCCAAGAGCCTCTAAGCAATTTATACACTTTCAAAGGGGAGGCATTCTGAATGTGACTACATCCAGAAGACAAATGGTCATTTAGCTTCTACATGTCACTTCCAAATTCTCTGGGAAAAAAACAGAGATGAGCCTTTTCACAGCTAAAGGTGTGAATGGCTTTTGTTCAGGGATAGGATGTTGAACTGGTCACATCCCATTCCTGATATATCAAAATATAGGCTTTCAAACATATATATATATATATATATATATATATATATATATATATATATATATATATACACACACACACACACACACATATACATACATACATTATATATATATATATATATATATATATATATATATATATATACACACATACATACATACACATCAGAGACACATGCTTTGACAATCGTGAATAAATGTTTGATTAAATAAATGGCTATTCCATTTACCCGATCAATCCCATCTCTTGGTCAAATTCGAAATTGACCACATAATTAACAAAACATAACAGCACTATAACAATTCATACATGGCTGTGGACAGTTCTTGACTATTCAGTGTAAAGACTCTTTTTTGAGACAGTTAAAGCTGTAAAGGGCCTAACTAGACGTGAACATTATTTGTCATGATAATGGGGAAGATGGAAAAAAACTAAGTCTCATAACACATACAAAACCTAACATCATATACAATTACAAGTCCTAAATTCCAACATGTCCTTCTAACTGCCTAATCTTACGTGAAATATTCATTTGGGGCCAAATCCTCAAAAGAGATACACAGGCGGGACTGCTGTTCAGCCTGCGTATCCCTGTGCCTATCTTTGGAACTGATCCTCAGAAGCAGTTTTCCAAAGATAGGCAGAAGATCTGACATCTGTAAGACACTTACACTGTCAGATCTTAGGATGCAGTACCGCATCCGCCGCTGGGGGCATTTCGCATTGAAATGCCGCTTTGCGTATGCAAATGAGGACTTACGGAGATCCACAAAGCTTTTCAGCTTTGTTTTTTCTGCGTAAGTTTACGTTTGCATACGTAAAATTAGTTCTGCTTTTACAAAGTGTAAACTTGTTACACATTGTAAAAACAGACCTTTTTTTCGATCGCCGCAATTTTTTTAAAATTTTGAATTTTTTTTTTTGGTGCGGAACTTTTTTTTTACCCGACGCAACTTTATTGTCCCGTCGCAATCCACAAAGCCCGACGTAACGTAATTTCGCGCGCTGCCCGTCGGGAAAATGACGTCACGAGCATGCGCAGTACGGCCGGCGTGGGAGCGCGCCTCATTTAAATTGTCATCGCCCCCTAGAGAAGAGGACCGCCTTGCGCCGGGAGAATTTAAGTTACACGGCCTGAAATTTCTAGGTAAGTGCTTTGTGGATCGGGCACTTAGGTAGAAATTTTAAGGCAGTGTAACTTAAATGGGAAAAGATAGGTTAGGCAGGAAATTTGAGGATTTGGCCCTTGGTTTCTAGTTCACATTTTTCCTAATTTATGTACCCAATTTACTTCTGCAGAAAAATCTCATTTTGCTTTGTCAAGGCTAAAAAATACAAAAAATACCAAAAAATCTAAAAAATTAAAATATTATGCGTTGGTCTAACAATGCATGAACACCAAGTCTATAGTTGATTCCTCTGCTGTAACTGTCACAGGCTATTCTTTCATGAGATGCCACGGAAACACCTTAAGAGCGCATATAATGTACATAATTTTCTTCAGGACTATCGTAGTCCGCATAGACCTCCGGTAGGTGTGCAACATGTAATCTTCTTTACTTCAGGATTTTTCTCAATCCACATGATAAAAAGATTTTTGATAAATGTGCAGATTTTAATCTTCTTTTCTTCAGGATCTTTGCAATCCACACGATAAAATATTTTTTGATAAATGTGCAGATTTTAATCTTCTTTTCTTCAGGATCTTTGCAATCCACACGATAAAATACCTTTTTACTGACATGGTAGGTATCAAAGTTCTTTAGACACAAGCTTTTGAAAGCACTCTTTTTCATCAATGGTGTTCGTGACTGATGGCATGAGGAGGGATGGTGGAGGGATGGTGTCAGAGATTGTTAGTCCCAAAACATGATTATTAACAAAAAAATGCCCATAAAGCCTTTTGAGTTTTTTTTTACTGTTGAAGTTAATGTATGTTCTAGAGGCAATACGACCTAGAAGGAAAAATAAAAAGTAAATCTTTATAGAAGGAGAAACCATTCTCATTTACAACTAGAAAATGCATTTCCTGAGGAAAATGCGAGTGGGAATGCTGAATAGCTGAGCCCGCACCAAAGCCATTCACCATAACCACTACACTATCTTTAGGACACACAGCTCCTTTCTCTATCTGCAAAGTAGAGAGTATCCTGACTTCCTGGTCGCCCCTCCCCCCTCAAGAGGTTTCCCCTCCCCCCCAGGTCAGTGAGGAGGAATATTGCACTGAGGTAAGGAAAGCTATTTATGGAAAGAAATACCATTACAAACGCTTTTTAATTCACAGACCAATACATGAATTACGCCTTCAAACAAAACGTAATAAATCCACAACCGTACATGCGATCGATACAGCGACTTCACCGTTTGAAAGACACGGCCCTTGTGAACGCATCGATATGAAATTTATGTTGATAAACTTAAAATTGTGGCCATGCCAGCGATTTAGAAAAGAGCGTCTTTGTGTGTTTTGCAGGAACATTTTAAAAATTTTTAACATGACGGTCAATGAGAGTGGTTTTGTCGCTCTTGTCCTTTAGAAGCTCCTGGAACTAAAACTAAAATACGTATCACAAAACTGATCACATTGCCTGAAACCAGACAAGCATAGCTACGTTTTGATATATAAATTGTGTATGACAAGTAGATCTTGTGGGCGTGAGAGCAATTTGTTCCCCCTTTTTTTAAAGATAATATTTTTTGTGGATGATCTCCACTCTAAAGGTCACATGACACACTCTAAACCTGCTCCATAGGATTACATTATAACCGATAAAAAAATCACTAAACGTAAATTGCGTTTTCACAAAAACCGTAAAAGATATCAATCTGAAAAGTCATGTTTGGATAGCTGAATATTTTGTGACCGCTTTAAAGTTTGTTTGGTGTCTGTAAGTGAAAGTATGAAGGAGCTGAAACTTTTGGCAGAACGTGTGTTTTGAAGCGGTAAAAAGCATGTTCTCATTGACTTCAATGTTAAAAAAAAGTGTCTCAAAGCTTAATATTTTAAAAAGTATAAATAGTACAAAAAAACTTGAAGAAGTCCCATCGTTAGCTGAACGAGACGAACATTTTAATAGTTGAATGGTCTCAATAGCTGAAAGTATGCAGAAGTTACGCAGAGCCAAAAAACGTACGGAATAATAAAATTAAAATTAAGAAGAAGAACTAGAAAATGCATTTCCTGAGGAAAATGCGAGTGGGAATGCTGAATAGCTGAGCCCGCACCAAAGCCATTCACCATAACCACTACACTATCTTTAGGACACACAGCTCCTTTCTCTATCTGCAAAGTAGAGAGTATCCTGACTTCCTGGTCGCCCCTCCCCCCTCAAGAGGTTTCCCCCCCTCCCCCAGGTCAGTGAGGAGGAATATTGCCCTGAGGTAAGGAAAGATATTTATGGAAAGAAATACCATTACAAACGCCTTTTATTCACAGACCAAATACATGAATTACGCCTTCAAACAAAAGTTAATAAATCCACAACCGTATATGCGATCGATACAGCAACTTCACCGTTTGAAAGACACGGCCCTTGTGAACGCATCGATATGAAATTTATGTTTATAAACTTAAAATTGTGGCCATGCCAGCGATTTAGAAAAGAGCGTCTTTGTGTGTTTTGCAGGAACATTTTTAAAATTTTTAACATGACGGTCAATGAGAGTGGTTTTGTCGCTCTTGTCCTTTAGAAGCTCCTGGAACTAAAACTAAAATACGTATCACAAAACTGATCACATTGCCTGAAACCAGACAAGCATACCTACGTTTTAATATATAAATTGTGTATGACAAGTAGATCTTGTGGGCGTGAGAGCAATTTGTTCGCCCTTTTTTTAAAGATAATTTTTGTTTTCAAAGATCTCCACTGTAAAGGTCACATGACACACTCTAAATCCCTTCCATAGGGTTACATTATAACCAATTACATTTTCTGAAAAAATCGCTAAACGTAAATTGCGTTTTCACAAAAACCGTAAAAGATATCAATCTGAAAAGTCATGTTTGGATAGCTGAATATTTTGTGACCGCTTTAAAGTTTGTTTGGTGTCTGTAAGTGAAAGTATGAAGGAGCTGAAACTTTTGGCAGAATGTGTGTTTTGAAGCAGGAAAAAGGATGTTCTCATTGACTTCAATGTTAAAAAAAAGTGTCTAAAAGCTTAATATTTTAAAAAGTATAAATAGTACAAAAAAACTTGAAGAAGTCCCATCGTTAGCTGAATGAGACGAACATTTTAAAAGTTAAATGGTCTCAATAGCTGAAAGTATGCAGAAGTTACGCAGAGCCAAAAAACGTACGGAATAAAATTAAAATTAAAATTAAGAACTAGACAATGCATTTCCTGAGGAAAATGCGAGTGGGAATGCTGAATTGCTGAGCCCGCACCAAAGCCATTCACCATAACCACTACAGTATATTTAGGACATACAAGCAGTGTTCCTTCAGTACTTATAAAGCCTAATATCACACAGCTCCTTTCTCTATCTGCAATATAGAGAGTGTCCTGACTTGCCTGGTCGCCCCTCCCCCCTCTTTCTCCACATGAGGTGGGGGAGGAGGACTGCACTGAGGTAAGGAAAGCTATTTAGGGAATCAAAATACCATTAGAAACGCTTTCATCCACACGCAAAATCAGTTATCGTAGCTTTCAAACAAAACGTAATAAATCCACAACCGTACATGCGATTGATACAGCGACTACACCATTTGAAACACAAGGCTTTTGTGAACGCATCGATATGAAATTTATGTTGATAAACTTAAAAATGTGGCCATGTCAGCGATTTAGAAAAGAGCATCTTTGTGTGTTTTGCAGGAATTTTTTTAGACTTTTTAACATGACGGTCAATGGGAGGGCGTTTGAGGCACTTGTCCTTTAGAAGCTCCTGGAACTAAAAGTCAAATGCCTATCGCAAAACTGATCACATTGCCTGAA
Organism: Rana temporaria; assembly: GCF_905171775.1. NCBI lineage: Eukaryota > Metazoa > Chordata > Amphibia > Anura > Ranidae > Rana > Rana temporaria. Next base: position 539,870,717 of record NC_053490.1, on the reverse strand, counting down.
ACCAGACAAGCATACCTACGTTTTGATATATAAATTGTGTATGACAAGTAGATCTTGTGGGCGTGAGAGCAATTTGTTCGCCCTTTTTTTAAAGATAATTTTTGTTTTCAAAGATCTCCACTCTAAAGGTCACATGACACACTCTAAACCTGCTCCATAGGATTACATTATAACCGATAAAAAAATCACTAAACGTAAATTGCGTTTTCACAAAAACCGTAAAAGATATCAATCTGAAAAGTCATGTTTGGATAGCTGAATATTTTGTGACCGCTTTAAAGTTTGTTTGGTGTCTGTAAGTGAAAGTATGAAGGAGCTGAAACTTTTGGCAGAACGTGTGTTTTGAAGCGGTAAAAAGCATGTTCTCATTGACTTCAATGTTAAAAAAAAGTGTCTAAAAGCTTAATATTTTAAAAAGTATAAATAGTACAAAAAAACTTGAAGAAGTCCCATCGTTAGCTGAACGAGACGAACATTTTAATAGTTGAATGGTCTCAATAGCTGAAAGTATGCAGAAGTTACGCAGAGCCAAATAACGTACGGAATAATAAAATTAAAATTAAGAAGAAGAACTAGAAAATGCATTTCCTGAGGAAAATGCGAGTGGGAATGCTGAATAGCTGAGCCCGCACCAAAGCCATTCACCATAACCACTACACTATCTTTAGGACACACAGCTCCTTTCTCTATCTGCAAAGTAGAGAGTATCCTGACTTCCTGGTCGCCCCTCCCCCCTCAAGAGGTTTCCCCCCCTCCCCCAGGTCAGTGAGGAGGAATATTGCCCTGAGGTAAGGAAAGATATTTATGGAAAGAAATGCCATTACAAACGCCTTTTATTCACAGACCAAATACATGAATTACGCCTTCAAACAAAAGTTAATAAATCCACAACCGTATATGCGATCGATACAGCAACTTCACCGTTTGAAAGACACGGCCCTTGTGAACGCATCGATATGAAATTTATGTTGATAAACTTAAAATTGTGGCCATGCCAGCGATTTAGAAAAGAGCGTCTTTGTGTGTTTTGCAGGAACATTTTTAAAATTTTTAACATGACGGTCAATGAGAGTGGTTTTGTCGCTCTTGTCCTTTAGAAGCTCCTGGAACTAAAACTAAAATACGTATCACAAAACTGATCACATTGCCTGAAACCAGACAAGCATACCTACGTTTTAATATATAAATTGTGTATGACAAGTAGATCTTGTGGGCGTGAGAGCAATTTGTTCGCCCTTTTTTTAAAGATAATTTTTGTTTTCAAAGATCTCCACTGTAAAGGTCACATGACACACTCTAAATCCCTTCCATAGGGTTACATTATAACCAATTACATTTTCTGAAAAAATCGCTAAACGTAAATTGCGTTTTCACAAAAACCGTAAAAGATATCAATCTGAAAAGTCATGTTTGGATAGCTGAATATTTTGTGACCGCTTTAAAGTTTGTTTGGTGTCTGTAAGTGAAAGTATGAAGGAGCTGAAACTTTTGGCAGAATGTGTGTTTTGAAGCAGGAAAAAGGATGTTCTCATTGACTTCAATGTTAAAAAAAGTGTCTAAAAGCTTAATATTTTAAAAAGTATAAATAGTACAAAAAAACTTGAAGAAGTCCCATCGTTAGCTGAATGAGACGAACATTTTAAAAGTTAAATGGTCTCAATAGCTGAAAGTATGCAGAAGTTACGCAGAGCCAAAAAACGTACGGAATAAAATTAAAATTAAGAACTAGAAAATGCATTCCCTGAGGAAAATGCGAGTGGGAATGCTGAATTGCTGAGCCCGCACCAAAGCCATTCACCATAACCACTACAGTATCTTTAGGACACACAGCTCCTTTCTCTATCTGCAAAGTAGAGAGTATCCTGACTTCCTGGTCGCCCCTCCCCCTCAAGAGGTTTCCCCTCCCCCCCAGGTCAGTGAGGAGGAATATTGCCCTGAGGTAAGGAAAGCTATTTATGGAAAGAATTACCATTACAAACGCCTTTTAATTCACAGACCAATACATGAATTACGCCTTCAAACAAAACGTAATAAATCCACAACCGTACATGTGATCGATACAGCGACTTCACCGTTTGAAAGACACGGCCCTTGTGAACGCATCGATATGAAATTTATGTTGATAAACTTAAAATTGTGGCCATGCCAGCGATTTAGAAAAGAGCGTCTTTGTGTGTTTTGCAGGAACATTTTTAAAAATTTTAACATGACGGTCAATGAGAGTGGTTTTGTCGCTCTTGTCCTTTAGAAGCTCCTGGAACTAAAACTAAAATACGTATCACAAAACTGATCACATTGCCTGAAACCAGACAAGCATACCTACGTTTTAATATATAAATTGTGTATGACAAGTAGATCTTGTGGGCGTGAGAGCAATTTGTTCGCCCTTTTTTTAAAGATAATTTTTGTTTTCAAAGATCTCCACTGTAAAGGTCACATGACACACTCTAAATCCCTTCCATAGGGTTACATTATAACCGATTCCATTTTCTGAAAAAATCGCTAAACGTAAATTGCGTTTTCACAAAAACCGTAAAAGATATCAATCTGAAAAGTCATGTTTGGATAGCTGAATATTTTGTGACCGCTTTAAAGTTTGTTTGGTGTCTGTAAGTGAAAGTATGAAGGAGCTGAAACTTTTGGCAGAATGTGTGTTTTGAAGCAGGAAAAAGGATGTTCTCATTGACTTCAATGTTAAAAAAAAGTGTCTAAAAGCTTAATATTTTAAAAAGTATAAATAGTACAAAAAAACTTGAAGAAGTCCCATCGTTAGCTGAATGAGACGAACATTTTAAAAGTTAAATGGTCTCAATAGCTGAAAGTATGCAGAAGTTACGCAGAGCCAAAAAACGTACGGAATAAAATTAAAATTAAAATTAAGAACTAGACAATGCATTTCCTGAGGAAAATGCGAGTGGGAATGCTGAATAGCTGAATTGCTGAGCCCGCACAAAAGCCAATCACCATAACCACTACACTATCATTAGGACATACAAGCAGTGTTCCTTCAGTACTTATAAAGCCTAATATCACACAGCTCCTTTCTCTATCTGCAATATAGAGAGTGTCCTGACTTGCCTGGTCGCCCCTCCCCCCTCAAGAGGCTTTCTCCACATGAGGTGGGGGAGGAGGACTGCACTGAGGTAAGGAAAGCTATTTAGGGAATCAAAATACCATTAGAAACGCTTTCATCCACACACAAAATCAGTTATCGAAGCCTTCAAACAAAACGTAATAAATCCACAACCGTACATGCGATCGATACAGCGACTTCACCGTTTGAAAGACACGGCCCTTGTGAACGCATCGATATGAAATTTATGTTGATAAACTTAAAAATGTGGCCATGTCAGCGATTTAGAAAAGAGCGTCTTTGTGTGTTTTGCAGGAATTTTTTTTAGACTTTTTAACATGACGGTCAATGGGAGGGCATTTGAGGCACTTGTCCTTTAGAAGCTCCTGGAACTAAAAGTCAAATGCCTATCGCAAAACTGATCACATTGCCTGAAACCAGACAAGCATACCTACGTTTTGATATATAAATTGTGTATGACAAGTAGATCTTGTGGGCGTGAGAGCAATTTGTTCGCCCTTTTTTTAAAGATAATTTTTGTTTTCAAAGATCTCCACTCTAAAGGTCACATGACACACTCTAAACCTGCTCCATAGGATTACATTATAACCGATAAAAAAATCACTAAACGTAAATTGCGTTTTCACAAAAACCGTAAAAGATATCAATCTGAAAAGTCATGTTTGGATAGCTGAATATTTTGTGACCGCTTTAAAGTTTGTTTGGTGTCTGTAAGTGAAAGTATGAAGGAGCTGAAACTTTTGGCAGAATGTGTGTTTTGAAGCAGGAAAAAGGATGTTCTCATTGACTTCAATGTTAAAAAAAAGTGTCTAAAAGCTTAATATTTTAAAAAGTATAAATAGTACAAAAAAACTTGAAGAAGTCCCATTGTTAGCTGAATGAGACGAACATTTTAAAAGTTAAATGGTCTCAATAGCTGAAAGTATGCAGAAGTTACGCAGAGCCAAAAAACGTATGGAATAAAATTAAAATTAAGAATAATAAAAAACCAATATCAATACTGGGAATGCTTATTAAAGCATTCCCACTAACTAGAAAATGCATTCCCTGAGGAAAATGCGAGTGGGAATGCTGAATTGCTGAGCCCGCACCAAAGCCATTCACCATAACCACTACACTATCTTTAGGACACACAGCTCCTTTCTCTATCTGCAAAGTAGAGAGTATGCTGACTTCCTGGTCGCCCCTCCCCCTCAAGAGGTTTCCCCTCCCCCCAGGTCAGTGAGGAGGAATATTGCACTGAGGTAAAGAAAGTCATTTATGGAAAGAAATTCCATTACAAACGCCTTTTAATTCACAGACCAATACATTAATTACGCCTCCAAACAAAACGTAATAAATCCACAACCGTACATGCGATCGATACAGCGACTTCACCGTTTGAAAGACACGGCCCTTGTGAACGCATCGATATGAAATTTATGTTGATAAACTTAAAATTGTGGCCATGCCAGCGATTTAGAAAAGAGCGTCTTTGTGTGTTTTGCAGGAAAATTTTTAAAATTTTTAACATGACGGTCAATGAGAGTGGTTTTGTCGCTCTTGTCCTTTAGAAGCTCCTGGAACTAAAACTAAAATACGTATCACAAAACTGATCACATTGCCTGAAACCAGACAAGCATACCTACGTTTTGATATATAAGTTGTGTATGACAAGTAGATCTTGTGGGCGTGAGAGCAATTTGTTCCCCCTTTTTTTAAAGATAATTTTTGTTTTCAAAGATCTCCACTGTAAAGGTCACATGACACACTCTAAATCCCTTCCATAGGGTTACATTATAACCGATTCCATTTTCTGAAAAAATCGCTAAACGTAAATTGCGTTTTCACAAAAACCGTAAAAGATATCAATCTGAAAAGTCATGTTTGGATAGCTGAATATTTTGTGACCGCTTTAAAGTTTGTTTGGTGTCTGTAAGTGAAAGTATGAAGGAGCTGAAACTTTTGGCAGAACGTGCGTTTTGAAGCAGGAAAAAGGATGTTCTCATTGACTTCAATGTTAAAAAAAAGTGTCTAAAAGCTTAATATTTTAAAAAGTATAAATAGTACAAAAAAACTTGAAGAAGTCCCATCGTTAGCTGAATGAGACGAACATTTTAAAAGTTAAATGGTCTCAATAGCTGAAAGTATGCAGAAGTTACGCAGAGCCAAAAAACGTACGGAATAAAATTAAAATTAAAATTAAAATTAAAATTAAAACTAGAAAATGCATTCCCTGAGGAAAATGCGATGCGTGGGAATGCTGAATTGCTGAGCCCGCACCAAAGCCATTCACCATAACCACTACACTATCTTTAGGACACACAGCTCCTTTCTCTATCTGCAAAGTAGAGAGTATCCTGACTTCCTGGTCGCCCCTCCCCCCTCAAGAGGTTTCCCCTCCCCCCAGGTCAGTGAGGAGGAATATTGCACTGAGGTAGAAAGCTATTTATGGAAAGAAATACCATTACAAACGCCTTTTAATTCACAGACCAATACATTAATTACGCCTCCAAACAAAACGTAATAAATCCACAACCGTACATGCGATCGATACAGCGACTTCACCGTTTGAAAGACACGGCCCTTGTGAACGCATCGATATGAAATTTATGTTGATAAACTTAAAATTGTGGCCATGCCAGCGATTTAGAAAAGAGCGTCTTTGTGTGTTTGCAGGAATTTTTTTTAGACTTTTTAACATGACGGTCAATGGGAGGGCGTTTGAGGCACTTGTCCTTTAGAAGCTCCTGGAACTAAAAGTCAAATGCCTATCGCAAAACTGATCACATTGCCTGAAACCAGACAAGCATACCTACGTTTTGATATATAAATTGTGTATGACAAGTAGATCTTGTGGGCGTGAGAGCAATTTGTTCGCCCTTTTTTTAAAGATAATTTTTGTTTTCAAAGATCTCCACTCTAAAGGTCACATGACACACTCTAAACCTGCTCCATAGGATTACATTATAACCGATAAAAAAATCACTAAACGTAAATTGCGTTTTCACAAAAACCGTATAAGATATCAATCTAAAAAGTCATGTTTGGATAGCTGAATATTTTGTGACCGCTTTAAAGTTTGTTTGGTGTCTGTAAGTGAAAGTATGAAGGAGCTGAAACTTTTGGCAGAACGTGTGTTTTGAAGCGGTAAAAAGCATGTTCTCATTGACTTCAATGTTAAAAAAAAGTGTCTAAAAGCTTAATATTTTAAAAAGTATAAATAGTACAAAAAAACTTGAAGAAGTCCCATCGTTAGCTGAACGAGATGAACATTTTAAAAGTTGAATGGTCTCAATAGCTGAAAGTATGCAGAAGTTACGCAGAGCCAAAAAACGTACGGAATAAAATTAAAATTAAAATTAAGAACTAGACAATGCATTTCCTGAGGAAAATGCGAGTGGGAATGCTGAATAGCTGAATTGCTGAGCCCGCACAAAAGCCATTCACCATAACCACTACACTATCTTTAGGACATACAACCAGTGTTCCTTCAGTACTTATAAAGCCTAATATCACACAGCTCCTTTCTCTATCTGCAATATAGAGAGTGTCCTGACTTGACTGGTCGCCCCTCCCCCCTCTTTCTCCACATGAGGTGGGGGAGGAGGACTGCACTGAGGTAAAGAAAGCTATTTAGGGAATCAAAATACCATTAGAAACGCTTTCATCCACACACAAAATCAGTTATCGAAGCCTTCAAACAAAACGTAATAAATCCACAACCGTACATGCGATCGATACAGCGACTTCACCGTTTGAAAGACACGGCCCTTGTGAACGCATCGATATGAAATTTATGTTGATAAACTTAAAAATGTGGCCATGTCAGCGATTTAGAAAAGAGCGTCTTTGTGTGTTTTGCAGAAACATTTTTTAGACTTTTTAACATGACTCTTGTCCTTTAGAAGCTCCTGGAACTAAAACTAAAATACGTATCACAAAACTGATCACATTGCCTGAAACCAGACAAGCATACCTACGTTTTGATATATAAATTGTGTATGACAAGTAGATCGTGTGGGCGTGAGAGCAATTTGTTCGCCCTTTTTTTAAAGATAATATTTTTTGTGGATGATCTCCACTCTAAAGGTCACATGACACACTCTAAACCTGCTCCATAGGATTACATTATAACCGATAAAAAAATCACTAAACGTAAATTGCGTTTTCACAAAAACCGTAAAAGATATCAATCTAAAAAGTCATGTTTGGATAGCTGAATATTTTGTGACCGCTTTAAAGTTTGTTTGGTGTCTGTAAGTGAAAGTATGAAGGAGCTGAAACTTTTGGCAGAACGTGTGTTTTGAAGCAGGAAAAAGGATGTTCTCATTGACTTCAATGTTAAAAAAAAGTGTCTAAAAGCTTAATATTTTAAAAAGTATAAATAGTACAAAAAAACTTGAAGAAGTCCCATCGTTAGCTGAACGAGATGAACATTTTAATAGTTGAATGGTCTCAATAGCTGAAAGTATGCAGAAGTTACGCAGAGCCAAAAAACGTACGGAATAAAATTAAAATTAAGAAGAAGAATAATAAAAAACGAATATCAATACTGGGAATGCTTATTAAAGCATTCCCACTAATAATAAAAAACGAATATCAATACTGGGAATGCTTATTAAAGCATTCCCACTAATAATAAAAAACGAATATCAATACTGGGAATGCTTATTAAAGCATTCCCACTAATTAAGAACTAGAAAATGCATTTCCTGAGGAAAATGCGAGTGGGAATGCTGAATTGCTGAGCCCGCACCAAAGCCATTCACCATAACCACTACACTATCTTTAGGACACACAGCTCCTTTCTCTATCTGCAAAGTAGAGAGGATCCTGACTTCCTGGTCGCCCCTCCCCCCTCAAGAGGTTTCCCCTCCCCCCCAGGTCAGTGAGGAGGAATATTGCCCTGAGGTAAGGAAAGCTATTTATGGAAAGAAATACCATTACAAACGCCTTTTATTCACAGACCAAATACATGAATTACGTCTTCAAACAAAAGTTAATAAATCCACAACCATATATGCAATCGATACAGCGACTTCACCGTTTGAAAGACACGGCCCTTGTGAACGCATCGATATGAAATTTATGTTGATAAACTTAAAATTGTGGCCATGCCAACGATTTAGAAAAGAGCATCTTTGTGTGTTTTGCAGGAACATTTTTAAAATTTTTAACATGACGGTCAATGAGAGTGGTTTTGTCGCTCTTGTCCTTTAGAAGCTCCTGGAACTAAAACTAAAATACGTATCACAAAACTGATCACATTGCCTGAAACCAGACAAGCATACCTACGTTTTGATATATAAATTGTGTATGACAAGTAGATCTTGTGGGCGTGAGAGCAATTTGTTCCCCCTTTTTTTAAAGATAATATTTTTTGTGGATGATCTCCACTCTAAAGGTCACATGACACACTCTAAACCTGCTCCATAGGATTACATTATAACCGATAAAAAAATCACTAAACGTAAATTGCGTTTTCACAAAAACCGTAAAAGATATCAATCTAAAAAGTCATGTTTGGATAGCTGAATATTTTGTGACCGCTTTAAAGTTTGTTTGGTGTCTGTAAGTGAAAGTATGAAGGAGCTGAAACTTTTGGCAGAACGTGTGTTTTGAAGCAGGAAAAAGGATGTTCTCATTGACTTCAATGTTAAAAAAAAGTGTCAAAAAGCTTAATATTTTAAAAAGTATAAATAGTACAAAAAAACTTGAAGAAGTCCCATCGTTAGCTGAACGAGACGAACATTTTAAAAGTTAAATGGTCTCAATAGCTGAAAGTATGCAGAAGTTACGCAGAGCCAAAAAACGTACGGAATAAAATTAAAATTAAAATTAAGAACTAGAAAATGCATTCCCTGAGGAAAATGCGAGTGGGAATGCTGAATTGCTGAGCCCGCACCAAAGCCATTCACCATAACCACTACACTATCTTTAGGACACACAGCTCCTTTCTCTATCTGCAAAGTAGAGAGTATCCTGACTTCCTGGTCGCCCCTCCCCCCTCAAGAGGTTTCCCCTCCCCCCCAGGTCAGTGAGGAGGAATATTGCACTGAGGTAGAAAGCTATTTATGGAAAGAAATTCCATTACAAACGCCTTTTAATTCACAGACCAATACATTAATTACGCCTCCAAACAAAACGTAATAAATCCACAACCGTACATGCGATCGATACAGCGACTTCACCGTTTGAAAGACACGGCCCTTGTGAACGCATCGATATGAAATTTATGTTGATAAACTTAAAATTGTGGCCATGCCAGCGATTTAGAAAAGAGCGTCTTTGTGTGTTTTGCAGGAAAATTTTTAAAATTTTTAACATGGACGGTCAATGAGAGTGGTTTTGTCACTCTTGTCCTTTAGAAGCTCCTGGAACTAAAACTAAAATACGTATCACAAAACTGATCACATTGCCTGAAACCAGACAAGCATACCTACGTTTTGATATATAAATTGTGTATGACAAGTAGATCTTGTGGGCGTGAGAGCAATTTGTTCGCCCTTTTTTTAAAGATAATTTTGGTTTTCAAAGATCTCCACTCTAAAGGTCACATGACACACTCTAAACCTGCTCCATAGGATTACATTATAACCGATAAAAAAATCACTAAACGTAAATTGCGTTTTCACAAAAACCGTATAAGATATCAATCTAAAAAGTCATGTTTGGATAGCTGAATATTTTGTGACCGCTTTAAAGTTTGTTTGGTGTCTGTAAGTGAAAGTATGAAGGAGCTGAAACTTTTGGCAGAACGTGTGTTTTGAAGCAGGAAAAAGGATGTTCTCATTGACTTCAATGTTAAAAAAAAGTGTCTAAAAGCTTAATATTTTAAAAAGTATAAATAGTACAAAAAAACTTGAAGAAGTCCCATCGTTAGCTGAATGAGACGAACATTTTAAAAGTTAAATGGTCTCAATAGCTGAAAGTATGCAGAAGTTACGCAGAGCCAAAAAACGTACGGAATAAAATTAAGAAGAAGAATAATAAAAAACGAATATCAATACTGGGAATGCTTATTAAAGCATTCCCACTAATAATAAAAAACGAATATCAATACTGGGAATGCTTATTAAAGCATTCCCACTAATAATAAAAAACGAATATCAATACTGGGAATGCTTATTAAAGCATTCCCACTAAGAATAAAAAACGAATATCAATACTGGGAATGCTTATTAAAGCATTCCCACTAATAATAAAAAACGAATATCAATACTGGGAATGCTTATGAAAGCATTCCCACTAACTAGACAATGCATTTCCTGAGGAAAATGCGAGTGGGAATGCTGAATTGCTGAGCCCGCACCAAAGCCATTCACCATAACCACTACACTATCATTAGGACATACAAGCAGTGTTCCTTCAGTACTTATAAAGCCTAATATCACACAGCTCCTTTCTCTATCTGCAATATAGAGAGTGTCCTGACTTGCCTGGTCGCCCCTCCCCCCTCTTTCTCCACATGAGGTGGGGGAGGAGGACTGCACTGAGGTAAGGAAAGCTATTTAGGGAATCAAAATACCATTAGAAACGCTTTCATCCACACACAAAATCAGTTATCGAAGCCTTCAAACAAAACGTAATAAATCCACAACCGTACATGCGATCGATACAGCAACTTCACCGTTTGAAAGACACGGCCCTTGTGAACGCATCGATATGAAATTCATGTTGATAAACTTAAAATTGTGGCCATGCCAGCGATTTAGAAAAGAGTGTCTTTGTGTGTTTTGCAGGAACATTTTTAAAATTTTTAACATGAGAGTTATTTTGGCCTTCTTGTCCTTTAGAAGCTCCTGGAACTAAAAGTCAAATGCCTATCACAAAACTGATCACATTGCCTGAAACCAGACAAACATACCTACGTTTTGATATATAAATTGTGTATGACAAGTAGATCTTGTGGGCGTGAGAGCAATTTGTTCCCCCTTTTTTTAAAGATATTTTTTTTTCAAAGATCTCCACTCTAAAGGTCACATGACACACTCTAAACCTGCTCCATAGGATTACATTATAACCGATTACATTTTCTGAAAAAATCGCTAAACGTAAATTGCGTTTTCACAAAAACCGTAAAAGATATCAATCTGAAAAGTCATGTTTGGATAGCTGAATATTTTGTGACCGCTTTAAAGTTTGTTTGGTGTCTGTAAGTGAAAGTATGAAGGAGCTGAAACTTTTGGCAGCGTGTGTGATTTGAAGCGGTAAAAAGGATGTTCTCATTGATTTCAATGTTAGAAAAAAGTGTCTAAAAGCTTAATATTTTAAAAAGTATAAATAGTACAAAAAAACTTGAAGAAGTCCTATCGTTAGCTGAACGAGACGAACATTTTAATAGTTGAATGGTCTCAATAGCTGAAAGTATGCAGAAGTTACGCAGAGCCAAAAAACGTACGGAATAAAAATAATAAAAAACGAATATCAATACTGGGAATGCTTATTAAAGCATTCCCACTAATAAGCTCTTTTGATTTTGTTGGTGCTCGATCTGAGGTTGTGATGATATAAACCATTTAACTCTTAAACCATACTTTAGAGTGACTAATTGGTTTACACCTGAGAAACCTCCGCAGCTGAGATCCAATTAATCAAATATAAAAATAACAGGACAGGATCGTCACACAGGGGACATGTATCAATGCAAAAAAAAAGTTTTAAAAACGGCTCTTTTTTCGGAAGCAGTGATTTTATTAATGCTAAAAGTGAAACAATAAGAGCCCTTTCACACTGGTGCGTTTTTGTGGCGTTTTTGCCGTGTTTTTGCGGTAAAATTAGCGCTATTAAAACACTCATAAAATGCTCCAAAAACACCCCCTCCATTGAAATGAATTAAAAATGCTGTAAAATCGCGGTTTCCAGTGTGAAAGGGCTCTAAAAGTTAAATATTCCTTAAAATTTTGTACCTGGGGGGTGTAAAGTTAGCATGTGAAATTCAATTACCAGACCCTTCAGGTCTGGAATGGATATTAAGGAAAACTCCGCCGTCAATTTAAAAAAAAAAAATGACGTGGGGTTTTCCCCCCAAATATCCATTCCAGACCCTTCAGGTCTGGTGTGGATTTTAAGGGGAACTCCACCCCAAATTTAAAAAAACAAATGGCGTGGAGTTCCCCCAAAAATCCACACCAGACCGGGGTCTTACAGATTCTGATAAGCCCCCCGCCCGCAGACCCCCACAACCACTGGGCAAGGGCTGTGGGGATGAGGCCCTTGTCCCCATCAACATGGGGACATCCTCCCCATGTTGAGGGCATGTGGCCTGGTACTGTTCAGGAGAGGGGGGGCGAACTCTGTCCCCCCTCTTTTCTGCGGCCGGCCAGGTTAACGTGCTCCCATAAGGGGTCTGGTGTGGATTTTTGGGGGAACTCCACGCCACTTTTTTAAATTTGGGGCGGAGTTCCCCTTAAAATCCACACCAGACCTGAAGGGTCTGGAATGGATATTTGGGGGGAACCCCACGTCATTTTTTTTTAAATTGACAGCGGAGTTTCCCTTAATATCCATTCCAGACCTGAAGGGCCTGGTAATTGAATTTGGGGGGGACCCCCATGCTATTTCTTTTATTTTTTTTATGAATGAATTCGCTCTGAATTGCCAGAGCCGACAATTCATTATATGCGCAAGTCCGGTTTTAAATGTCTTTTTTTCTTTCAGAAATGACACTTTGTGCAGAGACAGTTCTATGTACGGGAAACATGCGCTATTTCACATGCTGACTTTACACCCCCCCTAGGTACGAAATTTAAAGGAATATTTCACTTTTATTGTTTCACTTTTAGCATTATTAAATTCACTGCTCCTGAAAAAACGTCCGTTTTTAAAACTTTTTTTGCATTGATACATGTTTCCTGGGGCAGGACCCGGGTCCCCAAACACTTTTTAGGACAATAAATTGCATATTAGCCTTTAAAATTAGCACTTTAGATTTCAAACGTTCGAGTCCCATAGACTTTAATAGGGTTCTAAAGTTCACACGAACATTTGGTGTGTTCGCAAGTTCTGGTGCGAACCGAACAGGAAGGTGTTCGGCTCATCCCTAATCTCAGGCTGACTCCCAAGGAACTGTTCTTAAAGGCGTCTGACAGCATGGCTGAAAACATTATGCTGAACAGGGTCGGTGCCCGCACACACCCTTGCTTGACACCGTTTGTGACGGGAAAGGCCTCTAAAGCTTCTCCGTCATCCAGAACACGAGCCATCATGCGGTCATGGAACTGACATACCAGCAGGATGAATCTGTCATGGCACCCAAACTTCGACTTTGATACGCCACAGACTTTCGCAACTGACAGTGACTTGTGGAAGCCACACTGTGTCTTGGGCAGGAGACCCTGTTCCAGGTGGTCAATCAGGCGATTCAGCAACATTCGTGCAAGGATCTTGCCTGCGGTGGAAAGAAGTGATATTCCTCTATGATTATCGCAGTAAGTAAATTATATAGCGCTAACAAATGCGAACTAAATCGCCTCAAGGCGATTGTATCCAGAGTTGTCCTTGTCTATGATTATCGCAGACTTGTCGATTTCCTTTCATCTTGTAGAGGTGTACAATAGACGCGTCTTTTAGTTCCTGAGGAATGGATCCTTGATTCCAGAAGGACGGGAACAGCTGAGTAAGTTTGTCGACTCGTAGCTACGAGTAAGCATCAGACGATGTGAAACATGTCAGCCACCTTTTTCCTTTTGTTCACTTTATTTTGACTGCATTGCTTTGATTGGTTTTTGTTTTTTGGATTTCATTTGCAATAAAGACATCGTTTTAAGGAGTGCGGCAGTCCAGGACCTTTTTCTATCCACTGATTGCTGTATAAATGTCAATGGTCCTCCCAAAAATGTGTCAAAAGTGTCCAATGAGCCCGCCATAATGTCGCAGTACCGCTAAAAATCGCAGATCACTGCCATTCCTGGTAAAAAATGCCATAAACCTATCCCCTATTTTGTAGACTCTATGGCCCAGATACACAGAGAGCAGGGCGCACATTATGCCGCCGTAGGGCAAACAATGTACGCTACGCCAACGCAGCGCAGAGAGGCAAGCACTGCATTCAGCAAGCCAGTGCTCCTAATGGTGCGCCAGCGTGGCGTGGGTTTTGAAGGCGTACATCGGCGTAGGTGGAAGTGGGCATGAACCCATGCAAATGAGGCGTGGCCCCATGCAAATGATGGGCCGAGCGCCAGACAAGTATGTATTACGAACTGCGCATGCTCCGTGACTACAGCACCCCCCCATGCGCCTGCTCACAACCACACCGGCACAACTGCCTAAGCTACGCCGGATCACGGCGTACGCCGTGAACATAACGTACGCCAAGCCAGACACATGTCTAACGCAAAATACGACGGCTTGTGTTCCCTGGTGCAGACCTGTGCATGTCTGCTGCCGGGTTGCACCTCCTTTGGAGCATAACTTTACGCTGGACGTACAACTTACTCGCATCTCGCGTAGCATGCGCCAGGCATACGCACGTTCGTGAATCGCCGTATTTCCCTCATTTGCATATTTGAATGCCTGATCAATGGGAGCGCCACCATGCGTCCAGCCTAAATGTGCGCCCACCCTACGCCGGCGTAGGCAAGTTACGTTGGCGGGGTGAAGCCTGTTTTTAGGCGCATATTAGTTTGTGGGTCTGGCGCACAGATATGACGGCGCACATTTGCACTTGTGTCGGCGTAACTTGTTATACGTCGGCGTAAGTGCTTTGTGAATCTGGGCCTATAACTTTTGCCCAAACCAATCAACAGTTTTATTACCAAAAATATGTAGAAGAATACATATCGGCCTAAACTGAGAAAAAAACTTGCTTTTGTAAAAAACAAAATTGGGGCTATTTATTATAGCAAAAAGTACATGTTGGTATATTTATATCACCCTTGATAGGGATGTTGGTACCTCTTGTATAAGACAGTCAGATCCCCTCCTGAGGTCTTAATCACCTACAATAGAAAATAACAGATCAGATTTGAGATGTTCAGAGCTGTGAGAAGCCGAGAACTCAACTCTTCAGTATCTACCAGACAGAGAAGTATTGGTTGTGGGTGTACAGTATTGACACATCAATATGCGTGTAAAGAAAAGGAAACACAAGTCATGCCATGCAGAATCTTCTTCCTCTTTTATTATTTTCTACAAATTGTCATTCTTCCTCCACACAGACCAGACACCCGACTGCAGCGATGGGCCCCCTCCGTGTCCTCCTCCTGTGTCCCCTCCGTGTCCTCCTCCTGTGTCCCCTCCGTGTCCTCCTCCTGTGGGCTCTTCTCTGTCCATGCACAGGTATGTAAGAACATTATACAGAGGTAATGACAAAGTATTCTTTTCTTTCTTCTTTTTTTTTTTTTCCATAATAAATGTTATTGGTAAACAGAGTAAGGTTTACACTACATTTGAACAAGGAGTCTGAAATGAAACAGTAGTTTTTACAGCAATGATAATCAGAACTAGCATGTATGCAGGATTACAGAAAGAAGTACAGCAATTGTCAACATACTTAACAAGTTTTGGGATGCGAGCAAAATTTAAGACTAGCTTAATGAATATCTGTGTTTCCAACGGTAATCGTGTGCACTTCCCATATCGAATTCTATATAGGTGAAAATTGTGGAAGGAGGCAGGGGTGGGCTAGTTCATGAGGAGCTGACCAACTTTGCGTAATTACTGTCTTTTTAATTTTAATTTTAATTTGGGTGCTAAAGTCGGACAGCTGTCGGTACTAAATGTAATGGGCTGTAGCGGGTGAGGGTATTGAATCCGAGTGTAGACTCCTCAAGGGGAGGGGGAAGAGGGATGGGTATAGAAGCGGAAGGGCAAGGGGAGAAGGAGAGGAAGAGAGATGAAGAGCCGTAGTATGAAGAAAGAGGAGGGAAAGAAGGAAGAGTAAAGTAAATTAGAATAAAAAATAAATAAAAAGTATAGGAAGAGAGAAATATAATGTGCAGACATCCATACGTAGTATCAAGGAGAGGAGGGGGGGTGAATGGAGAGGGGTGGGCTGGGGGGGGGGGGTAACTCCCAGTCTCCGCCGCCGGATCCCAGGTGTTGGGATATGGTGAATAAAAAAAGATTTGTGTTTTAGAGATAATTGACAGTATGTTTATCAGGAGGAGTCAATAAAGGTCCTCCCTCAGTCTTCCCTTGTGTAGGGGAGGGAAACTAGGTGTCGCCTATTTTGATTAGTTTAGAGCAACGTTTCTCAACCAGTGTGCCGCGGCACACTGGTGTGCCGTGAAGAGTCCCCAGGTGTGCCGCGGCAAAATTACCCCCAATATTGGCAGCTATGGCTGCTATCTGATGTAACACTACTGCTGGGCACTTTGTTATCATGTGTCTTTACACCGGTGCCGGTCCGCTGTGTAAAACTAACTTCCCCGCTCAGGAAGCTGTGCGGGCCTCCCGACCGCGTCTTGCCAACCGAAAACGTTATCGGTTGCTATGGGAGGGTCGGGCGCACACACTGCTTCTGTGACGTGAGAGCCGCGGGTACCTGAGTAGACTCTGTTTGGCGCGCTTTTTCATTAGGGGGTAGAAGAACGAGTAGAGTGTAACAGAGGTGAATGTATTTGTACCTGTCACTATAAATGTGAAACATGTAATAGTTTTATTGCGGGCATGGTGTGTATAAAAAAAAAACTACATAACACTTGGCACTTTCACAGCGACTCACTTCATTGCAGGCATGGTGATTTATTTTAAATGCAATATATATTTACATTGGCTATGTGGGTTATTATTGATAATGATAACTGTATACTTCAATACTGCAGTTTGGCCGCAGCACAGGTGTAGCGCAGGGTACCTGCGGTTTTCATGTGGTTTCTCAGACTTCTATTATGTCCCTCATTTTTGGTGTGCTTTCAGAACATGTACCAAAAATTTACTACATAATAGAAGTTTATGAAAAATAAATAAATATCTAACCCTTTAAACCAAAGTGTCAGTAAATATTAACAGCGCTAAAGAATAAATGAATATTCTACTAAATGAAAAAAAATTGAATGAAAGTGACGTACAAAAATTACACAAGCATGCAAATAAATGTACAAAAAAGATATATCACAAACATGCAATTGGATATAAAAAAAATTATCCCGTGAAACAACTAAATAACGTGAAGTAGCAAAAAAAGTTCATAAAGTAAAGTAAGTGATCCTCCAATCTTCAAGGTCTTCCACCACACCTCAAGTGTTCAGTGTTCCAATCACCCATCAAAATGGCCACTCACCACAACAATATGCCTTACACTCGCGTGCTTGGCTAATAAGCTTTACCACAAATCTCTCCGATGTGTCACACAGTCAGCATTATCCAATGATGTGATCAAAAATGTTTCCACACGAATAAAAGAAAAAGAAAGGAAAGTGCACAATAGTGTAATATCGTTTAACCAGTTTAATAAAAACACTCTGTACAAGCTCCAAAAGTTACACTCACAAATGCAATAAAAGTGCAGACAGTGAATCACAGCAACATTCGTTTTTCTCAAATTCCTTAGCTGGTAAATGGTGGTCACGGCGGATCTGCGATCAACCAGAAAGCTCTCACCACAACTTGGCACTGCACCCCACTCAGAAAAACTTGCTTGCCCCGGATAGCCCGATAGCCAGTTAACTGTAAACACTCCTCGTCGAGGAGTTAAGGAATTTGAGAAAAATGAATGTTGCTGTGATTCACTGTCTGCACTTTTATTGCATTTGTGAGTGTAACTTTTGGAGCTTGTACAGAGTGTTTTTATTAAACTGGTTAAACGATATTACACTATTGTGCACTCTCCTTTTTCTTTTATTCGTGTGGAAACATTTTGGATCACATCATTGGATAATGCTGACTGTGTGACATCGGAGAGATTTGTGGTAAAGCTTATTAGCCAAGCACGCGAGTGTAAGGCCCCGTACACACGAGAGGATCGATCCGCTGAAATTTATCCGCGGACCGGTTTCAGAGGATAGATCCCCTGGTGTGTACAACCCAGCGGATATTTATCCGCGGATTTTTTTCGGGCCGATGGATTTCCAGTGGATCAAAATTTCTTAGCATGCTAAGAAATCGATCCGCTGGAATCCAGTCCAGCGGATTGATCCGATGGTCTGTACAGACTCACCGGATCAATCCGTCCGAATCCATCCCTCGCATGCGTCGTAATGATTCGACGCATGCACGGAAGTCCTTATATTACAGCGTCGCGCACGTCGCCGCGTCATCATCGCGGCGACGGCGTGACACGTCACCGCGGAGGGAATTCCGCGGGGATTTTGATCTCATGGTTAGTACAACCATGAGATCAAAATCCTCCGGACCGTTTCCGCGGATCGATCCTCTCGTGTGTGTACTAGGCCTAAGGCATATTGTTGTGGTGAGTGGCCATTTTGATGGGTGATTGGAACACTGAACACTTGAGGTGTGGTGGAAGACCTTGAAGATTGGAGGATCACTTACTTTACTTTATGAACTTTTTTTGCTACTTCACGTTATTTAGTTGTTTCACGGGATCATTTTATTTATATCCAATTGCATGTTTGTGATATATCTTTTTTGTACATTTATTTGCATGCTTGTGTAATTTTTGTACATCACTTTCATTCAATTTTTTTTCATTTAGTAGAATATTCATTTATTCTTTAGCGCTGTTAATATTTACTGACACTTTGGTTTAAAGGGTTAGATATTTATTCATTTTTCATTCACTGTACGTTTAAACAGCAGCTAGGTTCACTCAGACATCTTTTTCCAATCAGCGCAGTGGTGGGCTATCAGAAGGGCGCATTTAACTAGATTATCCATTTTCATAATAGAAGTTTATGAGAAACCGCAGGTACACTGTGTTACACCTGTGCTGCGGCCAAACTGCAGTATTGAAGTATACAGTTATCATCATCAATAATAACCCACATAGCCCATGTATAATATATAAAAAAAATATTAAATCACCATGCCTGCAATGGAATGAGTCAATGTAAAAGTGTCCTTGTAACAAGTGTTATGTAGGTTTTTTTTTTCCCACAAGAGCAGAGAGAAAATTACAGATTTTAAATTGTTTGCCGGGGGTTATGGCTGAAGATATCAGCCATAACCTTGGTATTGTTTTTTTACAGACAGTGGCTGGCTTTCTCATGAAAGCGTTCCGAGCGCCTCTTGAGCTACTGGAACGCTTTCAGAAGCGTCGGGAGGGGATGTCCCCCCCTCCCATCGTCTCGCCTGACAATCCAATGGTGTGGCCAGCTAGTCCAAGAGGCAATGAAAGAGTAGATCCCCCCTTGAAGGACCGGAGCAACGCCATGACTTCCGGTCCAGGCTGGAAGTAAACAATTTTTATTTATTTTTTTAAAGCAAAAGATAAAACAAATCTTTTGCTTTTAAAAAGGTAAAGGAGAGAGATGAGGTCTCTGACTCAGATCTCTCCATTAAGAGGACCTAGCATGCTTATATATATTACAAGGGATGTTTACATCCCTTGTAATAGGAATAAAAGTGATATTAAAAAAAAAAAAAAATGTAAAAAGGGACAGTGAAAAGGAAAACAAAAATTATAAAAAAGACAAAAAAAATTTTAAGCACACCCCCATCCCTATGCAAGTTGACACGCAAGTCGCACACGCATATGTAAACAGTTTTTGCACCACACATGTGAGGTATCACAGCACATGTTAGAGCGAGTGCAATAATTCTAGTGCTAGACCTCCTCTTTAGCTCTAAACATGTAACCTGTAAAGGTTTTTAAAGCGTTGCTTATGGAGATTTTTAGGTACCGTAGTTTGTCACCATTCCATGATTGTGCACAATTTTAAAGTATGACATGTTGGGTATCCATTTACCCGCCATAACATCATCTTTCACACTACAGGCAGTCCACAGGTTACAAACAAGACAGGGACTGTAGGCTTGTTCTTAATTTTAATCTGTTTGTAATTTGGAACAGGTACATTTTGTAAGTGTAGCTCCAGACAAATAAACTATTTTTAAGATTTTTGGATATCATAGGGAAGGGGTATCACCCCGGTAACATTTGTTTTGCTGCCTGTGCCCCTGTTTAGATAGAGCAGTTGTGTCAATCGTCCCACGCTCAAGTATCCTATTGATGTGAGTAAGGCCGGGTACACACGGACAAACATGTATGGTGAAAGCGGTCCGTCGGACCGTTTCCACCATACATGTCTGCCAGAGGGCTTCTGTACGATGGTTGTACACACCATCGTACAGAAGTCCGCGCGTAAACAATACGCGGGGCGTGTCCGCGGTGTCGCCGCGTCGATGACGCGGTGTCGCCGCGACAATGACGCGGCGACGTGGGCGGCCCGCCTTTAAAATGCTTCCACGCATGCGTCGAAGTCATTCGACGCATGCGAGGGACGGCGGGCGCCTGGACATGTACGGTAGGTCTGTACTGACGACCGTACATGTCCGAGCGGGCTGAATTCCAGCGGACTGTTTTAAAACAAGTCCAGGAATATTTGTCTGCTGGGAAAAGGCCCGGCGGGCAAATGTTTGCTGGAATTCGGCCCGCTCGCGCCCACACACGACCAAACATGTCTGCTGAAACTGGCCTGCGGGCCAGTTTCAGCAGACATGTTTGCTCGTGAGTATGGGGCCTTACAATTCAATTTTTTTCCACATTTTTGGTTTGGTGTGCCTTGAGATTCTGACAGATTTTAAAGGGTGCCTTGGTTAAAAAAAAGGTTGAAAAACACTGGTTTAGAGTATAGAATGTAATCGTACAATTACCAGGGGTTTCAGTCGTCTGGAGGTGGATGATTCCCATTTGTTTGGTTCATCAGTAGTTTATAATTGGCTGTGGTACAGAAGTGGGACCAGCAGGCCCATGTGTGGGAGAATTTGGTTGGACAATCTTTGGCTATAGAGATTAATTCTTCCATTTCTGCAATTTTTCCAATGCGATTGAGCCATTCAGGAATGGTTGGAACATGTGTTGTTCCCCAATGTATAGGGATGCATAGTTTGGTGGCGTTTAAAAGGGGTGGTATTAGCGTTTTGCAGTATCGCTGAGCTGGCATGTCAGAATGGTGTAGAAGAAGCTGTGCTGCGGTGTGTTCTAAAGTGTATGTAGAGATTTGCGAAGTAATTTCTCGGACTTGGGTCCAGAATGGCTGGATTAGGGGGCAAGACCACCAAATGTGCTCCAGAGTACCTGTGTCGTTAGAGCATCTCCAACATTTGTCTGAAAGGGCTGGGTTATATTTATTGAGGATAACCGGGGTTCTGTACCAGCGCATTAAGACTTTATAATTGTTTTCCTGTATCGAGACATTGAGAGAGCCTTTATGAGTTATTGTAGATATGCGTTCCCACTGTGCCTCTGTCAGTTCTATCTGTAGGTCTCTTTCCCAACTGGAGCAGGCTTTGTTAGTCTTCAGTAAGCTATCTGAGGAGAGTATGTTGTGAATGTTAGATATCATGTGTTGCTGTGGGGCAGAGTGAGAGCATAGCTGTTCGAATGTTGTGAGACGGCAAGAGAGACAGAGGATGTGCGGTCAGCATCTTTCAGGAAATGTCTGATCTGGAAATATGTCCAAAGAGGAAATGCAACGTTTTCTGTGTTAGCTGGTAACGAAGAGCGCTCTAGAAAAGTGCCTTAGTGATAGAAGTGATGTG
Organism: Rana temporaria; assembly: GCF_905171775.1. Lineage (NCBI taxonomy): Eukaryota > Metazoa > Chordata > Amphibia > Anura > Ranidae > Rana > Rana temporaria. Next base: position 539,849,035 of record NC_053490.1, on the reverse strand, counting down.
CCAAGACTTCTGAATGTTGCCAGACGTCTGCCAGAAAATTTGTGGGCATACCCGGTGGGAATTCTGGGTTGAGCTTTACCGACGTAAGGGGCCCAGGGGTGGAGGAAATGTGTAACTTTCAGCAGGCTTCTTTAAAACAGCGAAGTGTCAGGAAAATGAGAGGGTGGTCATTAAACTCTTCGGGGTGTGTTTGCATGAGGTCCAAGGTATGGATCGTAATGGCAGGGGGGAGAAGGTGTGTTCAGGAGAGACCCAATCTTTACTGTGGCTATGGATTGACCAGTCTACAATTCTAGCGAGGTGGCACGCCCAATAGTATTTCTTGAGGTCCGGTAGCCCAATGCCCCCCTTCGTTTTTGGTTTTGTTAACTGTTCGTAAGCTACTCTAGGTCGTTTCTGATTCCATAAGAATTTAGTACAAAGTCGTTTGTAAGTTTGAAAGAAGGATGGGGGGAGTCTGATGGGTAAGGTTTGTAAGATGAATAGAATGCGGGGGAGTACGTTCATTTTTAGAATTGCTGCCCTTCCAAACCAAGAGAAATGTGGTTTATTCCATTTACTTAAGTCACTCGTGATGGTTCTAAGCAGTGATGGACTGGCCATAGGGACTACAGGGAGTTTCCCGGTGGGCCGATGGCTCAGTGGGCCGTTTTTTAAAACAGAGATGCTGCTTGGAGGACTTTTTTTAACGCCCTGGCAGCGCCCCAGTGTGAAAGCACTCAGGCTTCCACACTGGGACTGCATCGGAAGCGTTTTTCAGTCGCTTTACAGGAGCCCAAAAGCGCCTAAAAAATGCCTCAGTGTAAAAAGGGGTCCTACACTCACCCCCTCTCTTTTACACTCACTCTCTTTTTCTTACACTCACCCCCTCTCTCACCCACCCCCTCTCACCCCCTTTCCCTTCTCCCTCTCTCTCTCTCTCATTCCCCTCTCTCTCACCCTCTCATGATATACAATAATGGATGTAGGGGCCTTTTGGTGGGCGTGATTTTTCGGCATTTTATTGAATTAAAGTGGGCCGGTCTGGATGAAGTCCAGGGCCAAATTTTTGTCCCAGTCCAGCCCTGGTTCTAAGGATGGGAAGATGATTTTTGGAGAATAAGGCTGAAAATCTAGCCGTTAGATATATCCCTAGATATTTAATCTGATCGTGTTTCCATTTAAAGGGGAAATTGTTTTTGCACTGTAGTACCGCTTCCTGTGAGAGGGAGATATTCAGGGTTTGGGATTTAGCAAAATGTATCTTAAAGTTGGAAATAACATGAAATAGCTTCAGTTCTTTTAGGAGATTTGGAATTGATGTGTGGGGATCTTTCAGGAATAGCAGTATGTCATCGGCGAAGGCTGCAATTTTGTAAGTTCGATCTGCGATGCGGAAGCCTTTGACATTGTCATTAGACCTGAGACCTTGGAGAAAAGGCTCAAGGGTCAGGACAAATAGAATTGGGGAAAGTGGGCATCCCTGTCTTGTCCCGTTGCTAATAGTGAAGGCGTTCGACAGGTGGCCATTTACACAGACTCTGGCAGTTGGTGCAGTATATAGGGACATAAAAGCATTGAGCATTCGATCTGGGAGACTAACATGCTTCAGGACTGCTTCCAGATAATTCCATGCCAGCCTGTTGAACGCCTTCTCTGCGTCCAATGACAGAAAAAATCCCTCTTGTTTATGTGTTGTAATCCAGTGCTGTATATTTAGTGCTTTGATTGTGTTATCCCTGGCTTCTCTGCTTCTCAGGGATAAATCCAACTTGGTCTTTCCCTATCAGGGATGGCAGGAAGGGTGCTAGACACGAGGCTAAGATCTTGGCGTACAATTTGATATCTACATTCAATAAGGATATCGGCCTATAGTTACTAACTGATGTGGGGTCCTTCTCTTCCTTCGGAATAACGGTGATATGGGCTTCTAGCAATCTGTTAAAGGGGAGGGTGGGGGATGATAGGGAATTGAAAGTCTTAATAATGTTCGGGGATAGCGTGTCCGTGAAGGCCTTGTAGTAGGTAGCTGTAAGCCCATCAGGGCCTGGGCTTTTAGCATTTTTAAGCAGTTTGATTGCCAGTTTTAGTTCTTCTTCTGAAATGGGGTGCTCTAATTTGTGTGCATCATCACTGTTTATGAGTTTGGGGCAGTATTTGTCAAGGAAAGATTTGATTCATGTGTGGCGGGCTTCCAGGCTCTTGCTATTTGTTGCATGTTTAGGCAGATTATATAAATTGGAGTAGTAGGTCTCGAATTGCGCTGCTATGTCTGTCGGCGCAATGAAGGCCTTTCCTTGCAAATCTTTGATAGTGTGGATCATAGCCTGCGCTTTTTTGGTTTGGAGAGCTTTCGCTAAATATTTTCCGCATTTATTGCCGAATTCGTAGAAGAGCTTTTGGTGCAGGACAAATTTGCGTCTCGTTTTGCGATTCAACTCTTCATGCAAGAGTTTCCTATTTTGGGTAAGCTCATGGTAAGTTTGTTGCGCTTGGGAATGTTTGTGGGTGAGTTCAAGGGCCTTGATCTTGTCAAGTAGGTCTGTAATTGTACGTTGTTGGGCTTTTCGGTGGGCTGCCTTAAGGGAAATGAATTTCCCCCTGACCACACATTTGTGGGCTTCCCATTGGGTGAGTGGGGTTGTGTCGGATGTGTTTTCTAGAAAAAATGTACGTATGCAATTACGAACGTCTTCGACCACCTCTTCTGAGGTAAGTAGGGTTGAGTCAAGGCGCCAGATATTTTTGGAAGTGTGGTCATTAGGGAAGTTCAGGGTCATTGTAATTGGATGGTGATCTGATAGTACCATTGGTTCAATAGTGGCAGTGGAGAGAAAGGGGAGGTCTTTCTGGGATAGGAATAGGTAATCGATCCTGGAGTATTTGTTATGGGGGGCTGAAAAAAAAGTAAAATCTTTTTCGTCAGGGTGGAGGGCGCGCCAGGTGTCGTGTAAAAGAAGATCTTGGATCTGTAGCTTAATTTGTTTAATTGCTTTGTATGGCAGAGAGGCTGTTCCAGTCGAGGTGTCCAAAATTGGGATTAATGCAACATTAAAACCTCCCCCTAGAACGGTCAGTCCGGATTGAAAGTCTGAGAGCAGTCTTGAGATTGATCTGAAGAAGCTTACTTGAGCAGTATTGGGGCTGTAGATGTTAGCTAAGGTAACAGGTCGCCCTTGGAGACGGCCCTTAAGGAAGACATATCTGCCCTCTGTGTCTATAAGTGAGTCTATGGGTTGCCAATCTAGATTTTTGGAAAGTAGGATTGAAACCCCTTTGGTTTTAGCAAGTGAGTTGGTAGCATGATATATTGTTGGGAATAGGTGGTTGGTAAGCTTAGGGATTTTGTTTGTGCGAAAGTGTGTTTCTTGCAAGAACACATATATTTGCCTTCATTTTGGCCATCAAGTCAAGAGTTTGGCTACGTTTTTCTGGAATGTTGAGGCCCTTTGTGTTCAGTGATAATATTTTAAGCGTGGAGGCTTTTTTTGTGGAGGATTGGTACGACATGGTAAAACAAGTGTGCAGTTATACTTGTAATAGAGGAAGGTCAGATGTGAGGTGGTTGTCCTCACTTGTATAAGCACAAATAATGAGAGAGGGGCAGAGTCTGGAATCGATTTGTGCTGGAAAGGATGCGGTGGAGGCGGAGACTGCGAGGTATGAGGGGGGGGAAGAAGAGGCGGGACTGTAAGGGAGAGAGGGGGAAAGGTAAAGGATGTAGAGGGGGAGGAGAGAGAAAAGGGAAACCGAGGAGGAAGAGAAGGAGAGAGAGAGAGATGAGAGAGAAAGAAAAAAGAAAGAAAAACAAAAAAAAAGTAAGAAAGAAAGAGAAAGGAAAAAAAGGGGGGGGGGGAGAGGGTAAGTAGGTAAACTAGGGGGTAAAAGTCAACGAAATGGACAAATTACCGGAGTTGGGGAGGTTATATGTGACCTCCCCTAATATACAAGAGTGTCCGGTAAGGTTCGACAGGAGCAAGTACGTTCCTGTCTTGTGGAGAGGTGGTAAGAACCGGTATGGAACGGTCAAGAATCAGTATCTCTTGTCCACAGGAGATTTATGTAGCAGTATATGTGAAGGAGCCAATAATTGTTGTAGTAAATAAGATGGCTATGGGTCCAGACTCCAGGGAGACAGGAGTCAAGTACTATATGATGTCGATCAGCATGCAGGTTAAGCAGGTATAGAAATTTGAACAGCATACATAACATAACATTTGATAGTGAGGTAGAACCTAGAGTGATAATATGAGATCCTCTCCACCTAACGTTAGGTACTCAAATTAAAGATGAGGGGAACCTATAACCCTGAGGTACAAAAACAAATCATTTAACGTGAACAAACACAATATGATAAATATGATAAAATAAGGGGTGTATGTTAATACTAGTAGAGCATTCTAAGCTCGGGTAGGATAAAGGCCAGAAAGGTAGCTTAGGTCTGTGATCTTATTCATGTGGGGACTCGGCTTTTGTGTAGTAACACCCCCCTTGTACAATGCTATACAGAGCAATGGAGAAGGTGAAAAAAAAAAATAAAAAAAAAAAGGGGAATAATAACAGTCTATGGATCTCAAATCTAAGCAGGCTTAGTGACAGTGACCAGGGGGCCTGAGTGCGGAAAGTCTTCAGGGATAAGAGGCATTTGCAGCCAGCTAGGATGGGGTAGGGTAGGCAAGGATCAGAGGGTTGGGAAGGGGGACAGGGGGAGCCACCAAGTTTCTCGGGAGGGTCTATCGGAACTTGGGGTGTCTCCCCAGGGGAGGAAAAGACTTACGGAAACAGAGAGATTGCAGTGATTAGATCCGGATCGGAATGCTGGGGGTTGTAGAGTAGAGCAGTCATGGACATCAGGGGCTGACAGAAACTGGGGAGAGAAAAGAAAAGTTATCGTTCGATGTCTCCGCGAGAGCATGTCTTCAAGGTGTGAAGGAGGGCTGGGAGACAATCATCTCATCAGGTCGTTCGCAGCGTGCTCTCCTGTGAGCTGGGGAAGCTGTTGGGCTGTCTTGAACAGCAATCTGGGGGTCCGAGATGTCGGGTTCCCTTGGCGAGGTGTGTCTGCGGCGACCTAAGTGAAAGTCATCACGGACTGGAATAGCATCGGTGGAAGTTGATCTTCTCATGCGTGGCGAGCGAAGAGTAGTGTACCAATCCGGGATGTCAAAGCGGGGAAGGTTCAGTGTTTGAAAGAAAGCAGGCAAATCTTCCGGTAGACGCAGGTTTGCTGTGCGACCTTGAAAGGAAGCCGAAAGGCAGAAGGGGAACTTCCATCTATACTGAATGCCTTTAGAGAGCAGGAGGTAGAGCAGAGGGCGTAGGTCTCTCCTATTTTGAAGAGTAATAGGCGAGAGGTCCTGGAACAGTTTAATTTCTGCGCCTAGATAGGACAGGGAGCCACGGTCTCTGGCCCTGCAGAGAATTTCTTCTTTCAATTTAAAGTTCACGAGACAGCCGATCACATCCCTGGGGGGGTCGGTATCTCTGCTTCTAGGTTTTAGAGCTCTATGCAAGCGTTCAAACTCAATATGCGTTTCAGGGGGTCTGCCAAGAAGATCATTAAAGATGGCGATAGTGGCTTTAGTAATTTGCACGCTTTCAACGGATTCGGGGATGCCTCTTACGTGAATATTGTGGCGACGCCGCCTGTTATCCAAATCTTCCATGTGTCTTTGGATATCTCTGAGTTGCCTTTCATTGGGGTGGGAAGAGGCCTGCAATTGCTGTATGGCAGTGTCATGGCGGGATGTTGTTTCTTCCACATCATCCAGCCTCACTGACATGGCCTGCACATCTCTCCTGAGGTCTGTGATGGCAGAGAAAAGTGTGGCTTTAATATCTTCTGCCACTGATCGGAGGTCCTGTATGCACAGGGGCTGTGAGGCATCTGTAGTGGTGGCCATGGCTTGGGGCTGGGAGCGTCTCCTACCTGCAGGGCTGAGGCTGGAGGAGCGTGCTGCGCTCGAGTAGGCCCGATTTGAAGCCGAGGCCTCGCGTACTTGGGTCCGGAAGATGTCCGGAATTACACGTCCGTTCTGCGCGCCGGTTCCTCTGGGAGAGCGGGACCTGGTTGGGGATGCGTCCCTGGAGACTTTCCCCATTTATTAGCAGCGGATGGCTCGGCTAATAGTTCTGGATATCTCCTGTGGACGGGAGCTCGGGAATCAGGCAGCCATTCAGGTCCGGTGCCAAGCCACGCACCTTTTTTCTTTTATTTCACTATTAATACGTGGCCTTTTTCCATTATTTGTACAATATTCTATAAGTTGAAACATTCTCCTTTATCATTGATACAAATGTAAATAACTATTATAGTACATATTATAGATACCCCGACTGCATCAATGTGTCCCCTCTGTGTCCTCCTCCTGTGTCCCCTCCGTGTCCTCCTCCTGTGTCCCCTCCGTGTCCTCCTCCTGTGTCCCCTCCGTGTCCTCCTCCTGTGTGCCCTCCGTGTCTTCCTCCTGTGTCCCCTCCGTGTCCTCCTCCTGTGTCCCCTCTGTGTCTTCCTCCTGTGTCCCCTCCGTGTCCTCCTCCTGTGTGCCCTCCGTGTCTTCCTCCTGTGTCCCCTCCGTGTCCTCCTCCTGTGTCCCCTCCGTGTCCTCCTCCTGTGTGCCCTCCGTGTCCTCCTCCTGTGTCCCCTCTGTGTCCTCCTCCTGTGTCCCCTCCGTGTCCTCCTCCTGTGTGCCCTCCGTGTCTTCCTCCTGTGTCCCCTCCGTGTCCTCCTCCTGTGTCCCCTCCGTGTCCTCCTCCTGTGTCCCCTCCGTGTCCTCCTCCTGTGTGCCCTCCGTGTCCTCCTCCTGTGTCCCCTCTGTGTCCTCCTCCTGTGCATTCATTATAAAGAGGTGATGATGGTGTATTGTTATCTATTTTTATTTTTCCATCATTTCATTATTAATAGTTTAGACTTTTCCATGTTTGTACTGTAATCTTGGGAATCTTCTTATAGCCTAGGCCAGTGTTTCCCAACTCCAGTCCTCAAGGCACATCAACAGGTCATGTTTTCAGGATTTCCCTCAGATGAAACGGCTATGGTAATTACTAAGGCAGTGAAACTGATCAAATCACCTGTTCAAAATAATGGAAAGCCTGAAAACATGACCTGTTGGTGTGCCTTGAGGACTGGAGTTGGGAAACACTGGCCAAGGCCATCTTTATGTAGAGCAACAATTCTTCTTTTTCAGATCCTCAGAGAGTTCTTTGCCATGAGGTGCCATGTTAAACTTCCAGTGACCAGCATGAGAGAGTGAGAGCGATAACATAAAATTTAACACACCTGCTCCCCATTCACACCTGAGACCTTGTAACACTAACGAGTCACATGACACCAGGGAGGGAAAATGGATAATTGGGCCCAATTTGGAGATTTTCACTTAGGGGTGTACTCACTTTTGTTGCCAGCGGTTTAGACATTAATGGCTGTGTGTTGAGTTATTTTGAGGGGACAGCAAATGTACACTGTTATACAAGCTGTACACTCACTGTGACGGTATTGGTATGATATCCCCGTCAAACAGTCCCTTCTTCCCATAAAAGAAATCACAGAAGCATCCATACATGAGCCAAGACTGAATGCTGGAACAACACAGACTTTTAATGGTAAACAAACAGAGCTTATATGTGGTTACAACTGTTACAAAGACAAATCTCCGCCCCCCCTCACACAGTGGGGGGTCTTCAATACAGCTCCTTTGAAATAAGGATATTTCTTTGAACTAATCGGTATCTAGCCGGTTCGGCTCCGCATATAGAGAGATAATTACCACAATGAAGCAATCAGCATAATTAACATGAGCCACTTATCTAATCACAGTAACCAGTAAACACAGGGCTAGAGCAATTAACATTTGAAACAGGACTGGCTGCAGAAGGGTAAATACCATTAACAGCCTTAAACAAGCAGGGAGGATTAACCTGAAGCATATAGGTAAAAAGTCCTTCACAATGGCCCCCTTTTTCTCCCTGCTCCGGCAAACCCAGTTGGACCTTCCCTGGTCCAGTAGGGTTGACGGGTTCAGAGCTTTTAGTCCGAGGTTAACTCCGTTTGGCGTGACTATCCATCGGCATTCCCGTTTTGCTTGCCTGGGCGATAATGAATCGTAAAGTCATAGGGCTGTAAGGCCAAGCTCCAGCGTAGCAAACGGGCGTTGTCCCCTGAAACCCGGTTAAGCCACACCAAGGGGTTGTGATCGGTGATGAGAGTGAAAGCCCGGCCATAAAGGTAAGGTATGAGCTTTTTGAGTGCCCATACCAAGGCCAAACACTCTTTTTCAATGGTGGCGTAACTGACCTCCCTTGGCAACAGCTTCCGACTCAGGTATGCCACCGGGTGCTCTCCTCCATCCTCCCCGATCTGGCTTAGTACTGCCCCCAGTCCAAACATTGAAGCATCTGTGTGGACAATAAATCTTTTGTTAGGATCTGGGGTAACCAACACCGGAGCATTAACCAGAGCAGTCTTTAGGGTTTGGAAAGCCACCTCGCATTCCGGGGACCACAGGACTTGTCGGGGTAGCTTCTTTTTGGTCAAGTCGGTCAGGGGTTTGGCCAGGGCGCTATAGTCGGGTACAAAGCGTCTGTAATAGCCGGCTGTGCCCAAGAAAGCCATGACTTGTGTCTTGGTGTGGGGAGTGGGCCAATTGGCAACGGCCTCGATCTTGGCCGGCTCCGGCCGTTGCTTACCACATCCTACTCGGTGGCCCAAATATTGTACCTCTGCCATACCCAAATGACATTTGTCGGGTTTCAGGGTCAGCCCGGCCCCCTTGATCCTATCCAATACTACCCCTACGTGCTCTATGTGCGCTTCCCATGTATCGCTGTAGATGGCGATGTCATTCAGATAAGCACAGGCGAAGCTCTGGAGGCCCCCAAGTAACTGATCCACCATCCGTTGGAAGGTGGCCGGGGCGTTCTTCATCCCGAACGGCATAACCCGGAATTGGTATAGGCCGAACGGGGTGATGAAGGCCGACTTGAGTCTGGCATCTTCTGCTAGGGGAATCTGCCAATATCCCTTGCATAGGTCTATTGTGGTCAGATACTTCCCTGCAGAGATACGGTCAAGCAGCTCGTCCATCCGTGGCATCGGATAGGCGTCCGTAACTGTCTTGTCGTTGAGGCGCCGGTAATCTACACAGAAGCGGGTTGTCCCATCCTTCTTTGGCACTAAGACTACCGGCGAGGCCCAAGGACTTTCTGAGGGTTCGATTACGCCTAGCCGAAGCATCTCATCTATTTCCTTCCGCATCCCTTCCCGGACTGCTTCGGGGATACGGTAAGGAGGCTGTCTCAGGGGTGTCTGTCCTGGAGTCTCCACCTTGTGTACGGCTAGGCGTGTGTATCCAGGCTCCTGAGAGAATGTGGCCTGTTTTTCTTCTAGTAAGCGGCCAGCTTGAGCCCGCTCTTGCGGCTCCAGCTGTTCACCTAGCTGGACTTTCTCTATCTGGGTCATCCCTTCGCTACTGCCCAATAGGTCGGGAAGGGGTAGGGTCTCTGTGTCTTCTCCTGCTGGTGCACAGATAGCGGCTACCTCCTCTGCCCGTTCCTGATAGGCCTTGAGCATGTTGATGTGAAAGGTTCGTTTCACATCTTCATCCTCGCAGCTGGCTATCGTGTAGGTAGTGTCGCATATCTGTCCTATAACTTTATAGGGGCCCTGCCAGGCGGCCTGGAGCTTGTCTGTTCGGACTGGCCTTAATACCAGGACCTTTTGGCCTATGTGAAAGCTCCGGTGCCTAGCCCGTCGGTCATACCATACCCTCTGGCGCTGTTGGGCCGCCTGGAGGTTCTCTCGCACTGTCTGGGCTAATTCCTCCATGCGGTCCCTCAGCTCCAGGACATAAGGTACAACCGGGGTCCCCTCAATTTCTGTTTGCCCCTCCCAGTGATCCTTGATGAGATCTAAGGGCCCCCTCACCCGCCTCCCGTAGAGAAGTTCGAAGGGTGAGAATCCGGTCGATTCCTGCGGTACCTCTCGGTAGGCAAAGAGAAGGTGCGGCAGGAATCGCTCCCAATCCTTGTACGCCCCTGTGAACGATTTCAACATTTGATTTAGCGTTCCATTGAAGCGCTCGCACAGGCCGTTAGTCTGGGGGTGGTATGGGGAGCTAGTCAGGGATTTAACTCCACAGGTTTTCCATATCTGCTGGGTTACCTCGGCCGTGAATTGGGTACCTTGGTCGGACAAAACCTCCTTGGGAAAGCCTACTCGGGAAAATACTTTAACTAGGGCCTCTGCTACAGTCTCAGCCTGTATGTTAGAGAGAGCTACCGCTTCGGGGTAACAGGTGGCGTAGTCTACTACGGTGAGTATATACCGCTTGCCGGAACGGCTAGGTTGGGCCAGGGGCCCTATAATGTCCACGGCTACCCTTGTGAACGGTTCTTCAATAATGGGCATGGAAACTAGTTTAGCCTTTGGGTGGTCTCCCTTTTTACCTATACGTTGGCATACCTCGCACGTTTGACAATACGCCCTGACGTCGTCGGATACCCCAGGCCAGAAAAAGTTCTGGGTTATCCGATACCCTGTCTTGCGTATTCCCAAATGGCCTGCCAAGGGTACGTCGTGCCCAATCCTCAATAACTCCTGCCGGTACTTCCGGGGAACTACCAGCTGGCGTTTTTGCTTAGGCCCTGGGGCATTACCCCGGGTCTCGGTGAGCCTGTACAAGCGGCCTTCCTCCCAGATAAATTGCTCCTTCTCTAACCCCCCTTGGCCCCTCCTGGCTTTCTCTCGATACTTTCTGAGGGAAGGGTCTCCGGTCACCTCCCGCCCAAAGTCCTCTGGGGTGTCCCAGGGTAGGGGTTCCACAGTCAAGGGTAGGTTGGGTTGGCTTATCTGGGTCTCAGTAGGAAGCGGATGGCTCTCGGCAGCGCGACTTTGTGCTCTGGTGGTTACTGCGTGGGCCTCCTGAGCGGTGGTAGAGGCGAACGCCGAAGTCAGGGGCCCAATGTCGTTGCCCAAGATGACTTCAGAAGGTAAGTCTTTCATGATGCCCACATGAACATCGCCAGCTCCCGCACCCCAGTCCAGGTGTACCTGTGCAGTAGGAATACGGTATACTGCCCCCCTGCCACTTTCACAGCAATTGATTTCTCGGGTTTCTCTGATGCAGTAATAAGGTGTCTTTGTACCAACGTGATGGTCGCCCCACTGTCTCTTAATCCTCGGGCGGTTTTTCCGTTAACCATGACCAGCTGACAATGGTGTTTCCGGTTGTCCTTAATAACAGATTGTACCGTGAGGGCTTCGTAAAGGGGGCCCAATGGTTCTTCCTGACCCAGCTCCTGGGAATCCCAAGCCGAGTCTACACAATGGGCTGCTGCTGGTGGGCGGTACCCAGGTTGAGACCAATTTGACCTGGTGTTGTCGTTCATGGGGCAATTCTGCTTGAAGTGACCCAGCTGTTTGCACCGGAAGCAGCGTTGTTCGTTGTCCTCCTGGCGTGGATAGCGAGGGCTAGATGTCATCGGTTTGTTAGGCGGTTGGTATCTAGCGGCTGGTGGGTGTGAGGGCGCCGTTGGTCGTGGAGGTTGTACCCGTGGTGTGACCTGGTTTGTCTTGCGAGTATCCGCATATTCATCCGCCAACTTCGCGGCCTCTGGTAGAGTCATGGGCCTGCGATCTCTCACCCAATCTTTGACATCCGTCTGGATGTGATTGTAAAATTGCTCCAGGAGCATTAGTTGCAAAATGTCCTCTGCGGTGGTGGCCTGGCTGCTGTTAACCCAGTTAGAGGCCGACAGGGACAACTGGCATGCCCATTCCGCGTAAGAGTCTTTCGTGGTTTTGCGTGAGTCCCTGAACTTCTGTCGGTGGGACTCTGGGGGTTACTGCATAACGAGCCAAGAGCACTTCTTTAACCCAGGCGTAGCTATGGATATCCTGATCTGGCACGGTCCGGAAAGCATCAGAAGCTTTGCCTGACAGTTTGCCTGACAATATTGAAACCCACTCTCCTCTAGCTATTCGGTGCAGGTTACATTGTCGCTCAAAATCTGCCAGGTAGTTATCAATTTCACAGTCCTTTTCATCAAAAGCTTTAAAAGCGCTAAACGGAATCTTCCTTGTGTCTGCTGTGCTGTACTCACTGTTTGGAGAATGTGCGGCTGCTTGTTGGACTGCTGCCAGTTTTAACTGTAGCTCTGCGTCTCGTATTTCTTTAGCCTCCTGTAGCTCTGCGTCTCTTATTTGTTTGTCTCTTATTTGTTTAGCCTCCTCCGCTAACAGGTCCATCACTTTCAGCACCACATCCGCCGTTGGGTTCGGGCCGAACCACGCTAGCTTCTCTCTCATTAGCTTGTTGGCTGGCGATTCCTCCTCCTGAATCACTGGTGTCTCCATCTCTTGTACTGCTGGCGTTGCTGCAATCACGTTCTCCTGGTCTAGCTCCATTAATTCTGCTATGATGACCCGCTTGGTTTTATTGCTAGCAATCCTTCCACGAACTTCCAGTAGTTCTTTCAGTGTATTTCTTTTAAGCAGGGTGTAGCAGCCTTCCATTCACTGTTCCCAGTGTCTGCTTGGAATCCTGGTGTAAAGGAGAGTAGAAGGGAAAATCCCTCTGCTGCCAACCAATTGTGACGGTATCGGTATGATATCCCCGTCAAACAGTCCCTTCTTCCCATAAAAGAAATCACAGAAGCATCCATACATGAGCCAAGACTGAATGCTGGAACAACACAGACTTTTAATGGTAAAAAAACAGAGCTTATATGTGGTTACAACTGTTACAATGACAAATCTCCGCCCCCCTCACACAGTGGGGGGTCTTCAATACAGCTCCTTTGAAATAAGGATATTTCTTTGAACTAATCAGTATCTAGCCGGTTCGGCTCCGCATATAGAGAGATAATTACCACAATGAAGCAATCAGCATAATTAACATGAGCCACTTATCTAATCACAGTAACCAGTAAACACAGGGCTAGAACAATTAACATTTGAAACAGGACTGGCTGCAGAAGGGTAAATACCATTAACAGCCTTAAACAAGCAGGGAGGATTAACCTGAAGCATATAGGTAAAAAGTCCTTCACACTCACTACACAACATTGTACCAAAGTGTCATTTCTTTAGTGTTGTCACACGAAAAGATACAAGAAAATATTTGAAAAAAATGTGACTGGGGGATGTACTTACTTTTGTGTGATAATGTATATATATAGGGCCAGATCCACAAAAGGGTTACGCTGGCGTATCTATGGATACGCCGCGTAAGTTCTATTCCTTACGCCGTCAAAATTACACTACGCCGCCTTAAGTTACGGCGGCGTAGATTACTGTGTAAATGTGACTGGCAGGGAAGGGGATAACACTAGGGGGCGATCAAGGGGTTAAATGTGTGTCCTAGGGGGTGATTCTAACTGTGGGGGGAGGGGACTGCCTGAGGGAGGAGACCGATCATTGTTCATACTTAGTATGAACAACAGATCTGTCTCCTCTCTCCTGACAAAAAGAGATCTGTCTGTTTACATTGACCGATCTCCGCTCTGTCTCTCTCAGGAGCGATCGCGGGTGCCCTGCGGACATCGTGGCTGCCGTGCACGCGCATCGGCTCTGTTGTCATTCCGCGGGTGTGCGCACGTGCCCTCTAGTGGTCTTAAAGCGTCTGCCATATAGCTACGCTGATTTGCCCAGGAGAGCCAATCCGCCGCAGAATAACTGCAGCAGCTGGTCCTCTAATGGTTAAACAAATCCAAAATTACAAAAAAATTCGAATTGTAATCGTTTTCAAATTCAAAATGTTTTCACATTTCCAAAGAGAATAAAATTGAATAGAAAATAAAGGAATAAAGTAGAAAAAAAGAATAGAATAGAAAATGTTATAACAGAAAGTAAAATAATAGAATATAATAGTGTAAAATAGAAAAAAATAGAATACAAAATAAAAAAAAACAGAACAGAATAGACTTGAATATCATAGAAACAAATAGAATAGAAAATAACCTTCTGAATTTCAATTTTAAATAGAATAAATGTAAATAAGAGAAGAATAGAATAGAATAAAAAATAGAATAGAAAAAATAATAGAATAGACTACAATAGAATAGTAAAGGAAATTATTAAAAAAACAAAACAATAGAATAGAATGAATATGACCATTTCTCAAAATTTAAAGAGAATCAATTTTGAATTTGAATAGAAAAGATTAGATTAGAATATAATAGAAAATAACAGAATAGTATAGAAAAACAACAGAATAGAAAGAATATAACCATCTTCCAAAAGTTGAATTGTAAATAAAATTTGAACGTAAAATAATAAAATAGAATATTAAAAAAAAGAATAGCATAGCAAAGAATAGAATAAACAAATAGAAAAACAATACAATTAAAAAAAACAATAAAATCGAAAGAATATAACTATTTCCCAAAATGTAAATAGAAAATAATAGATTAGAATAGGAAGATGGTTATATTCATTCAATTCTATTATGTTATTTTTCTTTACTATTGTGTTATGTTCTATTCTACTTTACTCTACTCTATTCTTTTCTATTCTATTCAAATTCAAATTGATTATATTTGAATTTTGTGAAATGGTTATATTATGTCTATTCTATTTTATTCTATGCTATTGTTTTGTTTTTATTATTATTTTCTTTTTTATTCTCTTCGAATTTCAAAAGAAGACTATACTCTTTGTATTTAATTCTGTTTTTTATTCTATTCTATTCCACTCTTTTCTTTTATTTTCTATCCTATTTTATTCTGTTTTACTCTATTATATTCAATTATTTTATTTTCTATTTTTTTTCTATTCTATTCCGTTATTTTCTATGCTATTTTATTCTCTTTGGAAATTGGAAACAATTTAGAATTTGAAAACGATATGAAATTCATGAGAAAACTTTTCAAATCGATCCGAATTTCGAATTGATTTGATACGAAAAAAAAGCAAAAATTCTGAAAACGGATTAAATGAATTTAACAAAAACAAATTTATGTAAATAACAAATCAAAACAAATCTATTTTTTTCATTCTTTACATGTCTACCCCCCCCCCCCCCCCCCGGGCCTCTCCCAGTGTCACCCCGGCATTATAAATAGTGGGAGGCGTCCACCGGCAAGGAATTGGCGCCAAAAACCGCCACCCCCACATATGAATCAGCCAAGATGGCGGAAAGAATGACATCAGACGTGTGGCCTCATGTGTGCCGCTGATGCGCATGAGAACGCCAGCCCGCCCAATCCGCCATGCCTAGAGGACGGACAAGGAAGCATAGGGGGCGGGGCCTGGTGCCCATCGCAGCTCCCGGGTTCTAGACAACAAGCCCCTCCCACTGATCCAGATATTGGATTTTTTTTATTGATTAGTCTCATGGGATTCCAGATGGTTCTTCATCAATGTGTGTTATATGAGGGGGGAGGGGAGTACACTGTGACCTGACTGGGATCTGTATTCTGTCTGTACAGGAAATGTCCCGAGTTTTCAGGAGGAAATATTCACCCGGCCGGGATCTGATCTTCTCCTCCCCGTCAGACGTCATCTCACCCTCACCCATCCAGATACAGAGGGATGTGACCGGATTTACTGGATATTTACAGACCCACCCAGATATTATTACACCACAATATTTATACACAGGAGATGTACATTGCGTAAATATGAGAACGCACTCTTCTCCAGTATGAAGATATCAGAGAATGGAAGTCTCATCATATCCAATGTGACTCCGGAGAATGACGGGAGATACAGGGTGATTATAGACAACTCTACAGGACACAGTATACAGACAGATGATTACATCGTCCATGTAAAAGGTAAGTCCACCCAACCCCCACCCCCAGTCCTAGCAGTGTCCTCCCCGCTCCGTGTCTTTATATCCATACATTATATAGGAGAAGATCTGGGAGAGACGTATGTACAATGTCCTCTGATTACTGCCCCATCCTCACCATTCCCTGTGGATTCAGATCTGCAGTGCTGAGCCCTCCTGAAGTTGCTGTGATCTGAACTGTGCTGTGCCTTCTGCTCGGGGTCCCCATGTGGTAGATGTGACCATTGATGGGGGTGTGACCGATCCCCAATACACACACTGACAATGGAGGGTGGAGCTTCTGCCAACAGCAACCAATCAGGTGTCACCTCTTAGGAAAGAGAAGTTTCTAATAGGAGTTTCTGTCATATTTCAGGTTGTCAGTAATATAATGGGCTTCTTCAGTAAATTCTAAATGTTTTGTCAGTAAAAAAAAAATGTGAGGGTGACAACCCTGATGGGGGTCACGTGACTGAAGAAAATGGGTGTCATGTTAGTGGGGGAGGGGTTTTAGTGTGTGGGGGAGGGGTGCACACAGACACAATCTATCTCCTCCAGTCTCCAGGAAGATGTCTGCACACCTGTTTATAGGTAAGTATGGGGGAGGGGCATGCTTATCTCCACCCCCTACTCATCTCCATGCACCGCCCCTTGGTTCCACCCCTACCCACCTCCCAGAACTCCCATTTTAGAGCATACAGAACCATTCATTTTGGGATGACATGTAATTTGTATGAATTATAATTTTTATCCTATCAACAATAGATCCCCCCAGCAATAATAGACCCCCCTATCAACAGTAGAGCCCCCCCCCCAGCAATAAAAGACCCCTCCTAACAACAATAGATTTCTCAGCAACAATAGGCTCCCCAGTAACAATAGATTCACCTCTGCAACAATAAACCTTCTCCAAAAACAACTGGTCTCCCAACAGCCAGCAATAGTAGACCTTTCCCCCTCAACAGTAGATCCCTCCCAGCAACAACAGACCCCCTTTGCAAACAAAATACCCCCAGTAACAATAGACCTCTACCAGCAACAACTGATCTCCCAGCAGCCAGCAACAATACACCTTTCCCTCCCAGCAACATAAGACTCCACAGCAACAATAGATCCCTCATTAGCAACAAAAAAACTCCACAGCTACAGCAGACCCACCCAAAAAAATAGATCCCTGTGACAATAGATCCCCCAGCAGACAGCAACATAGACCCTCCAGCACACCCCACCACCCCTTGTCATTACACACATTCAGTGCTGGAGGTTCCCGGGCCTGCGTTCCCCCTGAATAAAAGTCCTGACAATATACAGGGTGGGCCATTTATATGGATACACCAAAAACAAAAATTGGATTCAAAATGGCTGACTTCAAAATGGCCGCCATGGTCCACACCCATCTTGAAAAGTTTCCCCCCTTACATATACTAATGTGCCACAAACAGGAAGTTAATATCACCAACCACTCCCATTTTATTAACCACTTGAGATCCGCCCTATAGACAGAAGACGTCTACAGCGCAGCTCTCAAGTGCCGAGTGGACGTCTTTGGACGTCTTTTCTGTGCATTACCCGCGCGCGCCACTGGGGGGCACGCAGCGGGTAAACACTGTGCCGGCGCATCGCTGGGAAGCCGAAGCGTGTACCTGGCGGCCGCGATGTCCGGCGGGTACACGCGATCGTCGGTGACAGCAGGGACGTGGAGCTCTGTGTGTAATGATGGGGTGTAAACACAGAGCTCCACGTCCTGTCAGGGAGAGAGGAGACCGATCTGTGTCTCTTGTACATAGGGACACAGCATCGGTCACCTCCCCCAGTCACCCCCCTCCCCCCACACAGTTAGAACACACCCAGGGAATACATTTAACCCTTTCCTCACCCCTAGTGGTTAACCCATTCCCTGCCAGTCACATTTATACAGTAATTAGTGCATATTTATAGCACTGATCGCTGTATAAATGTGAATGGTCCCAAAATTGTGTCAAAAGTGTCCGATACGTCCGTCGCAATATCGCTGGCCTGACACAAAAAAAAAATCACAGATCGCCGCCATTACTAGTAAAAAATAAAAAAATAAATCACAAATCTATCCTCTATTTTGTAGGTGCTAAACCGAGGAAAATTATTATTTTTTTTTTAAATTGGGATATTATTATAACAAAAAGTAAAAAATGTGTTTTTTTTCCAAATTTACTGTCTTTTTTGTTTATAGCGCAAAAAATAAAAATCGCAGAGATGATCAAATATCACCAAAAGAAAGCTCTATTTCTGGGAACAAAATGATAAAAATATAATTTGGGTACAGTGTTGTATGACCGCGCATTCAAAATGCGTCAGCGCTGAAAGCTGAAAATTGGTCTGGACACGAAGGGGGTTTAAGTGCCCAGTAATGAAGTGGTTAAGGTGTATCCATAAAAATGGCCCACCCTGTATATTTGTCTGCAATCCAGTAAATGAGATTTATATTAATAAAAAGGTCCTTTGTCTCCAATCTGAGAAATAGGACTATTCTGGGTGTAGGGCGGAGCTGCCCGAGGTTATCAAACAGGCGATTGGCTGCTAGGATTGTCCTTCATCCTAGCAGCCAATCACCTGTTTGTTACCTCGGCCCTCCATCCAGAATTGTCCTGCCTCCCTCCCTGCAACTCCTCTCCTGTCCCTATCCAGACATGCTGTGCCTCCCTCCGATCTGTGGGGGGGGGCTGAGGACTGGAGTGTGGGGGGGGGGACTGAGGACTGGAGTGTGGGGGGGGGGGACTGAGGACTGGAGTGTGGGGGGTAGGGTGACCACGTGTCCCGGTTTGCCCAGGATCGTCCCGTAATTTAAGTTTTTGTCCCGTGTCCCGGGAGCCTTCAATGCGGGACAATAGTTCGTCCCGGAATCAAACATGGACTGCCTGCCAGCCTCCCACACTCACTACCGCAGTGCTGCTGTTTGAAATCACTGGTTGCTAGGGCCGCCCCGCTTGGCGTGTAGCAACCAGTGACATCACCGTGTTCCTCTCTCTGAGGCTCCGACTCCACCCCCACCTCCTCTCCTCCTCCTCCAGCCGCGGTTCTTGCAGCGCAGCAGAGAGAGCAGCTCAGCATCCCCATCGTCAGGACACGGTCAGACGAGTCAGACAAGTGAGTCACTCACCTACGACCGCGGCGCAGACGACCAAGCCCTCCGACCTCCTCCTCCCCCGCAGCAGCCCGCTCCAGCCCACTGCCCAGCGCAGGCCAGCAGCAAAAGTGAGTGACCTCGGCTGCTCAGCACCAGCTGGACACGGTCCGTCCCGACCTCCCGCCGCTGCCTGCACTGCAGTGAATTTCAGGCCCGCCGCCCGCAACATCTCCGACGGTCTGACCTCCTCCAGGGCCCAGGCAGGCTCCTCCTCCTCCCGCTCGAGCGGCCCGATTCACTGCCTCCTCCTGAGTCTGACTCGGAAGTTCGGAACCAGAAGAGAAGACCGGCCGGCTGGCTGAAGACTGCCCTGCTCCACCACCACCAGACGAGGAGTCACACAGTCACTCCATCTCCAAATCATATTAAAAGGTGAGCAAAAAGGGGCAAATTACACTGGCTGGCAGCATTTGATGGGGCACAGTAGCGACAATTTAAATATGGGCACACTGGCATTTGATGGGGCACAGTAGCGACAATTTAAATATGGGCACACTGGCATTTGATGGGGCATAGTAGCGACAATTCATGGGCACACTTGCAGCATCTGATGGAGGCACAGTAGCGACAATTCATGGGCACACTGGCAGCAGTTGATGGGGCACAGTAGTTACAATTAATCAACACACTGGCAGCATATGATCTGATGGGCAAAGTAGCGGCAATTGATAGGCACACTGGCAGCATCTGATAGGCACAGTAGCAGCAATTGATGGGCACATTGGCAGCATTTGATGGGGCACAGTAGCGACAATTGATCGGCACACTGGCAGCATCAGATGGGGCACAGTAGTAACAATTGCTGGACACACTGGCAGCATTTGATGGGGCACAGTAGTGGCATTTGATGGGGAACAGTGGCGGCATTTGATGGGAACAGTGGCGGCATTTGATGGGAACAGTGGCGGCATTTGATGGGGCACAGTGGCTGCATTTGATGGCACAAGTGACTGCATTTGATGGCACAAGTGATTGCATTCGATGGCACAAGTGATTGCATTTGATGGCACAAGTGATTGCATATGATGGGGCACAGTGGTGGCATTAGATAGGGCACAGTGGTGGCATCTGATGGGGCACAAGTGATTGCATTTGATGGGGCACAAGTGATTGCATTTGATGGGAACAGTGGCGGCATATGATGGGAACAGTGGCGGCATTAGATGGGGCACAAGTGGTGGCATTAGATGGGGCACAAGTGGCTGCATTTGATGGGGCACAAGTGGCAGCATTTGATGGGGCACAGTGGCAGCATTTGATGGGGCCTAGGGCCCTCTTTTGATCTTGCACACGGGCCCGCTGATTTCATGATACGCCCCTGCCCCCAAAATACGCAAAAAAATATGTAAAAAAACATATATTTTTTAGGGGGGGGGGTGTGTCCCTGAATGGCAGTTTGGAAATGTGGTCACCCTAGTGGGGGAAGGGACTGAGGACTGGAGTGTGTGGGGGGACTGAGGACTGGAGTGTGGGGGGTGGCTGAGGACTGGAGTGTGGGGGGGGGACTGAGGACTGGAGTGTGGGGGAGGGACTGAGGACTGGAGTGTGGGGAGGGACTGAGGACTGGAGTGTGGGGGGGGACTGAGGACTGGAGTGTGGGGGGGACTGAGGACTGGAGTGTGGGGGGGGACTGAGGACTGGAGTGTGGGGGGGGACTGAGGACTGGAGTGTGGGGGGGGGACTGAGGACTGGAGTGTGGGGGGGGGACTGAGGACTGGAGTGTGGGGGGGGGGACTGAGGACTGGAGTGTGGGGGGGACTGAGGACTGGAGTGTGGGGGGGACTGAGGACTGGAGTGTGGGGGGGGGACTGAGGACTGGAGTGTGGGGGGGACTGAGGACTGGAGTGTGGGGGGGACTGAGTACTGGAGTGTGGGGGAGGGACTGAGGACTGGAGTGTGGGGGGAGCTGAGGACTGTAATGTGGGGGGAGCCGAGGAATGTAATTTGGGGGGAGCTGAGGACTGGAGTGTGGGGGAGCTGAGGACTGTTATGTGGGGGGGCCTGAAGAAGTTAAATTGGGGTGACCAAGAGCTGTCATGTGAGGGGGGCTGAGGATATTAAAGTGGAGGTTGGGAATGTAATGTGGGGGGTAGGCTGAGGAATGTGATGTGTTGGGGGGATTGAGGACTGTAATGTGTGGGGGGGACTGAGGACTGTAATGTGGGGGGAGCTGAGGAATGTAATGTGGGGGGACCGAGACTGGAGTGGGGGGACTGAGGACTGTAATGTGGGGGGAGCTGAGGACTGTAATTTGGGGGGAGCTGAGGACTGGAGTGTGGGGGAGCTGAGGACTGTTATGTGGGGGGGCCTGAAGAAGTTAAATTGGGGTGACCAAGAGCTGTCATGTGAGGGGGGCTGAGGATATTAAAGTGGAGGTTGGGAATGTAATGTGGGGGGTAGGCTGAGGAATGTGATGTGTTGGGGGGATTGAGGACTGTAATGTGTGGGGGGGACTGAGGACTGTAATGTGTTGGGGGGACTGAGGACTGTAATGTGGGGTTATGATATAAATAGGGGCAGAGGACAGTACTGTTAATGGGGGAGCCCAGAGTATGACAACACTACCAGTGACAGGGTGAGTGTGAGCAGGGACTAACTGGGACACATGTGTACAGGGCCTAGTGGGGGCACTAGCTTCATCTGTTGGGGCCTTATCACATCTGGTGGCAGGCAGCATGGCAAGTGACAATCCGCATCTGGTGGCAGGCAGCGTGGCAAGTGACATTCCGCATCTGGTGGCAGGCAGCGTGGCAAGTGACATTCCGCATCTGGTGGCAGAGAGCGTGGCAAGTGACATTCCGCATCTGGTGGCAGGCAGCGTGGCAAGTGACAATCCGCATCTGGTGGCAGGCAGCATGGCAAGTGACATTCCGCATCTGGTGGCAGGTAGCGTGGCAAGTGACATTCTGCATCTGGTGGCAGGCAGCATGGCAAGTGACAATCCACATCTGGTGGCAGGCAGCGTGGCAAGTGACATTCCGCATCTGGTGGCAGGCAGCATGGCAAGTGACATTCCGCATCTGGTGGCAGGCAGCGTGGCAAGTGACAATCCGCATCAGGTGGCAGGCAGCATGGCAAGTGACATTCCGCATCTGGTGGCAGGTAGCGTGGCAAGTGACATTCTGCATCTGGTGGCAGGCAGCATGGCAAGTGACAATCCGCATCTGGTGGCAGGCAGCGTGGCAAGTGACATTCCGCATCTGGTGGCAGGCAGCGGGGCAAGTGACATTCCGCATCTGGTGGCAGGCAGCGTGGCAAGTGACAATCCGCATCTGGTGGCAGGCAGCATGGCAAGTGACATTCCGCATCTGGTGGCAGGTAGCGTGGCAAGTGACATTCTGCATCTGGTGGCAGGCAGCATGGCAAGTGACAATCCACATCTGGTGGCAGGCAGCGGGGCAAGTGACATTCCGCATCTGGTGGCAGGCAGCGTGGCAAGTGACATTCCGCATCTGGTGGCAGGCAGCGTGGCAAGTGACATTCCGCATCTGGTGGCAGGCAGCATGGCAAGTGACATTCCGCATCTGGTGGCAGGCAGCATGGCAAGTGACAATCCGCATCTGGTGGCAGGCAGCGTGGCAAGTGACATTCTGCATCTGGTGGCAGGCAGCGTGGCAAGTGACATTCCGCATCTGGTGGCAGACAGCGTGGCAAGTGACATTCCGCATCTGGTGGCAGGCGGCTTGGCAAGTGACATTCCGCATCTGGTGGCAGGCAGCATGTCAAGTGACAATCCGCATCTGATGGCAGGCAGCGTGGCAAGTGACATTCCGCATCTGGTGGCAGGCAGCGTGGCAAGTGACAATCCGCATCTGGTGGCAGGCAGCGTGGCAAGTGACATTCCGCATCTGGTGGCAGGCAGCGTGGCAAGTGACATGCTCAAAGCTCCCACTGATTCTGCATTATGGTGGGTTTAACTTTTTTATTTATTACTACAATGTAATAATAGAAATAATGCGCTGACAAATTTCCCGCAAAAAATCGCTTACCCCCCGCATGCCATCCCCAACCTCCCCCCAACTGGACCTTGGCAAAATTTTCTTCTACGCAGCCGGTCACCGGTGCCAAAAAGGTTGGGGACCACTGTTGTAGAGTGAATATGCTCTACTCCCTTAATAAATCAACTCCACCATGTTTCCCTCACCATATCTCCTCCACAATGTCTCCACCACTGTGTTTCCTCCATCAGGTCTCCTCCATCATGTCCCCTCAAACATATCTCCTCTATAGGGATGAGCTGAACACCCCCCTGTTCGGTTTGCACCAGAAACTGCGAACAGACCAAAAGTTTGTGTGAACGTTAGAACCCCATTAAAGTCTATGGGACTCGAACATTTGAAATCTAAAGTACTAATTTTAAAGGCTAATATGCAAGTTATTGTCCTAAAAAGGGTTTGGTGACCCGGGTCCTGCCCCAGGGGACATGTATCAATGCAAAAATGTTTTAAAAACTACAGTTTTTTTGGGAGCAGTGAATTTAATAATGCTTAAAGTGAAACAATAAAAGTGAAACATTCCTTTAAATTTCATACCTGGGGGGTGTATAGTATGCCTGTAAAGCAGCGCTTGTTTCCAGTGCTTAGAACTGTCTCTGCACAAAGTGTCATTTCCGAATTCAATTGCCAGGCCCTTCAGGTCTGGTATGGATATTAAGGGGAACCCCACATCAAATAAAAAAAAATGACGTGGGGTTCCCCCCAAATATGCATTCCAGACCCTTCAGGTCTGGTATGGGTTTTAAGGGGAACTCCACCCCAAAAAAAAATGGAGATCACAAAAAAATCCACACCAGACCCCTTATTCGAGCACGTAACCTGGCGAGAGAGCGGGGGGACGAGAGAGCGCCCCCCCTCCTGAACTGTACCAGGCCACATGCCCTCAGCATTATAAGGATGCTTTGGGGGTCTGTGACCCCTCAAAGCACCATGTCCCCATGTTGATGGGGACAGGGGCCTCATCCCCACAACCCTGGCCGGTGGTTGTGGGGGTCTGCGGGCGGGGGGCTTTATCAGAATCTGGAAGACCCCCAGATCCCCCCCCCCCCACTATGTGAATTGGTAATGGGGTACATTGTACCGCTACCATTTCACTAAGGAAGTGTAAAGAATTGTAAAATAAACATACACACCGTGAAGAAAGTCCTTTATTAAAAAAATCCAATCTTGGTCTCGGCTCCAACGTTGTCGGTATCCTGCGACGGGTGATCTCCTCTCCTCCGGTGTCTAGCGATGAGAAGATCTCTTCATCCAGGTGCGGGATCCACCAGAGACAGCCCGGCGAATGACGCGGCTTCAGCCAGTGACAGCTCTTATGTATGTGAGGGCGGGGCCACCTGTCACGTGTCCCTATCCCCCTCTGATGCAAGAGAGAGCCCAGGCTTCCGCAGTGACGTGACGGGTGCGTCAGAGGGGGGCGGGGTCACGTGACAGGCGGCCCCACCCTCACCTACATAAGAGCTGTCACTGGCTGAAGCCGTGTCATTCGCCGGGCTGGCTCCGGTGAAGACAGGCGGCCGGCAATGCATGCGCTCTGGATCCCGGACCTGAATGAAGAGATCTTCTCATTGCTGGACCCCGGCGGAGAGGAGATCACCCGTCGCAGGATACCGACAGCATTGGAGCGGAGACCAAGAGTGGATTACCACCGCTGGATTTTCTTTTTTTTTCTTTAAATAAAGGACTTTCTCCACGGTGTGTGCTTTATTTTTTACAATTCTTTACACTTCCTTAGTGAAATGGGAGAGGTAAAAATTTCCCCATTACCAATTCACATGGGGGGGTGGCGGGATCTGGGCGTCCTATTTGTTAAAAGGGTCTTCCAGATTCCGATAAGCCCCCCGCGCGCAGACCCCCGCAACTACCAGGCAAGGGGTCACAGACCCCCAAAGCATCCTCCTAATGTTGAAGGCATGTGGCCTGGTACGGTTCAGGAGGGGGAGCCGCTCTCTTGTCCCCCCTCTTTTCCTGTGACCTGCCAGGTTAACGTGCTCGAATAAGGGGTCAGGTGTGGATTTTTGGGGGAACTCCACGCCATTTTTTTTTTAAATTTGGGGTGGAGTTCCCCTTAAAATCCACACCAGACCTGAAGGCCACGGAATAAATATTTGGGGGGAACCACAAGTAATTTTTTTTAATTTAATGCGGGGTTCCCCTTAATATCTATACCAGACCTGAAGGGCCTGGTAATTGAATTTGGGGGGACCCCCACACTTTTTTTTTATTAATGACTTTTCTCTGAATTGCTGGGAGCCGACAATTCATCATAGTCGCTAGTCAGTTTTAAATTACTTTTTTTCCTTCAGAAATGACACTTTGTGCAGGGACAGTTCTAAGCACGGGAAACAAGTGCTACTTTACAGGCATACTATACACCCCCCTAGGTACGAAATTTAAAGTAATATTTCACTTTTATTGTTTCACTTTTAGCATTATTAAATTCACTGCTCCTAACAAAAACTGCCGTTTTTAAAACTTTTTTATGCATTGATACATGTCCCCTGGGGCAGGACCCGGGTCCCCAAACACTTTTTAGTACAATAACTTGCATATTAGCCTTTAAAATTAACACTTTAGATTTCTCCCATAGACTTTAACAGGGTCTTCTGTGGCTTTTCGAATTTGCCGTGAACACCTCAAATTGTTCGCTGTTCGCCGAACATGCGAACAGGCAATGTTCGACTCGAACTCGAAGCTCATTCCTACTCCTCTACCATGTCCCCTCCATGTACCACATCTTCTCCACTGTGTCTGTTCCTTCATGTCTCCTTCAGTTTGTCTCTTCCACCATTTTCCTCCATCATGTCTTCTCCATTATATCTCCTCCACCTTGTCTCCTTCACCATGCTCCCTACACTGCTTCTCCTCCACCGTATTCCCTCCACTGTGTCTCCCCCACAATGTCCAATGTGTCTCCTCCACCATGTCCACAGCATATCTTATACCGCCATGTCTCCTCCACTGTGTCTTCTCCATCATGTCTTCTTCCACTATGTTGCAGAAATGTGTCTCTCTGCCTTTGTTTCCTCCACAGTGTCTCATCCACCATGTTCCTTTATCAGTTCTCCATCACCATGTCACCTCCACCCTGTTTCCTCCACTGTGTCTCCCCCACAGCGTCCTTTTATATCAGGAACCACTAAATAATAAACAGTGAAATGAATACGAATCACTAATGATATAAACTTGGGTGTGATAAACCGTGAAAACAGTGAGTAAAACTTGAACAAAGACTATTAAAAATATGTAGCAATGTCCATCACAAATGATTGAGGGATCAAATGGTAAAGATGTTGCCATGGTTGACAGGCGTCACAGAGAGTATATCTTCTAAATAAAAGTGGTGTGTCTTAAACACTCTTACCAGAGATGTTGGACCCAACTGTCAGCGACAGTGGATCAATCAGGTTTATGGGTTCCCAATAGGTGGGTCAACAGGATATCCAGGGGATCCCGTGGAACTCCAAATGCTCTTTGTGTGAATCCCAGTAGGAGTAGCCACAGATAGAGAAACTGGACCCAGTTGTGCAGGACTGGTGCTCAGGCTGCCACAGATATTTTGAGAGTCTCCAGGAACCAAACGACTCAAGGATATCCCAAACAATACTGAGTGAGTGAGTGAAAAACTTGTATCGCGCAACACATGTAAACTGAATCGCCCCAGGGCACTTGGTATCCATTTCCTACTATATTTTGCCTTCAGAATAGATGGGTTTTGCGTTTTTTTCTGAAGGCCTGGTGATTCACTTCCGTTCGGATACTGGTTGGTAAAGCGTTCCATAGTCTAGGTCCTTGGACTGCAAATCTTCGTTCTCCTTTGGACTTGTATCGGGCCTTGGGTATTTGGAGTAGATTTTAGTTAGTAGATCAGAGAACGCGATAGGGGTTGTGACATTTAAATTTTTCACATTTGTGCGTCATGCATAGTGCCTTGAACGTAATTCTGTCTTTTACGGCAACCAGTGGAGGGACCTGAGGGAGGGAGAGATTGATTCCCAGTGTTTTTTTCCTGTTACAAGTCATGCCGCCGTATTCTGGACGACCTGTAGATGAGCAACTTGGTACTTTGGGAGTCCGAGGTAAAGGGCGTTTGCATAGTCGAGCCTGGAGTTGATTATCATTCCCACCACGACTGCTGTGTCTTCTTTTGGGATGAAGGGAATGAGTCTACATAGCATGCGCAGCAGATGGTGGGATCCGCTGACTACTGAACTTATTTGTGCATCCATTGTCATGTAGGAGTCAAAAGTGACTCTGAGACTTTCGACTTTGGTGCTAGGGGTGATGGTTTGTCCCAAAATGGGCGGAGGTGTCCATGTTGTCGTAGCAAAGTCTCTTTCGGTTGGCGTGGAGCAGAAGAAGTTCTCTTTTTGAGCCATTGAGTTTAAGGTAACTCTCCGTCATCCAATTTTCTATCAAAGTCAGGCATTTCTCTAGTCCGAGATAATGATCCTTTTTGTTGCTGATACGAAAGTTGGGTGTCATCCGCATAGGAATGGTAGAGTAAATTCTGATGATTTCGAGGAGAGGGCGGAGAAAAATATTGAATAGTACAGGCGACAAGGGAGACCCCTGAGGGACTCCGCATGATCCGTGCATTTTCCAGAAGTGAAAGGACCTAGTTTCACTATCTGTGATCGGTTTTCCAGATAGGAGGAGAACCAGGGGAGATTCGAGTCTGCCACTCTAGCTACTTCAGCTAGGCAAGTCAGCAACATTTTGTGGTCTATTGTATCAAAAGCTGCACTCAGATCTAATAGTATCAGAAGACAAGATTCTCCTTCTCATCCCATATTTTGAAAAGTGCTGTTTCTGTCCCGTGACCAGGACGAAAACCCCGATTGAAGTGGGTCCATTAGTTTGTGGATGTCTAAATGATGTTGTAGCTGTTGTACTACTGCTTTCTCCATTACCTTTGAGAGAATGTATAGGCCTGTTATGGGGCGACGGTGGTTTGGGTCTTTGGGGTCGAGGTTGTTTTTTTTTAGAATGGATTTAATTATGCCTTGTTTCAGGGAGGTCGGTACCGTACCTTCCTTAAATGATTGGTTTATGAGGTGCGTGATTGCCGATGCCAAAATATTGGCACATTCTTTCAGCAGTTTTGTGGGAGTGATGTCATTAGGCAATGTACTATCTCGCAGGGTTTCGATAATATTTTTAGTGGTGTTGATGGAAATTTACTTTAATGTAAATTTTGTTGATTGAGGCATATTTGTATTAATATTGTCTTTTTGATTTAAAGGGGTGAGCGAGTAGTTTTATTTTGCTGAATTGTTTCACTGATTTTTTCAATTTTGTTAATGAAATATCCGATAATTCATTGCAACAATCTTGGGATTCATAATTCGGAGCCTCTAGGCAGGCTGGATTCATGGTCTTAGCGACTAAGTTAAAGTGCTCGCGGGGACGGTTACAGGCTTTTGCGAGGATATTAAAAAAAGTATCTTTTTTTTTGCTTTAAAGATTTCTTTGTGATATTTCTTAGTAATTAGTTTGTAAATTGTGTGGATTTCCTCTGTTGAGCTTCTTCTCCAGGCTGCTTCCGCTCTTCTGCGTTCTTGCTTCAACAACGTGAGATTGTCATTGAACCAACCGGAGTTGTTTTTCCGGATGAGCGTTCTGCGTTTCGGAGCGACTATGTCTGCTGTCTGTAGTAGAGCTTTGTTGATGGAGTTGAGTGTTTCCGCTGCTGATCGACGTTGTTCTATTGTTTTTATTTTGTTTAATAATGTAGTTATGAAGAGTTCCGAGTGGAGCTTCTTCTGGGATCTTGTCCAGTGTGTTGTTAACGGGTTTGTCGTTTTTTTTATGAGGGCGTTTATAGTGATTTTGAATTTGATTGCATGGTGATCTGTCCATTGTAGGGGTTTATTTCCCAGTATGTTAATATCCAAATCTTGTTTGAAGATAAGATCGTGTGTGTGACCTGAAGCATGTGTGGGCCCGCTTACCAGTTGCTGCAGACCTAATCCTTCCAAGTGGTCAATGAAGGTGTCGGCGACGGGGTCCTGTGAGGAGTTGGCCCAGAGGTTGAAGTCCCCGAGTAGCAGGAGATCTTTAATGTTTAAGGTATAGGTGGAGATGAATTCTGTCAATGATGTGAGGAGATGCGTTTTTGGTCCAGGTGGTCTATAGCAGAGTAGTATGTGAACGGTGTCCTGGGGATTTGTATGCAGTTGCAGAGTGAGGGTTTCCATGAATGGCAGTGAGCTCTGTTGATCTGGTTTAGTGAGCGAGAGGTGAGTCGTGTAGATCGCCGCTAGGCCTCCTCCTCTTTGCCCCACTCTGTTTTTGGTTAAAGTGGTTGTAAACCCACTTTTTTTACTTTTACCTACAGGTAAGCTTATAACAAGGCTTACCTGTAGGTAAGGAGAATATCGCCTAAACCTGCACGGTTTAGGAGATATTTCCCTCGCAATGCGCCGCTGATTGCAGCGGCGCATGCGCAGGGGGGATCTACGGCAAAAGGACTGGCCGCCACCGGAACCTTGCCGAATTTAAATCTCCCGCGCGCATGCGCGGGAGTGACATCATCGCCGCTCCAGCCAATCACAGCGCTGGAGCGGCGATACCCGGAAGACACGCCTAGTCAAGATGATATCTCGCTCGGCGTGGACCAGGTAAGTTCTACACACCTTGTTACGAGGTAAGTATTTCATAATGAGCTAATTTGCGGTGCATATTAGCTCATTATGACTTTTGCCTTGCAGGAGAAAAAAAATAAAACATTTCTGATGCAGGTTTACAACCGCTTTAAGATACCATAATTCTCTGGCACCAGTTCTCCTAGAATGGTGTTACAATTCAATGTTAGGCAGCTTTCTGTGGTGAAGAGGCAGTCAATGTTGTGTTGAATGATGAAATCGTGGATTTCCTGTCGGTGCTTTACTGCGGATCTTGTGTTGATCAAGGCGCATGATATGTGTTTTAGCTGAAATGTTGGCGTACTATTTTTGACTGCTGATCGTCAATCGGTTCTTAACAGTTGCTCTTTCCGTAGTTCTTTTTTGGTGACATCTGGTAATGTTGAGGCGGTTGTCCTTAGACCCCAAATGTTTTTTGCAGAATATTGCATGTTAACCATGATAGCAGATGCGCCGAAGATGGTGAAAATGGTTAGTGGTGATCACGCTGTTGATAAACAATGGTGGAAAATTTTGGTGACGCAGATGAGTGGCGACAGGTTCCTCTGGATCAAATTAACCACCCAGTTGATCCAGAGGAAGGTGGAAAAAACACTACTGAGCAATGCCAATCGGCTGCGGCGGGGGGAAAAATTCCTTCCTGAACCCTCAAGGGTGATCGGGTGAACCCTGGATCAACATACTATGGCTGTGGAGGCGTGGGTTCTTACCTGTTGGAGTTGATGGTCGGGGTACCTGCTTGCCCCAACATTATGCGGCCAACAGTCCTTTGGTGTAGGCATGGCAGGTGAGCAGTGTTGGGGCATGGAGGGAAGAACAAAAAGAGTGAGTGGGGGAGGGTAAGCGCTCTGTTGTGTTCTGGTGCATTTGGTGGCTCGAGCGGGGGGGGTTCACAGGTGAGTATTGCTTGTGGATGGTGTAATTGTGGATAGTGAGGTGGGGTGATCCTTGTTCCTCAGGTGTAGAAAGATGGCCGCTGGACGGAGCTAGGCCCGAGCCGCGGACTTTCCTGCCAGGGAACGAGGCCCTTGGCTCGGAGGGCTCGGGGAATGGGAGGGGAAAACCGGAGAGGCTCCCGAGGCGGGGGGAGGTGTGGATGTGGCTGGGATTGTTGGAGGCTGTGCAGCGTGCCGCTGGGCCGCTGCCGGAGCCGCAGACTTTCCTAAAGCGGCCGCCACGGACTACAGATCGTTGTAGGGGAGCGGGGACTTACATTACAGTGTGCTCTGTCGGCACACTGTGGATCTCTGCCTCTGATGAGGTAGGAGTAGAGGAGAAAGAGTGGCGGCTGGATGGGCTGCAGGCCGCAGCCACGGTCTGTCCTTTCGGCCTGTTTTAATGGTCAGCACCTGGGAGGCATTAGTGGCTGCGGTCGGCTGCTGTTTTAGAGAAGGGAGGACTGGGAGGGCTGGGGGAAAGGGAAAAAGGGACCTTAGGCTGAATGGGTCAGGATCTGAGGGTGTTGGTTGTCCTAGATACCGGAGTGCTGGATGCTGGACGCTGGCTGGAATGCTGATAGCCTGCCTGCCTGGAGCTATGAGCCTACTCCTAGGAGCGTGTGCCGATTTGAGCTCCTGTTGCTGTCCTGTTTAGTAAATACTAAGTATTGAAATCCCCCATGGGGTGGTAATGGCCAAATGGAAAACCCAACAAAACTCGAATGGACAGCACATGGAAGAAACAGAAAAAAATTGAGGGGGCTTCCAATGGTGCAGGTCAAAAAAGTGGGTTTTATTCATAAAACCAACATACAAAAAATGATAAAAGTGCTCACTGTAATATAAAAGCAATATGGGGAACGGTATAACCTGGACCGACGCGTTTCGTACAAATCGGACTTCTACCAGGGCATCTACCTGCTCCCCCATATTGCACATAAATATATAAAATATCTAGACCATTAATTAGCCAATCAGTCAAGATTTAAAAAAATAGGTCTATGATTGGAGGAGAACCAGTCACATGATAGTCTATATTCCACACCTTCAGAAAATAACCAATAGTAACCAACGTATGGAGCACTTCTGAGGCGACTACAACACGTCAGATGTACCCGGAAGTGATCCACAGTAAGCACATGGTGAAACACCAATTGAAAAGCCCATGAAAAATGGGTATAATGTATCATGTGATAGCTCCCATCCACTCATTCATGGTCTGGAGAAACGTCTGGGTCAATCGCCACAATATCGCAATCACATTGGTCAATGTTGAGCAGAGGGGTATGAGGCAGTAATACCCAGTGTGAATGCGGAAGAGAGACAACACGCGCCAAGACGCCGCAAGCGCCCAACGTGCCGCCGCTCTGAATGGTCGGTGGCAAGATGGCCCACACGTGATTCGACGTCAGATCACGTGACGCCCCCCGGGGGCACCGCCATGGAACGTCACGCGTGTGCCGCCACGATGCCGTCCCCCAACCACACCCACAGTGTAATGGGATTGTGCGGCTGTGTGTGTGAAGGAAAGGAGTCACGAGACGTGAGTGACGCGACGCGCAGGGCAAGATTTTGCCATGTTACCAGCATCAGACCACCCACCACACCACACGAATCAGACCCTCAGCACAGTCACCACAATACAAGGACAAGAGGAAAAAACATATGTGTATGTAAAAAACACCTAGAAATACATAAGAAAGGCATGAACTGCTAGCATTCAAAACAAACAGCAGGGGCTCGCGCCTCTACATACAAATAGACGGTTAATTCCCCAGTGACACCTTGTGGTAAAAAAGAGGAACAACACGACTGTATTAATAAACAGGAGTCTACGTGTTTGGTGATAAATATAAGCAAATGGCAAAAAAGAAAAAGAGGTTAGAATAAAAAAGAAAGAAAAAAGATCAAATAAAAAACTAAAACGATATATACAGATCCGATAAAACATGAACAGGACATTGATCAACCAAGCCGTGTTGGTGAACTAGGCCAAATTGATAAATTAATTTATTTCCCACTCGACATTCATGCCGAAGAGCGCATAAGTCTTAAGCTCAAAAATCCAGAATGTTTTGAGACGGGAGACCCCACGTAAGCAGGATTCCCCTCTCCAATGAGGAACAAACTGATCGATTACTAAAAATTGTGTTCCAACGGGATCACGATGATGGTGTTCTAAATAGTGACGAGGGACACTGTGATGTGTCTTACCTTTTTTAACCACTTAACCCCGGGACCATATTGCTGGTCAAAGACCAGAGCAATTTTTGCGTTTCGGCACTGCGTCGCTTTAACTGACAATTGCGCGGTCTGCGACGTGGCTCCCAAATAAAATTGGCGACCTTTTTTTCCCATAAATAGAGCTTTCTTTTGGTGATATTTGATCACCTGTGCGGTTTTTAGTTTTTGCGCTATAATCAAAAATAGAGCGACAATTTTGAAAAAAATGAATATTTTTTACTTTTTGCTATAATAAATATCCCCCAAAAATATATAAAAAAAAGTTTTTTTTTCCTCAGTTTAGGCCGATACGTATTCTTCTACATATTTTTCGTAAAAAAAAAAATCACAATTAGCATTTATTGGTTGGTTTGCGCAAGTTATAGCGTTTACAAAATAGGGGGTAGTTTTATGTCATTTTTATTAATATTATTTTTTTTTACTAGTAATGGCGGCGATCAGCGATTTTTTTTCGGTACTGCGACATTATGGCGAACACTTCGGACACTTTTGACACATTTTTGAAACCATTGGCATTTTTTTAGCGATCAGTGCTATAAAAATGCATTGGATTACTATAAAAATGCCACTGGCAGTGAAGGGGTTAACACTAGGGGGGAGGGGTTAAGTATGTCCCTGGGTGTGTTCTAACTGTAGGGGGTTGGCCTAACTAGGGGAAATAACCGATCTTCTGTTCATACATTGTATGAACAGAAGATCTGCATTTCTCCCCCTGACAGGACCGGGAGCTGTGTGTTTACACACACAGCTCCCGTTCCCCGCTCTGTAACGAGCGATAGCGTGTGCCCGGCAGCAATCGTGCCAGCCCAGGAAAGGGGAAGGGGAGTGGGGGGTGCCGACATATAGCTACGCGCTCTCGCGCAGGAGAGTAGACTTGCCGCCGTAAAACGACGGCGGCTGGTCGGCAAGTTGTTAATATTGGCAATATGTTCGTTCACTCGGATACTTATGGGCCAGATTCTCAAAGGCGTTACGACGGCGCAACACCATTTGCGCCGTCGTAACACCTCATCTGGCCCCGGGTATCTATGCGACTGATTCTCAGAATCAGTTGCGCATAGGTACCCATTAGATCTGACATGCGTAAGGCTCTTACGCTGTCAGATCTTAAAAGTAATTTTTTTTCCCGCCGCTAGGTGTCGCATCGTCGCTTTTCCCCGTCGTCTATGCAAATGAGGTAAGTACGGCGATTCCCGAACATACGCGAGGTCGACGCAGCGAATTAACGTCGTTTGCGTAGCGTACCCGACGCGTAAGGTTGCCCCTGCTAATTAGCAGGCGCAACCAATGTTAACTATGGCCGTCGTTCCCGCGTCGAATTGAATAAAAATAACGTCGTTTGCGTAAGACGTCCGTGAATGGCGCTGGACGCCATTTACGTATACATCTAGGCAAATGACGTCGGGGCGACGTCATTTAGCGCAATGCACGTCGGGTAATTTACCCGACGGAGCATGCGCAGTACGCTCGGCGCGGGAGCGCGCCTAATTTAAATGGTGCCCGCCCCATTTGAATTGGGCGGGCTTGCGCCGAGCAATCTAACGCTACACCGCCGCAAGTTTACAGGTAAGTGTTCTGAGAATCAGGATTTAAACCTGTAGACCTGCGGCAGTGTAACGTAGAGCTCATACATTACGCTGCCCAGGAGCAGCGCTAATGTATGAGAATCTGGGCCTAAAAGTCCTACAGTATTTGTACATCCAATGTACTGCTTTTTGCAGGGCAGCACATGTAGTAAAACGCTAAATGGTGTAAACACGTAGGGTGACAGATAACTGGAATGTGTCACTCTTACGTCTGCCACTAGTGTTATGTAGGCATACGTTGCATTCACGGCAAGAGAAATAACCCTTACATTGCTGGAAAAAATAAACTTTTTATCACATTGGGTGCAATTTGGCCCTGTATAGACCTGGCCCGCCTAAAGATCACACCAGCCCTACGGTGTGTAGTACAGGACCTAGATGTTTATCATTTTGGAGAACCCCTCAATGTATCTTCAAAATCTCCTTGATCTGCCTAGATTGGATTGAATAGGTCGTAAAAAAGCACCACTTCATTTTGTTGTCCATGGCACTTTTGGGGTGGGACTTCAACAGTGAATTTCGATCGATCAGTGAGATCTGATTAATTTCTGTGTCTAGATCATTGGATCATTAGATGTATAACCCTTTTCAAGGAATCTACCCTTCAACACAGCAGATTGGCTGTGAAAGTCTTCTAAGTTTGTACAACCGACTATGTGGCACAGATTTGAGCCACTGACGTACAATTAGGACTTTTAGTTTCCGAGTGAATGAACATATTGCCAAGATTAAAAAAGGTAAGACAAATCACAGTGTCCCTCGTCACTATTTAGAACACCATCATCGTGATCCCGTTGGAACACAATTTTTATTGATCGATCAGTTTCTTTCTCATTGGAGAGGGGAATCCCGCTTACGTGGGGTCTCCAATTTCGAAACATACTGGATTTTTGAGCTTAAGACTTATTAGCCCTTCAGAATGAATGTCTAGTGGGAAATAAATAAATTTATCAATTTGGCCTAGTTCACCAACACGGCTTGTTTGATCAATGTCCTGTTCTTGTTTTATCGGATCTGTATATATCGTTTTAGTTTTTTATTTGGTCTTTTTTCTTTCTTTTTTATTTGAACCTCTTTTTCTTTATTGCCATTTGCTTATATTTATCACCAACCATGTAGACTCCTGTTTATTAATACAGTCGTGTTGTTCCTCTTTTTCACCACAAGGTGTCACTGGGGAATTAACTGTCTATTTGTATGTAGAGGCGTGAGCCCCTGCTGTTCGTTTTTAATGCTAGCAGTTCATGCCTTTCTTATGTATTTCTAGGTGTTTTTTACATACACATATGTTTTTCCTTTTGTCCTTTGTATTGTATATTGTGGTGACTGTGCTGAGGGTCTGAGTCGTGTGGTGTGGTGGGTGGTCTGATGTTGGTTACATGGCGATATCTCGCCCTGTGCGTTGCGTCACTCCCGTCTCGTGACTCCATTCCTTCACACACACAGCCGCACAATCCCATTACACTGTGGGTGTGGTTGGAGGACGGCATTGTGGTGGCACGCGCGTGACGTCCCGTGGTGCTGCCCGCAGGGCATCACATGATCTGATGTGGAATCACGTGTGGGACATCTTGCCGCCGACCATTCAGAGCGGCGGCACGTTGGGCATGCGGCGTCTTGGCACATGTTGTCTCTCTTCCGCATCCACACTGGGTATTACTGCCTCATACCCCTCTGCTCAACATTGACCAATGTGATTGCGATATTGTGGCGATTGACCCAGATGTTTCTCCAGGCCATGAATGAGTGGATACATGATACATTATACCCATTTTTCATGGGCTTTTCAATGTGTGTTTCACCATGTGCTTACTGTGGATCACTTCCGGCTACATCTGACGTGTTGAAGTGCTCCATACGTTGGTTACTATTGGTTCTTTTCTGGAGGTGTGGAATATCATGTGACTGGTTCTCCTCCAATTATAGACCTATGTGTTGAAATCTTGACTGATTGGCTAATTAATGGTCTAGATATTTTATATATTTATGTGCAATATGGGGGAGCAGGTAGATTCCCCGATTTGGAAAAAATGCGTCGGACCAGATTATACCGTTCCCCATATTGCTTTTATATTACAGTGATCACTTTTATCATTTTTTGTATGTTAGTTTTTATGAATAAAACCCACTTTTTTGACCTGCACCATTGGAAGCCCCTCCATTGTTTCTGTTTCTACCATGTGCTGTCGATTCAAGTTTTGTTGGGTTTTCCATTTGGCCATCGCCACCCCATGGAGGTTTTCAATACTTAGTATTTACTGAGTATTGTTTGGAATATCCTTGAGTTGTTTGGTTCCTCGAGTCCCTCAAAATATCCATGTCACCAGTTCTGCACAACTGGGTCCAGTTTCTCTATCTGTGGCTACTCCCACTGGGATTCACACAAAGAGCATTTGGAGTTCCACCGGATCCCCTGGATATCCTGTTGACCCACCCATTGGGAACCCATAAGCCTGATTGATCCACTGTCGCTGACAGTTGGGTCCAACATCTCTGGTAATAGTGTTTAAGACACACCACTTTTTATTTAGAAGATATACTCTTTGTGACGCCTGAAAACCTTGGCAACATCTTTACCATTTGATCCCTCAATCATGTGATGGACATTGCTACATATTTTTATAGTCTTTGTTTATGGATTCAGTTTTACTCACTGTTTTTACAGTTTACACACCCTTTCGAGTTTCTATCATTAGTGATTTGTATTAATTTCACTGGGGTAGATTCAGGTAGGGGCGCACACTGATACGGCGGTGCAGCATATTGTATTTACTCTACGTCGCCGTAACTTACAGGAGCAAGTGCTGTATTCACGAAGCTCTTGCTTCGTAAGTTGTGGCGGCGTAGCGTAAATGGGGCCGGCGTAAGCCCGCGTAATTCAAATGTGGAAGGGGGGGCGTGTTTTATGTAAATAATGGATGACCCAACGTGATTGACCCGCCGTCCGTGTACATATCCCAGTGTGCATTGCTTCCAAGTACGGCGCAACGACGTACTGGTTTCGACGTGAGCGTAAATTCCGTCCAGCCCTATTCGCGAATGACTTACGCAAACGGCGTAAAAAATTCAAATTTCGACGCGGGAACAACGTCCATACTTAACATTGGCTGCGCCTCCTAATAGCAGGAGCAGCCTTACGCCGAAAAAGCCTTAACGCAAACGACGTAAAAAAACGAACGCCGGGCGCACGTACGTTTGTGAATCGGCGTATCTAGGAAATTAGCATATTCTACGCCGACAACAACGGAAGCGCACCTAGCGGCCAAAGTTATATTGCACACAATTCTACGCCGCCGCAATCAAGTTACGTCGGTGGAGGAAGCCTATTTTTTCAGCGTAACTGCCTTTGTGAATCGGCGTAAGGATACGCGGGCGCGGAATTCAAATTACGTTGGCGTATCTGGAGATACACCGCCTCAAAGGGTACCTGAATCTACCCCACTGTTTATTATTTAGTGCTGAATATTAACTCCCGACAATACACATTTGTTTTTTGGAAAATTTGAAAGCATGCTATCCCACATTTGTTGGTGGAAATTCCGACAACAATTGTCCGATGGAGCGTACAAACGGTCAAATTTTCTGACATCATCCTATCATCACACAATTCCAATCGGAAAATCCGATCGTGTGCACGGGCCTTTAACCTCCCTGGCGGTATGATTCTTTCAGAAAAAAGGTGCTGAAAGCGGTACCATTATTTGAAAAGGAAATATGGCGTTTTAAACTGTAGGCCTGTAATTTTTAGGAATAACTCACTTAAATCTGACCAAACAAGAGTCTAGTAGGCATCCCGGGTATGACATTTTTTTTAAAAACAAAATTATAAATTATAATATAATAAATTATTATAAATAACTATAACAAATAATAATATAATTATAATAAACATTATTCAATAATGTAATCAACTCAAAATTTGCTCAGTTGCAGAATTGTCGCTGTCATTACTTTTATTTTTTTATGACGAATTTCTCCACAAATCGCTATCGCTCAATTCTGCAAGTGATTATAATTTATTTTCGCTGTTTTCTAGCTGCTCTAAAATCATTTTTGACATAAAGGGACACTTTTGGTTGCTATGGACAATCTACAGTTTGCAGGCAGAAAGAACAGTTTTTATTATATAAAAGTACATGTAGGACACTGGGCAGACCACTAGGGACAAGAGGGGGGGGGTGTATTTTTTACATACAGTACTGTAATCTATAAGATTACAGTATACTGTATGTATTGTGTTTGTTTACCTTTTTGAATTCGGCACCGTTCTCCGCTCCCGTGCGTCGTAACGTCGCAGGGAACGGAGATCGGCGGCACACAGAATCGTGTGAATCGAGCGAGGTCCCACTAACTCACACAGCGCGGTGGCATCGCTGGATCCAGGGACAAGGTAAGTAAACCAAGCCTGTGGATTCAGCGAGGCGAGCCCGAGTCAGACTCAGGAATACCGCCAGGGGGGTTAAACTGACAGCCCTAATCCTGGTACTGAGACTGACTATGTTTTTGTTCGGTATTGTTGCCAACTTCTGCCTCTTCCTGACTGATTCTGCTCACATCCTGGTGTCTTTCTACACGGCTATTACCAAACCAGATTTTTCACCCAGCTTCACCTTCAACTGAACTTGGCATCTCCACAGCGCATTGTCAGCTATACATCCGATTCATCAGATATCAGCGCTCCTTAGGTCCTTCTCACAGTGTCTACACCTTCACACTTGTGCCTTTCCTTTACCCCTGTAGACTCTGTCTCAACGTCCAGGGGTGCTCAGATGGGAACCGTGCAAGAGACCTTCCTCATCATCTCAGGGTCTGCATACAGGTAGGTGACAGTACCATTCAGCCAAATGGAGCCAGGAAAGAGGGCCTTGCCTATGGATGTTCTCTGTCAGCCAATAACAACAGGTCTTAAGACCCGTACACACAATCAGATTTTCCGACCCGAAAAGTGTGATGACAGGCTGTTGTCAGAAAATCAGACCATTTGTACGCTCCATCGGACAATTGTTGTCTGAAACAAATGTGGGATAGCATGCTTTTTTTAAATTTTCCGACAACAAATGTGTGTTGTCGAATTATCTGATCGTGTGTACAGAAGGCCATCGGAAAAAAATCCAAAGCACAAACACGCATGCTCGGAAGCAATGCTCACCATAACACAACATTAGCAGAAGTTGCCCAAAGGTTGGCGCTAAAAAGCTGAAACTTTAGAACCCCATTAAAGTCTATGGGACTCGAACGTTTGAAATCTAAAGTGCTAATTTTAAAGGCTAATATGCAAGTTATTGTCCTAAAAAGTGTTTGGGGACCCGGGTCCTGTCCCAGGAAACATGTATCAATGCAAAAAAAAAGTTTTAAAAACAACTGTTTTTTTCAAGAGCAGTGATTTTAATAATGCTTAAAGTGAAACAATAAAAGTGAAATATTCCTTTAAATTTTGTACCAGGGGGAGGGGGGTGTATAGTATGCCTGTAAAGCAGAGCTTGTTTCCAGTCTAGAACTGTCACTGCACAAAGTGTTATTTCTGAAGGGAAAACAAATTAAATCACTTGTGGCTATAATGAATTGTCAGCTCACGGAAATAAAGAGAAAAATCAATTATAAAAAAAATAATAATAATACGTGGGGGTCCCCCCAAATTCAACTCCGTTGGGGAAAGTCCTTTTTACTTAAAAAAAATAATGAAAAAAAGATTCAGGCGGTGGTAATCCACTCTCGGTCTCTAGTCTTTTTATGGATGACTTTTCTCTGTATTGCCGGGAGGCGACAAATCATTATAACCGAGAGTGATTTTAAATGATTTTTTTCCTTTAAAAAATACACTTTGTGCAGGGACAGTTCTAACTACGGTAAACAAGCGCTGCTTTACAGGCATACTTTACACCCCCCAGGCACAAAATTTCAAATATTTCACTTTTATTTTTTCTGTCATGATCTGTGTCATGTCTCTGGTCACCTGCTGGTGGCACTGTTCTCTTCAGTAACAGGGGTGCAGTTCTGGTGGCCTCCAGCAGGTGTCGCCCAATACAGATTTGCACAGGTATTTAAGCCCGCCCTAAACTGGAGTTCAGGGCTTCAGTATTTTGCTTGTCAGCCTGTTCCCTGCCTGACCTGTTAGCTGTTGCCCATCTGTTCCTGCTTTGCTCCCTGCCCTGGACCCTGTCGCTTATTGACCCCGGCTTGTATTTTTGGACTTTGCTGCTCTCTCCTATCCTTGACCCCTGGCTTGGACCTCGGACTTGCTTATGTCTTATCCCTGCATTACCTGCTTAGTGGTTTTTGGTTGCTGTGTCACGCTTGCTTTCATTGATTGTTTTTCACGTGTGCTTTTACTTAATAAACATATATATTTTTTCACTATCTTGGTGCCTGTTTCCATTAGTGCAGCCCATTGACCTGTTACTCAGTACTCGGATGCCTGCGTGGGCATCCCCTGACATAATACTGAAGCCATATAAACAGGTCGGCTGCACTTGGGAAATTGGCTCTGGGCATTTGCTTTTATAAAAATGCATCTAGAAGAGATTGTGTACCTGTCACTCTTGGCAACAGATGACAGAGATTTCTGCTATCAGGAATTAAGTGAATACACTAGTGAGCAGTTGTTGGAATGTATCCGTATGGCTCATGTTTTTATTGATCATGGCAGTGTTTTGTTTGATGATGTGCAGCCATTGATTCGGATCTGCACAGAGTTGGCTCAGTCTGATGCTGCTACTGGACGTGATGATTACACACCTCCTTTTAGTGCAGCTCAGGTAGAGTCTTTGGTGTGGCTGTTGGAAGATGATTCTGCCTTTT
The DNA here is from genome assembly GCF_905171775.1 of Rana temporaria. Classification (NCBI taxonomy): domain Eukaryota; kingdom Metazoa; phylum Chordata; class Amphibia; order Anura; family Ranidae; genus Rana; species Rana temporaria. Next base: position 539,807,918 of record NC_053490.1, on the reverse strand, counting down.
TTCATGAGCAGTACTCGGCTTGTCCTCAACAGGTGCTTGCAGCATGCATCGATTCTGTGCAGTCTCTGGTCAGACAAGCCGTGTGCAAATCTGATTTTGTACAGCCATTATTACAAGCCTGGTCCAGTTTGTTGTACTCAGCCCCTGCCAGCTTCCAACCATCCATTTCTAGTTACCAACCTGCTGGGATGTCTTTTTCTTTACCCCCAATTCCCACTTTCGCTGAACAATACACCCTGCTAACAACAAATTACCAGTCCTCTGTTTCCTCCTGCTGCACCTACCCTGCCTTTAACCCTTCTGCTGCTTCTCAACTGCCTCCATTTGTTCCACCAAAATCCTCTTCAAGGTCGGAACCCTCTGTTTCACCACCCCTCCGCTCTTCACCCCTACCAGCTGTATCCATTACCTCCAACCCTATACCCATATGCAAACCCTCAGTGGTGAAACCAAAGAAGAAGAAAAAGATTTTTCCAACCCACTCGATCCTGCCACTAACCCAATCTGCATCCACTTCAGCCAACCTGCTTCAGTCTGTTCCAGTGCCACCTGCCCAGCCCGTTCCAGTGCCACCTGCCCAGCCCGTTCCAGTGCCATCTGTTCAGCCTGTTCCAGTACCACCTGTTCAGCCTGTTTTTGTGCCATCTGCTCAGCCTGTTCCAGTACCAGCTGCCCAGCCTGTTCCAGTGCCATCTGTTCAGCTTGTTCCAGTGCCATCTGTTCAGCTTGTTCCAGTGCCATCTGTTCAGCTTGTTCCAGTGCCGTCTGTTCAGCCTGTTCCAGTGCCGTCTGCTCAGCCTGTTCCAGTGCCGTCTGCTCAGCCTGTTCCAGTGCCGTCTGCTCAGCCTGTTCCAGTGCCGTCTGCTCAGCCTGTTCCAGTACCAGCTGCCCAGCCTGATGTGCCAGTTGCCCAGCCTGATGTGCCAGTTGCCCAGCCTGTTGTGCCAGTTGCCCAGCCTGACGTGTCAGTTGCCCAGCCTGACGTGCCAGCGGTCCAGCCTGTTGTTCCAGTGGCAGCGGTCCAGCCTGATATGCCAGTTGCCCAGCCTGATGTGCCAGTTGCCCAGCCTGATGTGCCAGTCGCCCAGCCTGATGTGCCAGTCGCCCAGCCTGACGTGCCAGTTGCCCAGCCTGACGTGCCAGTTGCCCAGCCTGACGTGCCAGTTGCCCAAGCTGTTGTGCCAGTTGCCCAAGCTGTTGTGCCAGTTGCCCAGCCTGACGTGCCAGTTGCCCAGCCTGACGTGCCAGTTGCCCAGCCTGATGTGCCAGTTGCCCAGCCTGATGTGCCAGTTGCCCAGCCTGTTGGGCCAGTTGCCCAGTTTGTTGTGCCAGTTGCCCAGCCTGACGTGCCAGTTGCCCAGCCTGGCGTGCCAGTTGCCCAGCCTGGCGTGCCAGTTGCCCAGCCTGACGTGCCAGTTGCCCAGCCTGACGTGCCAGTTGCCCAGCCTGACGTGCCAGTTGCCCAGCCTGGTGTGCCAGTTGCCCAGCCTGACGTGCCAGTTGCCAAGTTTGTTGTGCCAGTTGCCCAGCCTGACGTGCCAGTTGCCCAGCCTGACGTGCCAGTTTCCCAGCCTGACGTGCCAGTTGCCCAGCCTGACGTTGCAATGCCAACATACCAATTTATTGAGCCCCTGTCTGCTGCCCAGCCGAAGGTGTTCCTGTCTGCTGCCCAGCCGGAGGTGTTCCTGTCTGCTGCCCAGCCGGAGGTGTTCCTGTCTGCTGCCCAGCCGGAGGTGTTCCTGTCTGCTGCCCAGCCGGAGGTGTTCCTGTCTGCTGCCCAGCCGGAGGTGTTCCTGTCTGCTGCCCAGCCGGAGGTGTTCCTGTCTGCTGCCCAGCCGGAGGTGTTCCTGTCTGCTGCCCAGCCGGAGGTGTTCCTGTCTGCTGCCCAGCCGGAGGTGTTCCTGTCTGCTGCCCAGCCGGAGGTGTTCCTGTCTGCTGCCCAGCCGGAGGTGTTCCTGTCTGCTGCCCAGCCGGAGGGGTTCCTGTCTGCTGCCCAGCCCGAGGGGTTCCTGTCTGCTGCCCAGCCCGAGGGGTTCCTGTCTGCTGCCCAGCCCGAGGGGTTCCTGTCTACTGTCCAGCCCGAGGGGTTCCTGTCTGCCGCCCAGCTTGGTGGCATGGAGCCTGCTGCCCAGCCTGATTTGCCACCATCTGCGGCCCAGTCTGGCGGCCTGGTTCCTGTTGTCCACCCCGACGTCCTGGGTACGGGCTCCCAGCCTGACTTTCAGTTCGATGTGTCACTTTCCCAGCCTAATGACCCTAAATTCGCTGCCTGGCCTGTTTCCACCTCTAGATACCAACTTCCAGACCCTGGTGGTGGTAGGATGCAGGTTCCGTTTCTGGACTCCCAATGGGTTAAATTGGGCTGGTCTCCCAATGGGTTAAAAGGCTGGGACCGAAGGACTGTTTGGGACTCTTCTGCATCCACATGCACTACCAGGGCAAGGGCAGAATGGGGTGTCCAGAGGCCACCCCTTGGGGGGGGGGGGGAACTGTCATGATCTGTGTCATGTCTCTGGTCACCTGCTGGTGGCACTGTTCTCTTCAGTAACAGGGGTGCAGTTCTGGTGGCCTCCAGCAGGTGTCGCCCAATACAGATTTGCACAGGTATTTAAGCCCGCCCTAAACTGGAGTTCAGGGCTTCAGTATTTTGCTTGTCAGCCTGTTCCCTGCCTGACCTGTTGGCTGTTGCCCATCTGTTCCTGCTTCGCTCCCTGCCCTGGACCCTGTCGCTTATTGACCCCGGCTTGTATTTTTGGACTTTGCTGCTCTCTCCTATCCTTGACCCCTGGCTTGGACCTCGGACTTGCTTATATCTTATCCCTGCATTACCTGCTTAGTGGTTTTTGGTTGCTGTGTCACGCTTGCTTTCATTGATTGTTTTTCACGCGTGCTTTAACTTAATAAACATATATATATATATATATATATATATTTTCACTATCTTGGTGCCTGTTTCTGTTAGTGCAGCCCATTGACCTGTACCCAGTACTCGGATGCCTGCGTGGGCATCCCCTGACAGTTTCACTTTGAGCATTATTAAAATCACTGCTTCCGAAAAAATGTCAGTTTTTTAAAACTTTTTTTGCATTGATACATGTCCCCTGCGACAGGACCCAGGTCCCCAAACACTTTTTAGGACAATAACTTGCATATTAGCCTTTAAAATTAACACTTTAGATTTCTCCCATACACTTTTACAGTGTGTTCCGCGGCTTTTTGAATTTGCCGCGAACACCCCAAATTGTTCAGCAAACAGGCAATGTTTGAGTCGAACATGAGTTTGACTCGAACTCGAAGCTCATCCCTAAACAGAATGATCAGCTTCCATCAGAGCCTTTCACCTTCCCATATAGATCACAACCAGAGGTGTATCATGGATGGGGCCACAGGGTTGGTGAAAAATCCTTAGAGGGCACAGAGAAGCTGTCCAAGCTGACAGCCAATAATGGGAAGTGGAGGGATCGGTCCTGAGAGAGGCAGAACGGAGATGGGCCAATGTAAACAGACAGATCCCCGTTCAGTTGGGAGAGAGGAGACAGATCTGTTGTTGTTCATACTAAGTATAAACAGGATCGGTCTCCTCTTCCAGGCAGGCCCATCACCCCACAGTTAGAATCACTCTCAGGGACCACGTTTAACCCCTTGATCACCCCCTTCTCTGTCAATGATATTTATACCGTAATCAGTGTCTATTTTTTAGCTCTGATCGCTGTATAAATGTCAATGGTCCCAAAAAAGTGTCCGATCTGTCCGTCGCAATGTCGCAGTCCCAATGAGAATCGCAGATCTTCGACATTAATAATAATAAAAAAATATATAATAAAAATGCATAAATATATCTCCTAGTTTTTAGATGCTAAGTTTTGCACAAATCAATCAAACGCTTCTTGCAATTTTTTTCCCCCCCAAAATATGTAGAATACATATCGGCCTAAGCTGAGGAAGAATTTTGTTTTTTTGGGGGGGGGGGGGATATTTATTATTTTTATCGCAAAAAGTAAAAAATATTGCTTTCTTTTTCAAAATTGACGCTCTTTTTTTGTTTATAGCGCAAAAAATAAAAACCGCAGAGGTGATCACGTACCACCAAAAGAAAGCTCTATTTGTGGGACGTCAATTTTGTTTTGGGTACAGCATCGCACGACCGCGTAATTGTCAGTTAAAACGACACTGTGGCGAATCGCAAATATTGGCCTGGTCATTAAGGGGCCAAATCGTCCGGGGCTTAAAGCGGAGTTCCAACAACATTAACACATTTTTACAAGAAAGACATTTCATTAGTCAATCACATTGTTTCTATATATTCACGTACTTTTAATAAATCCACTGCCAATCTCCTGTGTAACAGCAGAAAGACACTTATAAAACCTGTTCCAGGACGTTCTCATTTTGCTTGTGGGCATGTAAAGCCCACAAGCACTTACTTCCGGGACACTGTGCAGATCTGCGACCATCATGCACTGTCCCATACCACCCCATTCTCACGCATGCTCATTCTAACCACATCTGCCAGGAGCAGTAGCGAGCGGAGGCGCCGTCGGAAGTGACGACAGGAACCGAGGTGATGAAGCAGGCAGATTTCGTGGGACAACATAGCAACAGCTATTTAAAGGTGAGTAAAAAAAATATATCCAAATGTTTTTTTTAATTATATGCACATTAATGGCAGATTTATTTATTTTTTGATGGGAACTCCACTTTAAGTAGTTAAACTGTATAGCATAGAACATGATATGCACACTGTGGTAAATGGTGAGATTGTGCTTAGCACCTCTTTTTTTTTCTCGGGGGGAAAGTATATGAGGCCCAATCGGTGTGGCACTCGTCCAGGACAGTTGTTGAGTCAGAAAAATGGGAGACAATTGCAATTGCACTATGTTGGATTTAACATAAAGCATCCTGCAAATGACAGGTATGTGAAGTAGCAGGAATTACCAACTGTCTGAAGAAGATGTAGTGTGCCATTGATACGGAGACGTGCAGGTGGTCGCTGCATCAGTGAGTCAGGTGGGGGAGAGTTGATCAGGCCCCAATTTAGCATCTTTTTGATGTCTTCCTTAGGCATGAAGAAAGTGATAGATTGATTCTGGAAAGTCACTATCAGTTTAGCCAGAAAGCCCCATTTGTATTGGACATTATGGTTTTGAAGGACTGCGGTGACTTATGTGAATTCTCTGTGCTTTTGAGCTGTAGCAGCAGAGATATCCATATACAAGGAGACTGAGGAGTAGGGCTCAGGTAACGAGGAGATGTAACAGGCTGTTCCCATAATACGTTCCTTAATTCGAAAAAAGTTAATGCGCGACAGTATGTTTCGTGGGATAGATGCAGACAGATGGTTGGGTTTGGCGATTCTGTGTGTGCGGTCAATGGTCAATGTCAGCTTGACTTAGCTGAGGGAGGAGAATGAGGAATAGCTCATGTAGGTAAGTAATTTATTCTGGAGGTTTAATGGTTTCGAGTATGCTCCTAAATTTGATATTATTCCTCCTGGAGCGATCCTCTAAATCAGCCATTTTCACTTGGAGGAATCGGATTTCTTCAGTGTGATGGTCATAGGCATCCGCCATTTCATTATAAACTGAGGTATGTTCTGTCACCACTTTTCCTAGGTCAATCAGGCGTTCCTCTACCCGATCAATTATATTGTGTAAGGTAGAAATAGATGAGCGCAGTCCATTATGAAAGTCTCTTTGCAGAGAGAGCAGCATGAGCTTTAGTGTGTGCTCAGATGCTGGCTGATCACTGGCAGGGAGGGCTGCTAGGAGTCTGAGTGATTTTCCTCAGGGTTTGTGTATGTCTGGACATCCCAGTGCTGCTTCTTAAGCAGAGGTTCCTTAGCAGGGGGGAAGTGCAGCCAGCTTACCTCTATCTAAAGGTGATTGCTGGGGAGAGGCAGGCTCTGATGTGAGACTTTCCATGGGCTCAGATTTGTCTGCAGGTCCCTGCATGACCCCTGAGTCCTATGAGAAATAACAAGGCACCGCGCCGCTGCCATCTTTGGATGATTGCATGGCCAGCTATGTGAAATAGTCGGTGAGGCAGTGCGGCTTGTGAAGGCTGAGGTATTTCTTCTTGGACATACCGTCCAATCACTGTGGATGCGGGCTCAGGTGTATCAGGGAGGGGGAGCCAGAAGGAGTAGATTTGTATCCTGTAGAGATCAACCAAAGCCTAGGCATCCGGATCACACAATTGGCCCCTGTAGGATCTTGCAGTAAAAGTTTCTGCAGTGAAGATATTTCAGGATTTCGGTGACTTTTTATGACTGTAATGGATTGGGGTGGATGGGGTATTATGGAGATCACATTTCATTATAGTGCCATGTTACAGATCTCTCATCTCTGTGTCTCTCAGTTCCGGTTTCAGATCCAGTGCTGGATGTGAAGTGTCTCCAGAATGGCAGCGCTGAGATCTCCTGCAGTGTGGAGAAGGGGAATGACCCCTCCATCTACCTGACTGTGATTGGAGAATTGGAGGTATATGATGTCACCGGATCAGAGCGGACAGTCCGTGTCACTGTGCCTCCTGTGTCACCACCCGATTCCTGGAATATCAGCTGTTCAGCAAAGAACGACATCAGTGAGAGATCCACCAATCAGACACAAGACGCTTGTCCAGGTGACGTGTGCCCTATCCCTGCTGAGTACAATCTATTAACTCTTATTTGACCCATTATAGAATAGAAATCTGCCAGATCCCCTGGGCTGGGCAGGAATAACTGAGATCTTATGATGTCATTGACCAAATATGGTCATTTCCATATATGGTAAATTATATCACCCAAAACACCCGCCCCTTTGTATACATTAGCTGCTATCCACCAGAGCGGTCAGTACACTCTACAATGTGTTTGATAATGAGTAGGGTGTCACAAATGACACGTCTACTTCAACGCAGGTGGTCAGACATTATAGCTGGCTACTGTGCACTTCACCTAGAGCAGCCCCCTTTCCCTTAAGGCAAGCAGGCCTACCGGTACTTAGTTACCCCCAGGATTTAAACACAATGCTATAGTGCTTGGCCAGCCCAGGCAGGCAGATTCGAACAGAGCAAACAGGTTACATGCAATTAGCAGACAGCATGGTTCAAAGTCAAGACAGTCCAGGTAGAGGCAGACTGGAGTTCAGGGGATAATCCAGTATCTGTTCCAGGTAGAAGGGCAGGCTGCATTCAGGGGATAATCCAGTCCAATCCGAGTCAAACACAGGGGTTCCAACAACAAACAAGGCAGACTAACCGGGGCTTGGGCTAGAACAATACGGGTAGATCTGTCTCTATCACAAGCAAGGGATAGAGTGTTCAGTTTGCTTATATTAGGTGACTGAGCAGATCAATCACCTAACAGGTGAACACAGACAGGGAGGATGCAACAGCCAACACCCAGCTGCTGGAATAGGGAGCAGGAGCACTTAAGTGATCATGACATAGGGTGTCACATACCCCTTACTTATTCACAAAGAGGGAGGGTGTTATCTGGGTGCCCCCTCAATTTTATTGGGGGCGTCTAAATGTGAATAAGCCTCCGGCCTACAGACCTCCACAACCACTAAGCCAAGGTTGTGGGGAAAAGACTGTTGTCCTCATTAACATGTTGACAAGGAGCTTTGCTAGGGTAGTCCCTGCTGACAAGGCACCCTCCCATGGTGTCCAGTGTTTACATGGCTGGGGATTCTATTCATCTTTATCTTACATAACTGACAATAAAGGGGCTGGCCAATTATGATTTTTCACTCTGGAGTCTCCGGAATCTACAAAATTGTGTAATCCAAAATAGATATGAAAAACAGCTGGACAGACTGCCACTGAGAATCTAGAACAAAAACATATCACTTATCTAAAAATAATTCTATACAATTAACACACAGCCACATAGTCAAAAACACCTTACATAGAAAACTAAAGGAAAGAACATACCACGGTATCAGCAAACCCACTAAAATATAACCCACCATGCTGTATGTGGGACCCTGCTTATAAGGTTTAACCCCTTGGCACCAGCTACCACCAGCCCTTTAAGGGGTTTGCTACTCTGGGAGGCCGGGGCAGAGCTTTTGGCCATGTGACCACTGTGATTGGCTGTCACGGCAGCCACATGATCGGAAGAGTCCCGATTGCAAGGAGCGATTGGGAACTTTCCGTGGCCGCCAGTTACTGTACCGGAAGCACGCACGGCACACGTTCTCAGCTCAGAGCTGCTTGTGCTATTGCATGTAAATATGCGGCCACTCGCAGCCAACTGGTTAAACATAGAACAATGGCTGGTGACTCTCTCACATAGTCATGTCCTCACTCGGCTCACTGTCATTGTGTGATGATAATCTGACCTTCTTCTATCCTCCATGTTTACTGGATAAGTTATTAAGTTACCAAGACAACCAGAATCTCTGCCCTGTTACCAGTGCTACTGTCCTGTTATACTAACAAAGATTTGGGGGGCACACCCTAAAAGATGCATTAAAGATGGTGCAGCCCTGTAATATTGTGTTCTGTCCTGTTATACTGACACTGCTGTACTGAAGATCTGACTGGATTTCATATATAATATTTACTATTCTGTACAACTCTCTCATTGTACCCCATTATCTCCATTTAGGAAAAATCCGGTCTTTGTTGGGTCACCTCCTGTCACCCATTGCGGTCTTTGTTCTCTACACTGCCCTCCTCATCTTTATGGTCAATGACCTGAGGAAGATGAAGAATGAGAAGAATCTGAGTGAGAGGAGGATGAGGAGAAGGGATCAGGTGGAGATGGAAATGGAACCAACTTACTACAATGACAGGAATTGAAACATCTCCCCAGATTGTCAGCCGGGAAATTGTATGAGAACAAAGCACACAGTATGTAAAGAAACTCCAACTGGTGACAATTACAGGGCCACCAACTTCTCCAATTTCAGCTGATTCAGCAGGTATTGGTTGAAATTTGAGCCATCTAGGGCCAGATTAAGTCTCTGGCTCAAAGTTGACAAGTGACTCGAAGGATTGGTGACCATTGGTGGCTGTATCTGAATGTTTTCTGCTTTTATTTGTGATTAGTCGTATTATTGAACAGTTGCTTTTTTACTCTCTATATACAATATATTATTTTTTAAATGCAGATTTTGTTTCTTTTTATCTGACAACCACCTTAGAAGATACAGTAGATCTTTATTATTGATTAACATCAGAGCAGCGCTCTATGGGTAAAAGTCATAATACTTATAAACCATTGACTAAGTAAAAAGTTAGGGCCAAATCTTCAAAGGAGATACGCAGGCGGAACTGCTGTTCAGCCTGCCTTTCTCTGTGCCTAACTTTGGAAACGATCCTCAAAAGGATTTTTCCAAAGTTAGGCAGAAGATCTGACATCTGTAAGACACTTACACTGTCGGATCTTAGGATGCAGTACCGCATCCGCCGCTGGGGGCATTTCTCATTGAAATGCCGCTCTGCGTATGCAAATGAGGACTTAAGCAGATCCACAAAGCTTTTAAGCATTGTGGTTTCTGCGTAAGTTACGATTTGCTTGCGCAAAATTAGGGCTGGTTTTACAATGTGTAAATTTAGTACACCATGTAAAATCAGACCTTTTTTTCGATCGCCGCGATTTTTTTTAAAATTTGAATTTTTTTTCCCGGCGCGTATTTTTTTTCCCCGACGCAACTTTATTGTCCCGTCGCGATCTACAAAGCCCGGCGTAAATTACGTTCGCGCGCTGCCCGTCGGGAAAAATGATGTCACACGCATGCGCAGTACGTCCGGCGCGGGAGCGCGCCTAATTTAAATGGGAATTGCCCATTTAAACTAGGAACGCCTTGCGACGGACGGAGTTAAGTTGCGCTGCCGCAATTTTCCGGGTAAGTGCTTTGAGAATCGGTACTTAATTTCGGAAAATTGCGGCAGTGTAACTTAACTCCCTAAAGTTAAGTTACGCACGATTTTTGAGAATTTGGCCCTTAGTTTATTGCACTTGAGAAAGGTGAACAACAACTGTCATGTATAAAAACTTGCGGAGGTTGCTATAAACAGTCATAGGAGCAAATAGGCATTATAGATACTAGTATTAAAGTTGTTGTTCACCTTTCTCAAGTGCAATAAACTGACTTTTACTTGGTTTATAAGTATTTATGACTTATACCCATAGGGGCAGATCCACAAAGAAATTACGCCGGCGTATCTATTGATACGCCGGCGTAATTTCAAAATTCCCGCGTCGTATCTTTGTTTTGAATCCTCAAAACAAGATACGACGGCATCTCGGCTAGATCCGACAGGCGTACGTCTTCATACGCCTTCGGATCTTAGATGCAATTTTTCGGCGGCCGCTAGGGGGCGTTTCCGTCAAAATCAGCGTTGAGTATGCAAATTAGCTATTTACGGCGATCCACGAACGTACACCGGCCCGGCGCATTTTTTTCGTCGTTTGCGTTAGGCTTTTTCCGGCGTATAGTTAAAGCTGCTATTAAGAGGTGTACTCAATGTTAAGTATGGCCGTCGTTCTCGCGTACAATTTTGAATTTTTTACGTCATTTGCGTAAGTCGTTCGCGAATAGGAATTTGCATAGAATGACGTCACCGTCGTAAGCATTGGCTTGTTCCGGTTAAATTTCGAGCATGCGCACTGGGATACCCCCAGGGACGGCGCATGCGCAGTTAAAAAAAAACATTGTTTACGTCGGGTCACGACGTATTAACATAATACACGCCCCAATTACATCCATTTGAATTCCGCGCCCTTACGCCGCAAGAGATACACTACGCCGCCGTAACTTACGGCGCAAATTCGTTGAGGACTCAAACCAAACAAAAGTACGTTACAGCGGCATAGCGTATCTTAGATACGCTGCGCCCGGCGCAGATGTATGTGGATCTGCCCCACAGAGTGCAGCTCTGTTGTCTGTTGCTCCTTGTTATCCATTTTCCAGTGGTTGTCATCTGCACTGGGTTTTAGTCAATTCCACATCTTCTCGGGCATCTACATCCATATGATTGACAGTTCTTAGCGCCTAAGAAACTGTGTTTGTTTTATTATTGATTAACATGAATATTATTTTTTCTTGAGCATTATCAATAAAATATTCCTATACCAATAACACCAACTTCTGCTTCAGTTCCACCTCCTTTCCAACCCATGTCCTTCCCCTGGGACTCATTGGTATACCACCCTGATAATCCTCCCACCTTCCTGCCAATCACTAACAAAGAAGAAGACCTTTGACTGACCTGAGGAGACCACAATCTCTACTAGGATAAGAGAGATGAGTAAAGTATCCACATTTAGGCTGGGTTCACACTACTACACTACTTTCATCCTACTTTGCTCTGCTACATTGGTCCTACATCCATCCTACTTTCATGAACAGGATACTACTTTGGTCCGACTTCAATGATATTCAATGGGCCTGAAGTAGGATCAATGTAGGACCAAAAGTAGTACAGGGAGCATTTTCAAAGCCGGACAGACTTGTGTAGGACGCTACAAGACGCTCTCATAGGGAAACATTGAACACAGAGCAAAGTTGGATGAAAGTAGTGTAGTAGTGTGAACCCAGCCTCAGTTCTAATTCAAACTTACAAAGACTAGTGATAGAGAGTAAAAGAACCACTCTACTCTTCTGCTACTTCAATCTCCTCCATTTCCACCCTCCTCCTATACAAGATTACCTATCATCAACCTCAAATGATAGGGATAAAAGTATTTCAAGGAGTGTCAGAGGTTTTCCTTACAGAACTTCTTGGGTGGGCTCAGTATCAGTACATGATGGGTGGGGGCAAGTATAGGCTACAACCATGCTCTGATTCAGCCATCAATGCCCTGCCATCTCCAGCTTTAGCTTTGAGCAGGCAGGTTTCTATGTCCCAGCCACTAGAACAAAAGAAAAAAAGTACACCTCTAGCTGACATCATACCCATCATCTCAATACCAGCTTGGTAAAATTGCTGGCTTCACAGCCTCTGCCATTTCAGCTGGTGGATATAGCCATTTTCCATCCATTTGTGGCTTTTATTGTACAACAGGGGAAGTTTTCTAACACATAAGGCCATCTCTATCCTTCACCATCATGCGGAAGATAATGTTTTCATGTTGCTGGATCGTGTGGTCAGCTGCAGGGGGTCCACATGACCACAGACAAGAACAGTCAAGTAAGTAGAACATTCTTTCTCATTATTGGCCCACTCGATCACTTATTTGAAATGTACAGTATGGGGCACACTGCTGGAGTTGGTTGTGCAGCTAAAAAAACAAACAAAAAAAATCAGTAAATAAAAACACTTACACGGTTTCTTTCAAGTAATTTATTAAATGAATGATCCAAAAAATCCCACAATGTACTGTACATCCATTAGTCATCATCCAGTGATGAAGATCGACATCATTAATGTTAATTAGCATCTGATGACAGAAAAAACTCCCACCAAGAAATGTGTTTCCATCGCTGAATTGCTCTGAATGACATCCCATAGGGGACAATTTCTACATGTAAACAAAGAGGTCAGGTCTAAAGGGTGACATCACTGACCTTCTCATCGTCAAAGTCATTGTCCAAATATGGGCACGTGCCTCTATTTGGTCAGTGATTTCACACTATCACTGCGCCTTTGCTTACATGACACAAGTACATGAATGGAGTAGGGTGGCATCATTGGTTGCTAAGGACAGGCAGGTGTCAACACCTACCAATTCCTTGGCCACAACTGACAGATAAAGAGCTTTCATATAAATCAGTGGTAGAAATACAGCTACTATAAATGATGCTGCTTCTGAGTTGGATTTTTTTTTTGCTTTGATACAGCTATATCATAATATTGTATTCATCTTCTGGACTTACTTGAGTGCATTGGCACCCTAAATTTTTTGGGATACTGACGTAGTTTTAACAGTGATTTCTTAAATAGAAACTGCCTAATTTCACTCTGTACCTGTGAGGCCGCATACACATCATCGATCCAAACCGATGAAAATGGACCAAAGTTCAGTTTCATCGGTCTAAACCGTCCATGTGTACGCTCCCATCGGTCTTTTGTCCTTCGGACAAAAATTAGAGAACTTGCTTTAAAATCGAACCAATGGACCACTGACCGATAGGTCCAAACCAATGGTTAGTACACAAAAGCATCGGTTCAAAACCCGTACATGCTCAGAATCAAGTCGACGCATGCTTGGAAGCATTGAACTTCGTTTTTTTCAGCACGTCGTGTGTTTTACGTCACCGCGTTCTGACCCGATCGTTTTTTGGAACGATGGTGTGTACGCACATCAGACCATCAGTCTACTTCTGCGGTGAACCGATGAAAACGGTCCGTCGGACCATTCTCATCGGATGGATCGACCGTGTGTACGCGGCCTGAAAGTTATGTCCTATGAAAAATTCTTAAAATCTGTGTGAAAATTTGTACAATATTTTTCACTATTAAAATATTTTTTTTTTGTAATTAATACGGACCCTGCCTGCTCTCTCCTTTCTGAATTGCCTCCTAAAAAAAGGAATTTGATTTTGTATGTCTGTATACACAATGTTGTCTGAAATATAGCAGCCTGTCCAAACAGGCTTAAAAGATGAGCTTTCGAAAGAAAAAATCCAGATTGAATATTTCTGCTCAGTCTTTCCGATATTGCAACCTGTCCAAGAAGGCTAAAGCCTCGTACACACGATCGGATTTTCCGCTAACAAAGCGTCAGACTTTTGTCCGAAGGGCGTGTGCCTGGATTTTGTCTTACAAACGGCACACAATTTTCTCAATCACATAAATTGCAGCCTGTCTTTATAGGTTTAATAGTTGTGGTGTAAATGTGTGAAAATGTTCTATCTGCTTTCTCAGAAAATAAAAAAAATATCATCTTGCTTTCTCCCTCAGAGATTGCAGCCTATCCAAAATATTTTAGTAACTATGGTGCAAATGTGTTACTTTTTTCCATTGTCAGTCTCAAGTCGAGACACTAGCTTTTCAGTTCTAGATACAAAAATCACTTTAAGAATGCCTTCCTGTGTAAACCCTCCACTCCCCAATTGTATTATTTTTTTTAACAGCTGTGGTATAAATGTGTAAATTGTTTGTTTCCAGTTGAGTTGTACTGAAACCAATCTAACATTTACAATATGCTCTTGAACAAAATGTTTCACTAAATTGGAAAGTTTACTGGATTAAAAATCTGTTAAATGCCAGAAATAGAGTACATCAAGCCATGCTCCACTCAAAATCAGAAGCCATAACCAATGATTCCATAGACATATATGAAACAATATGGAACCCATGGGTGACCTATACTATCTCATCTAACCCAGATGATTCTCTATTGAGACCTTGGTAGGATATTGTAAGCCAGTAACATTCTGGATACAGTCCCTCTATATTATTACTATCTCTATTATGTAACGATCCCGGAGCCTTTCCTCTATCCTGTACTGCCTTTCCTATCCTATTGTTTTCATCACTTTCCACTTTTTATACTCCACATTCTGTCCTTTTTCTTTCTTTTTATCTCTCACTTCTTCAAATATATAGCTCAAGCTATCTCATTATATAAAATGGTAAATGTGAATATGTAAATACGATATCTAATTTTGCTCCTATTGTTTTAATATTTAACATGAATAAGATCCTTCTCCCCCCTATTTCGGCCAGTTTTTGAACCGATTCATTGCTAAAATTACAATTGCTCCATAGCTATAGTTCATATCATAATTATATCCATTTCCATTTATATCACAATATTCTATAATATTTTATATGAGTTCAAATGCAATAGACTAACATGATTGGTTTGACTATAACCTGCTTTAATGATTCCTTTAATATTCCTCATAGGATCTACAAATATTTATTGGATTTTTCTGTTTCAAATACTCTCTTATTACATGATACCATTTTTATTTTTCTGTAATCTTTTATTGTCAATTGTATCTACTGTTTTCTCTTTACTTTAAACCCAATAAACTAATTTGACAAAAAAAAAAAAAAAATCTGTGAAATGGTCTCCTATCCTATTATTGGGCCTTCTAGACGTCCTAGCAACATTTTAAATTCCACATTCTTTACAGGTCATAATATAAACAATATTTCTTGTTTTACAACCTATATACTGTATGGCTAAGACTCCAATTTTTTATCCTGAAAAGGTAAAACGAATCCATCTCCTCTACTCAGAAATCTCAATTTCAAGTCTTTCATCTGCAATTTAAAGTTAGATGGTTTAGTACAATTTCTCCTGAGTTGGAGAAACTATCCAACTGGTATTCCCCTAATTATATATCTGGGGTGTCATGTAGAAGAGTGTGACCTGCAATATCTTTCCTGTACAAAGTTGTCTCCACAGAGCACAGAGACTTGTCTCATATATGACTGAGCACAAGATGTGTGAAACATGTTAACCTTCCATTCCTTCCTGTGACTGCATCTGTCTGTCTTACAATAGAGACGTTTTATTGGCGTCCCCTTGCGGTGTGCGGCTTTCTATTCCAGGTTTCCTCATATAGAATATAACCACAGATCTAAGAGATGTCATCATAACCATGTTCACTTCCGAATCTCCCCAGAGAGATCATTTGTTTATAATAACATGAAATCTCGAATTCAGAGTTAGACTGATAGCAATGGGAGCCATTTACTTCTGCTGCTGTCAATCAATCCAGTGAGGGGAGAGTAAGGGGGGTGGAGGGGGGAGGGGGTGCCTAAAGCCACAGATTCCTTACGGAGCACCCAATCAGGCATATTACACTATTTCATGTAACATATACCTTTATTTTTACCCTTCCGGCATCAAAATAAGTAATATAAAATATAACGCCAGGAAGGCAGAGGAGAAGCCGGAGAGATCCCACAGCAGGTAACCCTACAGGTGCTGGTCCGGCTCGCCACCACGACAGACAAGGAAACTTTGAATAGGCAGCTGCACAATGCAATGGGACACCAATAAAACGTCTTTATTGTAATGCAGACAGATGCAGTCACCGGAATGAACGGAAGGTTATCATGTCAGAAGTGACTCATGCTGATAGCAGAGCGAGGAGGCAGCAGACAAAAGTGACACTTAGTGCTCTTAACTGAGACAAGTACCCACTATAGAGGGATATGCTTTGTTAATATTTCATGTCTGAGGTTTACAACCACTTTAAGGAAGTCACAAGGTGTGACGTAACGCATAGGGCGGAGCTGGGTGACGTCATCACGCATTAACAGGAAGCGATCAGTCACAGAAGACAGAGAGTGCCGATCACTATACAAACCAGTGTATGGGGAGATTATCAGAGTGGATTTATTCTGATCAGTGCACAAAGTACACAAGTGTGTATATAGAGATAATTGTGATGATAGTTTGAGATCTTTATATGATTTATAAGTAAGCAGCGCTGCACTGATCTGAAGTATAAATCTATCTCAGTGTTACTTTCAGAATTTTTTTCCCACCATCTTCATCTTTTCTAAGTGTAATATTTAACATTTATTATCTTCTAAAATATTGGAGAAGAGGCTGGAATTCTGCTCTGGGGTAAAAGACTTCCCTCAATACAAGAGATTCATTTCTAAGGACTTAGGCCACGTACACACGATCAGTCCAAACTGATGAAAACGGACTAAATGCTGCAGTCTGATGGTCTGATGGACTGATGGTCTGATGTGCCTACACATCATCAGTTCAAAATCCGATCGAGTCCAAAGAGGTGACGTAAAATACAACAAAGTGCTAAAAAAAACGAAGTTCAATGCTTCCAAGCATGCGTCGACTTCATTCTGAGGATGCGTGGGTTTTGAACCGATGCTTTTGCGTACTAACCATCGGTTTTGACTGATCGGTCATCGGTCCATCAGTCTGATTTTAAAGCAAGTTTTAAAACTTTGGTCTGAACGACAAAAGTCTGATGGGCCATACACACGGTAGGTTTGGACTGATCAAACTGAACTTCAGTCCGTTTTCATCAGTTTGGACTGATCGTGTGTACAAGGCCTGAGAGGTCTATTAGACAATTTTTTATACATTCATTTCACACTTGAAGTTTCTCCAATTTCTGTTTCTGTGTCATAAAAACTGACATTTCCGGGTTTTACATCAACTTCTCTTTTTCTTCCTCTCAGATCTTCTCCTTCTGTTAGATTTTTCATCTTTTTTCTAGAATACAAATTATCCATTTCATAGTCCACCCCGTCTCTTCCCAACTTTTCCTTTTCCATATTAATCATTTCATATTCCATACAATCTAATTTGTCATTAATCTCCATTTCTAATTTGTGAGACTCAGATTTATTTTTATACGTTTGTAATTGTGAAATATTTGTTCTAATTTTGTTCAAAACAACTTCATTATTTCCCACGATCACCCCAAGTGAAGAAGAACGTGGATTTAATGTGGGAATCCCGGATTGCCTCATTTCATCTCTATAAAAATCAAAAGTTGGAAAAGGAATGTGTTGTATGGATAGAAATTGCTTTAACCCCTTCAACACTGGGCACATATACCCCCTTCCTGCCCAGGCCCAGCTTTCAGCGCTGTCACATTTTAAATGACGATTGCGCGGTCTTGTAACACTGTACACAAAACGTTTTTTATCATTTTTTTAGACAAATTTAGCTTTTTATCATTACAAAAAATTGTGACAAAAAATGACAACTTTACCCCTCCAAAAAAGTGATAAGTTATGTGGTATTTATATAGTTCTGGCGTTTTGGGGCCTCAAGAAATTAGATAGACCGTCGGGATTGATCAATTTTCAAACATATATCCCATAATTTGTAGACAAAATAACTTTCCTACAAACATTTATTGGGAATTTTTTTTACCAAAACCATGTAGCAGAATACATTTGGCCTAAACTTATGAAGATTTATTTTTTATTGGATATGTTTTATAACAGAAAATAGATAATATATTTTCTAATTTTCTGTGTTTTTTTTAATTATATAATAAAAAATAAAAAAATACAGTGGTGATCAAATACCACCAAAATAAATCTCCATTTGTGGGGAAAATGATATAAATTTCAGTACAGTGTTACATGACCGAATTGCTAGTTATTTAATTAATTAATTAATTGAATAATTGCCAGTTAAAGTAGCACAGTGATGAATCACAAAAAATGCTCAGGTTACGAAGGGTGTAAAACCTTCCGGAGGACAGGGGGTTAAGAAAGACATCTCCCATATCCTGTGATTTACTTGTATGCCCTAATAAAGTTTTAGAGGAATTTGTCCTACACCAGTTAATCCAGTTTAACTTGTGTATGTGTGTATGTATTTATGTCATTACCATTCCCCATATCCCTGTATATTTCATATCTGATCAGCGCTTATTTCCATCATATAATGTAAGTGTTCCTACCTACCAGGGCCGATCCTAGGCAGGTTGCACAGGGTGCTTTGCACCCAGGCACTTGCAGAGGTGGGGGCGCCGAAGTGCCAGAGTTCTCCCCTCCCTCCTTCTCTCCTTGTTTGTGTCCCTCCAGAACTAGTGTTCTGAGCATAGGTGCGTGTCCATCCAGAACTGATGTGTGAGCATATGGCAACCCATCCAGCCTGACAGTGCTCGGGGGAGGGGCCACTCCTCTTCCTGACACGAGGGGTCTAGTTTTCAGTGGCTGCTGAGTGCTGATGTGCAGGAATGAATTCCTAACACTGGGAGTCTTGGATCCCACACCAGTCTCCACCAGTTCCAGTTGGAATTCCTCCCCCTCCCATCTCTATCTCGGGCTACACAGAGAGAGAACGGAGGTGAGTCACAGTGTTCAGTGTGCTGTGTGCTGGGGGATGGCACCCCCAGCATCCCTTTACACGTACTCTGGGCTGCCCCTGCTCTAGATGTTTTATGGCATGATAGATTGCATAGGGTATACAGTCCCTGCCCATTCCTGCGTCTAGTCCATCTACAGATGTGATGTATAATGAGATGTACCAAGAGCCCTATCAGGAATCAAGTACTTACCGAGACCGATATGCAGAGGGTGGCTCACCTTTACGACCAAGTGCGCCCGTCCCCTGAGGGTAAGACAGGAGGCAGAAGCACAAGGCGGTACCGGTGCCAGCGAAGAAGCGGTGCTTGCAGGTAGTAGCAGCAGATGTAGTAGCTTCAGCGGGACTGCAGCCGGAGACAGGAGATAACCGAAGATACGTCAGGGATGCAGGTACGGATCAGGTCCAGATGAAGACTAGGGACGTTCCAAAACACAAGCCGAGGTTCAGGGGGCAGAGAAGGTAGCAGGTCCAAGTCACGAGCCAAAGTCCAAGGGCAGGAGAAAGTACAAGTCCGGGTCACAAGCCAATAGGTCAGGTCAGGAGAGTTCAAGCAAAGTAGGTGAGACAAGCCAAGTTCAAAAGTTCCAGGAGAGAGCTGAGTCGGGAAGCAATCCACAAGGTAAGGTTTCCAGGAAACAGGATACAGGTCAGAAGCTGACGACGAACCAGCAATTAGCAGAGGGGAAGGGGCTGGCTTAAATAGGCCGCACTGGCCACTGATTGGTCCACAGAAAGTACAGGTTCAGCACCAGGCTCAAATGGATAGCACACAGGATAGCACTGAGCAGTGGCTCAAAGACAAAGAGCTGGACCTGAAACGGCGAGATCCCAGGTTCAACTCCATCCAAAACCAACTGGGGAAAGTGACCGCAAAAGGTCTGTGCCCTGACAAGCTCTTTCACACTGACAGTGCATCGGCGGTAAAGCGCCACTAAAAGTGGTGTTTTACTGTCATTTTAGAGGTACATTTAACCCCCACCAGCGGCCAAATATGGGGTTCAAAGGCTCCAGTGCCAAAGCGCTTTGCAGGCACTGCCCATTGTCTGCAGTCTCTGATCATCTCCTGTACTATGTCTGCAGTCTTTGATCATCTCCTGTACCATATCTGCAGTCTCTGACCATCTCCTGTACTATGTCTGCAGTCTCTGACTGTCTCCTGTACCATGTCTGTAGTCTCTGACTGTCTCCTGTATAATGACTGCATTCTCTGACCATCTCCTGTATCATGTCTGGGGGCTCTTTAGAACAGACACTCTAATAGAAGCCCTCTCTGTGTCCATCAGAGAGGCCCCCCTCCAGGTCCCAATAAAGTACTCTGCTTCTCTTCCTGTATTTTGTTTATTGTTAAGAGATCATGTAAGGTTAAAGGAACACTAAAGGTTCGTTTTTTATTAGATCAATTGATTGCTGTAAGATAGAGCATTTAAATATCACTTACCTCATTTTTGCTTTTGACCTCCAAAATACAGTAATCCAGGTATGAAAATGCCATTTCCTGTCTCTCCTCTTCTTGCTTTCCACCAGCATCTGAGCCGTTTTCCATGGTGGAAAGCAGAATGTGCTCACCCCCTCCCTATGACTACAGCCCTGCGTGAAGATGCTCTCTTATCCCTCACAGGCATGGAGGCTAAGCCTAATGGGAACTGTAGTTCCCATTAGGCCGTGATGTAGCAAGAATGAATGCGCTCCGCAAACCAGGAAGTCAGTGAGAATAATGATTCAGGAGTGCTGGAGGTGAATAAAACGGCTCGATTTCAACAGGTATCAAACTAGTTATAATGCAAAACATTACTTTTTACTTCATCAGCTACTGTCAGACTTTAATTTAAGAGGAAAATATTTTTGTCTTTACAACCCCTTTAATGAAGACTTTGAGCATCTCTGTGGTTGAGTCATTGCCACTGAAACATTTATAAAGGGGAGGAGTTAGTAAAATGACCATACCCATGTGGGGGCGCCAGAAATATTTCTCTACCCAGGCGCCTGTGACCCTAGGATCGGCCCTGCTACCTACATTAAATTTATTTTGTAATACAGTATTACGCTATGTGCCCTTCTTCTTTTTTCTCTTCTGGTTACTCTTCGTTTGGCATTGCTTTTTGACCTCTGGTGGGTCACTCCACATAAGCATCTACCATCCATCCATTTTGGTTAATACTACTTGGAGTTTTGGAGGTCGTTTGAGAGCTGCAGCATTGATTGGTCCTACAAGATTTACATCTTGTCTGATTGACCCTTTTGAACGTAAGTTCCTCAGGGTTCAATCCTTCCGGTAAGCCTCTCTCCAGATGGTGACGGCTTCTTCTTTCCTTGGTTTTCACGTTTGGAATAAGGGAGCACTATCACCTTTAATTCATTGGACTATCACCCTTTTTTTACAGAGACTGTTTTGGCACATATTCATTTAACACATGTATTCACAGATATATGTATATATATATATATATAGTCTAATTTAGTGTATTCATCATTGGTTGCACTTTAGCGCTACATTTATGTGTTTTGTTTGTTCTTTTTCCACTTGTCTATTGGTTTTGTAGCTGCTCACCATTTACAGACAGCACAGAATTACTTTTCTTTTTGTTTCAATGATGAGGTCACTGACTCTATGTGGGTGCTTGACAGGAGAGAGGAGGCACATCTCCAACGAGGCAGGATGCCCTCCAGGGGCCAGCTTAAGGGCAGCCAACCGACTGCATCACACCCCAGAGCTCCGCATGTGCAGGTCACTGCTGACTCTGCGCATTTTTCTAAAAGTTCTTTGGTGTGGGCCTTTTTTCAGACGTGTGCAGCAGATCGCACCCTTGCTATTTGCAAAATATGTCTGATGCATATCAAGCGTGGCCAAAACAGCAGCCGCTTGTGGCTACCACATGCTTGACCAGACATATGTGGACCTGCCACGCAGTCCATTGGTAAGCGTATCTAAAAGACCCACACCAAAGAACAAAGTGGACCTCTCCTTGCTCCTCATCAGCTGGGATCTCTAACCCCACTATACTTTCATTCCTCTCAGAAACCTGCACTGAGAGGCATTAAGGTGTAGAATTAGGTGTGCCACTGCCAAGTACTTGCAGGCAATCTGCTATCGGTACACCAACGTCCGATTGTACCAGGCAAATTTCCCTGCCCCAATTGCTACACCAGTGAAAGAAATTCACTCCCAGCCATCCACATGCCCAGCGGTTGAATGCTAGCTTGGCTAAATTGCTAGCACTTCAACTGCTGCCTTTTCAGTTAGTAGACTCTGCCCCCTTCTGTGAGTTTGTGGAATGTGCAGTACCACAGTGGCAGGTTCACGAACGCTACTGTTTTTTTAACGGAAGGTGATTCTGGCTATCTACCAGCATGTGGAAGGCAATGTCTTGGCCTCGCTGGACAGGGCGGTCTGCGGTAAGGTGCACAGCACACTGGGTGACTGCTTGCAGCTGGGAAGGATACAGGACAGGGTGCAGTAGTGTTGGAGGTTGTTCCGCCACCACGCCTCCAAAAATGCTACTAGTGGTGATTTTGACTCACCTCTCTCCTCCACTCCTCCTCTTCTTCCTCCATATCCTTTTCCTCTGCTGATTTGTCCTCAGAACCAGCGGTGCTCTGTAGGCATTCAAGGGGCTATGCAAGTACACAGGCAAAAAGATGCCATGCGGTGCTTGAGCTGTTGTGCTTGGGGGACAGGAGCCACACTGGGACAGAGATTCTGTCAGCTCTGCAGGGGCAGGCTCAGAGGTGGTTGATGCTACACCAGCGTTGTCACTGATGGGGCCTTGAGCAGTAAGGATACGTGGGATGGAAATGGGAGAATGGTGAGGTCTAGTCAGATATGCCAAGAGTAGAGTTGAGAGGACACCTGGATGTTCGGGTTTGTGTCCCATTGTAGTGTACAAGGGTCTCATCCCCACAACCCTTGCCCGGTGGTTGTGGGGGTATGCGGGCGGGAGGCTTATCAGAATCTGGAAGACCCCTTTAACAAAGGGGACCCCCAGATCCTGACCCCCCCCCCTGTGTGAAATGGTAATGGGGTACACTGTACCCCTACCATTTCACGAAGGAAGTGAAAATAGTTGTCTGAAAAAAAAAACACACACACCGTTGAACAAAATACTTTATTAATTAGACCAAATAGTAAGGAATAGGGCTTTCCCAGTGACGTAGCACAGTGTGCGTCAGAGGGGGACGGGGTCACGTGACACGTGGCACGCCTCCCCTATAAAATAAACATCAAGCTCCAGAGCGTCATTAGCGGAGCTGTGCTCTGAATGGACAGATCTGCTCATCGCTGGACCAATCGTGGGCGAGAACACCCGTACACCTGTCGTTGGAGAACTCATCCGCCACGTGATACAAGACAACGAGGGATCAGGGAGCAGCATGGATCGTCTATTTTCACAGCTGGATTTTTATTTGGTTTAATTAATAAAGTATTTTGTTCAACGGTGTGTGTGTGTTTTTTTTTCAGACAACTATTTTCACTTCCTTCGTTAAATGGTAGGGGTACAGTGTACCCCATTACCATTTCACACGGGGGGGTCAGGATCTGGGGGTCCCCTTTGTTAAAGGGGTCTTCCAGATTCTGATAAGCCTCCCGCCCGCATACCCCCACAACCACCGGGCAAGGGTTGTGGGGATGAGACCCTTGTCCCCATCAACATGGGGACAAGGTGCTTTGGGGGGCACCCCAAAGCACCCTCCCAATGTTGAGGGCATGTGGCCTGGTGCGGTTCAGGAGAGGGGGGGCCGCACTCTGTCCCCCCCTCTTTTCTGCGGCCGGCCAGGTCAACGTGCTCGGATAAGGGGTCTGGTGTGGATTTTAGGGGGAACTCCACGCGATTTTTTTTTTAAATTTGGGGTGGAGTTCCCCTTAAAATCCACACCAGACCTGGAGGGTCTGGTTATAGATATTTAGGGGGAACCCCACGTAATTTTTTTTTTTAAATTGACGGCGGGGTTCCCCTTAATATCCATACCAGACCTAAAGGGTCTGGTTATTGAATTTGCGGGGACCTCCGCGCATTTTTTTTTTCCCGTACTCCGAACCCGGACCCAAACTTTGTCCAATTATTTGGGTTTGGGTCCGGGTTCGGGAAAAACCCAAAGTCCGTACCGAACCCGAACTTTACAGTTCGGGTTCGCTCAACTCTAGCCAAGAGACGTCCGGCTTTATTACCATGTTCAAACAATTTTTGTGTGGCATGTTGCGTGAGATCTAACAGACAGATTTCATACTCCCTACAGCTCTGTAACCATGCTTCCCTCGTGTCGGAGGCAGGGCTAGAGGCATAAGCAGACTCAGCACATACCATAACAGTCTCAAGTTCTTCTGTAAGCATCCGGTTATTTTTGTGCAAGACCCCAGTGATGGACATGAAAGTGCCTCCCAGAGTTGTCTTAAACGTGTCCCATTCATTGGAATGGTCTACTTTTCCCAGAATTTCCCTCCAATAGTTTGTAATGCCTGTCCTGCATTCTCCCTGCACTACCTCGTCCTCCAATCAGTATAAATTCAGGTGCCAAAAAGCAGATCCAGAACCTGGGAGGAGGAGGAGGTCCACTGAGAGAGGGGCATGATCAGAAACCCCTCTGGACAGATATGAAACGGCAGAGACAACAGGGAGGGTCTTAGCCAGAGCAAACGCCATATCCAGTCTGGATATGGTGTGGAAAAAATCAGAGTGGCAGGAAAAGTGGCGTAAATCTGGATGTTTCCATCGCCACACCTCTGTAAGGCCATCAACCTGTACCCAGTCTAGAATAGATTGAAAGGGTCTACCTCCACCACCCAGGCGGTCCATGGTTGGATCTTACATAGCATTAAAGTCCCCCACATAAAGTAAGGCGGTCTAGTCAGCAGCTGAAGTGACAGTCTAGAGAGTACCTCCACCGAAAACGGGGGGGGGGGGGCACATAAATGTTCACCAGGGTAAAGGTCACAGTAGAAATTTGCAAAGTAAGAACAATAAACCATAATATAAAGAAAAAGTGCAGCGCCAATAGGAACAGATATGCCCTGTTGGGCAATATCACGTGTAAACTCAACAAGAGCAATAAAAGTGAATGGTGAGTACACAGGGAGTGACAAAAATATCCTCCAAATTCAGAGGTCAATAGGGTGTAACCTAGACCAATTAAACTTGTGAAATTCTAGATATAGCAACCTAGAACTTTCCAGACCAGCTGGGATAAGAAATTCACAAAAAAGAAAAATGCACACTTGAATAAATACAAATCACTGTGATAGTCATTAAGTGCAATTAATGTGTTAAATGGATGATGAGTGTCATAGAACACATAGTCCCATTTCCTGCATGTAGGTGGCTTCTATTCATATAGTTGTATGGTCCAAAAGGAACATCAATCTTTTGGTCAGTGGTATCCCTTTCCCAAAGATGATCAGTGGTAGAAATATATTTTGCCCTTACCAGAAGTTGTAGACCCACATCTCACTATACGGCGGGGGGTCCTCAAGACTTGTGTAGGCCGACTGCCTTACTAGGGTGACCTTCCGGGCAATCCTGATGTACTTTCCAGCAGGGCTTTCACACTTTCCAGCAGGGTTCTTTCACACTGATCCGACCAGGAACCAGGAACATGTGATGATGATGGTGATGTTCTTGGAAGCGGTGGGAATTTTCAAGGAATCCAATGTGCCAATATAAAATAAAAGGAGAGAGAACACCTCCTCATCGCGTAAAAAATTTATTAAAAACTTCACAAAAGGACATGTTCCCAAAATATCAGAAAAAGGGTCTCCAAAACAATATCACACCAAAAAATCCAAGATTGGACAACACTGCAAACGAATCACAGCATCTGAGCACACAAACTTCAAGGAAGGTAGAACAAAGTATGCGCAGTTGGGGTGGATATGATCAAATGACCCGACCGGTTTCGTATCCAAATACTTCAACTGGGGTACATATCTGACTCACATCTCCCCCCTGCGCTTTAAATATTACCTCTAATTGCCCCCATGAGACACCAGCACTCACCGTTCATGGCGTGCGTTCCAATCTCCGACATTTCCGGTATTCGTGCGCTCCAGGCGCCCGGAAATGACTTACTATACAGGCCCAAATGGTTGCTATGCATTTCCTGTGTCCTGCGTTCCAGGCGCCCGGAAATGACACCTCCTTCGCGCCCGCCCATCACCCGGATCTCTCCTCTACAGGCCAATGCTCCAATGAATGACAGGAGACCAGGCCTATCCACACCACTCCCCGCCTGTCCAGGTCAATCGCAGGCGGAGCGCGCCACCATCCAGCGCAAGCCCCGCCCCCTCATGACGCGGCCCAACGACGAGAAGATAGACAGACGTCACCACTATGTGTAACCCACAGTCTTGGCGTCATGTCAGTACATGGAGAGGACTCATTGATCCATATTGGATCATAGGGCAATAAAGCGAATGGAACTGGAGATAGCAGTGGCCACTCATAAGGGATATATATAGGGAGCCTCCTAGTGGTGGGAGGTGGTGGTTGCACGCTTCCTCCCATCCGACACATAGTCATGGGCTCACACCATATTCACACATATAGATCGCCACCTAATGGTCAGAAATGATAATTGACAATCACCTCTAAACCATAATATTGGGCTATATAAGAATATTAAAAAATTCAATATTAAGAGATGGTCTCATGGGAGCAGGTGAGGATGAAGTAATAATCAAAAAAACAGAAAAACTAAAAAATTAAAAAATTAATATGTCATCTGGAAAATAACAAATCGACTTCCATTCATATGCAAAAATTGTATATAAGTCAAGACTGGTTGATGAAAGAATTAACATCCCACTCCACATTGAGGCCATGGGGCACATAGCTCTTTAGTTGGTAGATCCAGAAGACTTCAAGTTTTGATACACCCCTTACACTGGGCTCCCCTCTCCAATGAGGGACGAAATGGTCTATAACCTGAAAGGTTGTTCCCTCAATTCTTTTATTGTGTTGTTCCAGGTAGTGCCTAGGTACAGTGTGTTTTGTGCACCCCTTTTTAATTTTGGCTATGTGCTCCCCTACCCTTATGTTGAAACTTCTTATGGTGCGACCCACATATTGCTTACCACAATGACAGGTGATAAGGTAAACCACGTGTTTGGTCGCACAAGTAAAGAATTGTTTCATGGGAAACACAAGGCCAGTAACCGTCGAGGTGAAGTGGACGGTTTTCTTTCTATTAGAATTATGTAGGCACACCTTACATTTTCTACAAGGGTAGTAGCCCTTAGACAGGGGAAAGAAAGAGGTCTTGACTGGAGGATCTGGAATGTTAGGTGCAAGTTGATTTCTTAGGGGGGCAGCCCCTCTATAAATCACACCTGCCTGTGCGGGAAGAACTGGTCCCAACAAGGGATCATTCTTTAAGACTGCCCAATGCTTCCGAATGATACTCTTTATCTGCCTGTGTTGGGTGGAAAAAGTGGTAAAAAAAGAGTGTCTAAATTTATTATCTTGCGCTGTTTTGACTTTCTCCACAGTTAATGTAGACCTATCTACTGCAGAGATTTTCTTGATTTCATCGTCTATGGCCATATTGCAATATCCCTTATCCACAAACCTTTTTTTCAAAGTCTGTGCCTGGACCTTGAAATCCTCTAAATTTGAGCAATTCCGTCTAATCCTGAGCATCTGGCTACGGGGAACCGAGCCGAGCCAGGAAGGATGGTGGCAACTATCCTTTGGGATAAACCCATTACGGTCAGTGCTTTTAAAGTAGGTTTTAGTTTTAAGTTGGTTATTTTCAACAAAGATTTCAAGGTCAAGGAAATGTATGCTAGAAAAACTAGCCTCATAGGAGAGACTAATCCCAACATGGTTGTCATTCAAGACTGACATAAAGGTGTCCAGGGAAGTGCGATCACCTCTCCATAGGAGGAGGATGTCGTCTATATACCGAGCCCACAGAACGATCTCAGGACGCTTTAAGGCATAGACGACATCCTCCTCCCATTTGGCCATGAAAATATTGGCAAGGCTGGGGGCAAACTTAGCCCCCATCGCCACTCCTTTCTGTTGCAAGAAAAAATCTCCTCCGTACCAGAAATAATTGTGAGAAGTTGCGAACCTTAAAAGGTCCATAATGAACAACTTCTGCACCATAGGAATGGTTTCCACTCTGTCCAAAAAACAGTCCACAGCTTGAAAGCCTAAGTGATGGGCAATGCTGGTGTACAAGGATGCCACATCAGCTGTGACAAGTAGAAGGTCTTCCGTATAGGGTACGTCTTGTATTTTGGCAATTGTGTGTCGAGTATCCTTCAGATAAGAGGGAACATTTTTCACAATAGGTTGGAGATAATAGTCTATATATTTTCCTACTCGAGATGTTATAGAGTTAATTCCGCTAACAATAGGCCGCCCTGGAGGGCGGACACTATTTTTGTGCACTTTGGGCAAATAGTACATAACGGGTATACGCGGAACTTTAGGCACAAGATAACTTTTCTCTTTAATATCCAATACTCCCCTTTTAGCCCCAATATCAATAAGTTTCTTCAAAGAAACCTTGAATTTAGAAGTGGGGTTCGAGGGTAATTTAGTATAAGTAGAACTGTCTCCCAAAATGTTATACATCTCTTCATTATATGCAGTTTTATCAAGGACCACTATCCCTCCCCCTTTGTCCGCGGGACGGATCACCAAATCCTTCCTCTCACATAGGGTTTTGAGACCAAGTTTTATATTGGGGTCTGAATAGTTCCTTTTGACAGGAAGTTCTTCCAAATCTTTGATGACCAGATCCCTAAAGACCTTGATATTAGGTGCCATTGAACATGGTGGATTGAAGAGGGATGGGTTTGAAAGCCCTGTATGTATAATCTGTGTAGAGACTTCTGGGAGATTAGGTCTACATGGATTAGAAATAAAATACCTTTGAATGTTCATTTTTCTCACAAATTTCTGCACATCTATAAAGGTATTAAATTTACTAAGGGTTTTTGAAGGAACAAATTTTAAACCCTTATCTAGGACCACTTTTTCTGCTTTGGTGAATTCAGCTGAGCTCAGATTAAAAATCCCTGCCAGTGTTACACTCTTCTCCTTTTTCTTCCTTGCCCTCCTCCCCCCTCTCGTCCCCCGTTTCGTTCCTCCCCTCTGGGGTAATTCCCTGGTCCCCTGTGAAAATCCCCCGGATGGGTGGATTTGGGCAGACTTTGGTTATAACTATAGGGTGGTTGATCAAAATAGTCATCCTCCCTTCCCATATACCCATAGTAGGACTCCTGGGTCCTCGAGGGGTGATCATATCGTGGTGTACGAGGTCCACCAGGTGTTCCATATGATCTAGAGGGGTGGTCTGAGTATTCATCTCTTCTATAAGGTGATCGATCATGGTTAGATCTATCCCGTGATCGATCTTTATGTCCTTGCGATTTACCTTTCGGACCCTTACCCTTCCCTCTATTGGGGGGTGGGGGACCACCACTCAAATGGTTAGGAGTTCTGGGGCCTGTTTTGTTATTTTGTCTTGCGTCTTTGGGCATGGACACAGAAGCTGTAACTGATTGGGAAAAGGAAAGAACCTTGGCCTCACTGGTGGAAGGCTGGGATACCTCCATCTCCAAATTAGAAACATTGGTATTAGAGTCAGCGTTTACTTTGGCCTGCCAGCTATAAACCGAACAGGCCTTGTAATCCGCAAAGTCCCTTGTATACTTTTTCTGTTTTTTATTCTTTTGATCTTTTTCTTCCTTCTCTAAATGGGTCCTCAGATTGGTGGATAGAGTAATGTATTCTGTGGTGGATTTGGAAGACAAGAGTTTCTCCTTGATTTCCTTAATTTCCCTATCTAGGGCGATCATCCTAGTTTTCTTTTTTTCTATTAGAAAGTTTAAAAGGGAAATCCCCTGTGAATTAAAAAATTGGTACCAGGATTCCAAGTCTGGGTCACCCTGTTGAGGATGTACATCCCACCTTAGTCCCCTGGGGACCATACGTTCCTTGACATAATGCTCAAGGAATGCTACATCCCACTGGAGATGTAGCTCAGAGGTCATCACATTCCTAAGTCTGAGGAAGAGACCACCAACCTCAGAATCTGTGTTAAGAATGGTGAATACCCCCTCAGTGCTGAAAGGTCGACTACTGCGATAATCGAAAACATCCATTGTAAAATGCAGCAATATAAACAAATCCCAAGATACAGTAAATAAAAATAAATAATACTGCGCTATAATACAAGAACAATAAACCGCCTGTCAGGGTCGATTTTAACTTGTACCGTCTCAGCCGGGAGAGAATTTGGCTAGAAGGATGGAGTAATTAGTATGAGTGGCATGATAGGAGTTAGACAACCACGGGCGTTTTCGGACCCTTTTTTTAGAGCCTGTAAGGTGAGTCTCTTGGAGGCAGATGATGTGAAGGCAACATTTTTTTAATACTGAAAAGACCAGGGATCTCTTCTGGGGTGCATTTAGACCTCTAGTATTCCATGAGACTGTCCTTAGGGGCTTTGTCATTGCAAAACATACAGTAATAAATAAGCACAAAGTAACATGCATACAACAATATAAATGGTCAGACAGGCCGCGCCACCTGAAGCACATACATGCACATGAGTAAAAATAAGTGCGTGGCTCCGCCATCAGGACATTATGAGTCAACAATGAAATAATAAAAAAACATTAAAAGTCTGCCATAGGCAGCAACCTGAGAAAAAATATAGGAGTCAAAAAGTGCAAAAAGTGCCATAGAAAAAAACGAGAAAAAAAAACACCAACAAAGTCCCAGAAAGTCGAGATAAAATCCCTTGCCCCCCTCCCCTTTCGGCCAACCCCAACATAGCGAGCCTTGAAACCCTGAGCTGTAAAACGAAAACCCCCCTCCTTAAACTGAGGGAGAGCTGTACCATGGCCTCGCCACTAACTGGTATGGGGGGGTGTAGTGGAGTCCAGAGTGACTCCCAAGCAGCATTGTAGGGGTGAAAAGCATCACAGTCCAACAGTGGATGCAGTAGATTGCAGAGTAAACAACCGGCAGAAGTTGTAGGGGATAGGCCTGTTAATAAGAAGGAAGTTCAGTCTATTAGGATTAAAGATGTCAGGGTAATAGTTCTCAGGCCTATTGAAAGGAGGCGTACCATACCTTCATGAAAATCCGGATCAGTCAGTGCAGTCAAGGTAAACGAGTTCTCCAATATGGAAGGATAGACATATCCATAATCAGTTCAAGGCAAACATAGAGGAGAATGCAGGGGCCTAGGACTACAGATATTAGGCAGCCCTGTGCCTAGGAAGAACTCCATATCAATCATTGAGCCAGGCCATAGCCGCCTTGGGGTTGTTGCAGAAGTGCGCTTTATCCTCATAAATGATGCACAGCTTGACGGGAAAAAGTATGATGTAGGAGAGGCCCTCCGTACACAGGCGGCCTTCACAGCCGCAAAGGAGGTGCGTTGTCACTGGACATCTGCTGAAAAATCGGGGTACACTGAGATGGTGTTGCCATTGTATTTAAATGGACCTTTCTCCCAGGCCAGGCGCAGAATAGCAACTTTGTCTTGGAAGTTGTGGATCCTTGCTATAATGGATTGTGGGGGTGCTCCAGAAGGTGGGGGACGCGGAGGGTGCGTTGGGCGCGCTCAATGACATGTGAAAAAGATGGTGCGTCAGGGAAACCAACGAAGCAGAGGTTGTTCCTCCTCGAACGATTTTCCAAATCATCGATTTTGCTGTGGAGGGCCGCCATTTCCCCCGTTAGATCCCTCACCGTAAACACGCTAAGGGGTGGACAACATCCTCAAGGAAGTTGATACGCTCTTCAGCCTCCCCAGCTCTGTCCCTTAAATTTTGCACATCTTGCTTCAGGAGAGAAAAGTTCATGCGGACAGTGAGAGAGGTCTTGCAGTCCTGTATAGCATGCATGATGGAGGCCAGGGTGGGCTCAGCAGGAGGGGAATCAGGGCCTGAGCCATCCTCACTGTCTATGGGGGAGTCCTGAGGCTGCAGGGGGTTTGGCTGTGCACCGTGGGGAGCAGGGACTGATTCACTCACCAGAGCCTGTGATATTTTGTGAGGAGTGGAGATGGGTGGCTGCAGCAGTGTGCCATGCCATTTCACCATGGATTCCAGCCTGGAATATTCCCACTACCGTTAGGAGTATTTAGAAGTTGGTCCGGTGCAAATCGTACTTAGGTTGCCTGCAGGATGCCACTCGGAAGACGGAGCTGAAGTCTCACACGTCTGCTCCCTCTGCCATCCGGACACGCCCCCCCAGGAAAAAGGTGTCTCCTCTCCACTGATGCTTTATCACCAATCCTTGTTTCCCTAAAAAACACACATTTTCGAAATTCAATTGTGCGGGGTTCCCCTTAATATCCA
Source organism: Rana temporaria (assembly GCF_905171775.1). Lineage (NCBI taxonomy): Eukaryota > Metazoa > Chordata > Amphibia > Anura > Ranidae > Rana > Rana temporaria. Next base: position 539,775,894 of record NC_053490.1, on the reverse strand, counting down.
TTCAAGACCTAAAGGGGCTGGTAATGGGCTGGGGGGGTACCCATGCCGTTTTTCTCAATGATTTTCATCCACATTGCCGGGACCAGACATTACATTAAAGCCGCAAGCAGTTTTAAATGACTTTTATTCCTTTAAAAATTTCATTTTGTGCAGGGACAGTTCTAAACAAGCATCATTAAAATCACTGCTCCGAAAAAACTGCCATTTTTAAAACTTTTTTTTGTATTGATACATGTCCCTTGGGACAGGACCCGGGTCCCCAAACCCTTTTTAGGACAATAACTTGCATATTAGCCTTTAAAATTAGCACTTTTGATTAAAGATTTTTCCTGCGAAAGTTCAGTCCGTTCGAAGGTTCTGATGCGAAACGAACCGGGGGGTGTTCGGCTCATCCCTACCCCTGATAGGGATGTTGGTATAATAATCAGATCCCCTCTTGAGGTCTTAATCTCCTGTAATAGAATTTTTTTTTTAGATGTTCAGAGCTATGAGAAGCCGAGAACTTCATCATCTACCAGGCAGAGAAATATTGGTTGAGGGTGTACTCACACATCAGGTTTATATATAAAGAAAAGGAAATACAAGTCGTACCATGCAGAATCTTCTTCCTCTTTTATTATTTTATACAAATTCTCATTCTTCTGCCACACAGACCAGACACCCGACTACCCGACTGCAGTGATGTGTCCCCTCCGTGTCCTCCTCCTGTGTCCCCTCCGTGTCCTCCTCCTGTGGGCTCTTCTCTGTCCAGGCACAGGTATGTAAGAACATTATAAAGAGATGACAGAGTATTCTTTTCTTTTATTTGACTATTAATACGTGACCTTTTCCATTATTTGTACAGTATTCTATAAGTTGAAACATTCTCCTTTATCATTGATACAAATGTAAATAACTTGGCCAGAGTACATATTATAGATACCCCGACTGCAGCAATGTGTCCCCTCCGTGTCCTCCTCTTGTGTCCCCTCCATGTCCTCCTCCTGTGTCCCCTCCATGTCCTCCTCCTGTGTCCCCTCCATGTCCTCCTCCTGTGTCCCCTCCATGTCCTCCTCCTGTGTCCCCTCCATGTCCTCCTCTTGTGTCCCCTCCGTGTCCTCCTCCTGTGTCCCCTCCTTGTCCTCCTGTGTCCCCTCCTTGTCCTCCTCCTGTGTCCCCTCTGTGTCCTTCTCCTGTGTCCCCTCCGTGTCCTCCTCCTGTGTCCCCTCAGTGTCCTCCTCCCATTTCCCCTCCGTGTCCTCCTCCTGTGTCCCCTCTGTGTTCTCTTCCTGTGTCCCCTCCGTGTCCTCCTTCTGTGCCCCCTCCGTGTCCTCCTCCTGTGCCCCCTCCGTGTCCTCCTACTGTGTCCCTTCCGTGTCCTCCTCCTGTGTCCCCTCCATGTCCTCATCCTGTGTCCCCTCCGTGTCCTCCTCCTGTGTCCCTTCCGTGTCCTCCTCCTGTGTCCCCTCCATGTCCTCATCTTGTGTCCCCTCCGTGTCCTCCTCCTGTGTCCCCTCCATGTCCTCCTCCTGTGTCCCCTCCTTGTCCTCCTCCTGTGTCCCCTCCGTGTCCTCCTCCTGTGTCCCCTCAGTGTCCTCCTCCCGTGTCCTCCTTCTGTGCCCCCTCCGTGTCCTCCTCCTGTGTCCCCTCCGTGTCCTCCTCCTGTGTCCCTTCCTTGTCCTCCTCCTGTGTCCCCCTCTGTGTCCTTCTCCTGTGTCCCCTCTGTGTCCTCCTCCTGTGGATTCATTATAAAGAGGTGATGATGGAGTATTGTTATCTATTTTAAATTTTTCCATCATTTCACTATTAATAGTTTAGACTTTTCCATGTTTGTACAATATTCCATAAGTTGAAACATTCTCCTTTATCAGTGATACAAATGTAAATATCTTGTCCATGTTTTGTATCAGGAATGTAATGTGTCATTATAAAGAGGACATATTATAGAATAAAATGTGTACTTTGTATCTCCAGTCACACTCCTTCCATGAAAACTAACATTGGCCAAAACCAGATAAAACTCTGATTGGTGAATGGAGGAGGGTGGAAGGTGACAATGTTATACGCAGATGGACAGGTGTATCCCCTCCTGCAGGGTGCTGCTCATTTCTTTAGTAAGAAAATGTTTACATTTGGAGCTCTACCATCCCCCGGCTATTCTGAGGATAGGACTATCAAACCTTCCTTTACATGGCTCCCCATCCATGGCTCCCCATCCATGGGCAGGGTCTGGCTAGGCCGGGGGGCAGAGATGCATTTTCCCCCTGGGCTGCTCTCATATGCTCTACAAAGGCCGCTCTGTCACCAACTCAGAACCGCACATGCACAGTTTTTGAGCTGCCCGATTGCGGCATATCCATCCAGTACGGTGAGACAGCGATGTCTCAGGACTGATAGTCTGTGTTACAGAGCACAGCCCTGCCCAGCACCTCTCTCCTCCACACAAATGGCTGACAGAGGCTGGGCCTGCTCTCTCTTTCCCCGCCCCCAATCCGGGCAGCTTGTGTGCTGTCTGTGAAGAGGATGTGTGGGTGGGAAAGTTAAATCTGAGCAGTTGGCTTGAATACAGTGAGTCTCCTGGGAGGCAGTGACCGTCCAAGTAAGTGAGCTCCTCCCCTCTCCCTCTCTCTGCAGCTAAATCGTTTTTTCCCCTAGCAGCCTGTGACACTACCTTGCTTGCCCTAGGTGTTATGAAGTGGGTACACACTGGCATGCTGCAGTTGGTCTGCAGTGCTGGTGTACTGGCAGTCTTCCTGCATGTTGCCCCTGGTCCCATAGAGGTTGCACATTTTTACTGGATGTTGTGAAAGTGCACAAAACGTCCTGCATGCTGCATCTTTGGTGCAATTCCAGAAAATGCAGCAAAAATTTGCAACCTGAAAGAAGTCTGAGGGACTATGGCTGTGGAAGCGGGCAGTACACCAGTGTGAGCCCAAAGACTTGTAGCAGGCACTGCCACTCCACTAAAAAGTGACAGGCAGAGGAGGTGATATCTCATCCCTGCCTGTTTTAACCCCTTAAATGCCAATCCCTCCAAGTAATGGCATGGTTCACTTTGAACTCCGCCTTGTTTCCATTACTCTCAGTAGGTATTAGATGTGTTCTCACCTTATTGTTTGCACATCTAATACCTAAAGAGTTCTAAAAATAAGGTGGAGTTCAAAGTGAATTTCTACACCTAAGTGGAGCCCCTCTCAGAAGATTTGAGGATATTATTATACCCAGAGACTGGTGAACTTAAGACCCCTTTCACACTGAGCCACCCATAGCGTCGGCGGTAAATCACCACCTATGCTATGGGTGGATTTACGGCGCATTTCGCCATAAAACCGCCCTGCTAGCGGCTGAGAAAGGGTTAAAACCGCAATGCGCTGCGTGGGGACAGCAAATTTACACTGTTATACAAGCTGTACACTCACTACTTTACATTGTAGCAAAGTGTCATTTCTTCAGTGTTGTCACATGAAAAGATAGAAGAAAATATTTACAAACATGTGAGGGGTGTACTCACTTTTGTAAGATATTATATATATATATATATGTGTGCAGCTCCACCCCTGTTCATTGAGATACAATGGGAGAGGTCGGGACTTTAAATGATGCAAGTAATAACCAACTAGGTGAAAAGTGTGAATGTATTTATTAGTATAAACAATGGAAAGACATTGCGTTGGGTACATACATAACGGTCATTTCTTGTATGTAAGACGCGTCATAAAAGGTTGTCACCTGAATATAGAAAATACACATTGCAATTGGCCGTATGGTAAGACATAATATAACGTGTCACGGGGTCTATAGTGTGATAAAATGATAAACCTTTGGCATTGTATGATTAGATCGTATATTAGAGTCAAGACTTGTACAGAAGGTGGTTACAACCCTTCATAGAAATCGAGACTACATCCTATAAAGCTCAACGTGTTTCATGGATTCATTCCACTCATCAGGAGCGGATGCTGGACATTTCTGCAAAAAATATATATGGACAACATTCCAAGTATTGAAAAAGAAGTAAAATCGGGAGGAGAAAAGTTACCCAAGCGGAAGTGACTTCCATAGAGTGTTGGATTCAGCCTGTGAGGTGATACTGTAAATAAGGGACCCCTAGAGATGTCTCTCCCGGGAGCTGAGGTCATAGAGGTCCATAGGAGCATCGGGCACATACACTACTCTTCCCAGAAGGATGAAGGTCGCCATATTGTGCCAAGTAATAGAGACAAATAACGTCTCCAAAGCGATCTATAAGATGAATGAATGTATATGAGTGTGAGAAATCTCAGAGTGATCGATATCGCTCAGACCCGTCAGGACTGTAGAAGAAGCAGAAAATGTGATTGGAGAATGTTACCTCGTGTCAGCAGAAGGTGAAGCCAGAGCACTGAGAGTTTCATGGAGAATTTCCTCTCTCAGAAAGAAGCAGGAAATAGAATGAGAGATGTGAATGAATGAGAAGCAAAGGGAATCCAACGCCCAAGTGAATGACCTTCTGGTACTACGTGATCCCATGATCCAAGTCTGGGGTACAAGACCGTCCAATAGTGCAGCAGGGCAGCCTGTCTGCTTCATGTGGGGGGTAAATATGCAACCGACACCTCCCCCGGGGAGACATGTGCGCTTCGTTTCATTACGAATTTTAATTTTTCGGAAATTCGGATGTAATAATACCAAATTTAAACAAATCCGAAATAACGAAAAAAAAATTTGAACGAAATTCAAATCATTTTCGAAAACTTTTCTAATTCAAATTCTTTTCAAATTCGAATTAGAAAAGTTTTTGAATTCGAATAGTTTTCAAATTCAAATCGTTTTTCGATTTTCCAAAGAGAACCAAATAAAATAGAAAATAAAGGAATTAGAATACAAAAAATATATTAGAATAGAAAAGAATATAACAGGAAAAAAAGAGTAGAATGTAATAGAAAAAAATCAAATATAACCATCTTCTGAAATTTAGAATAAATAATACATTTGGATAGAATAGAAAATAATAGAATAAAAAAAACAATGAAATAGAAAGAATAAAACCATTTCCCGAAATTCAAATGGAATCTATTTTTTAATTTGGATACAAAAGAATAGATTAGAATAGAAAATAACAGAATGGTATAGACAAAAACAACAATGGAATAGAAAGAATATAACCATCTTCCAAAATTAGAATTTTGAATAGAATATAATAGAATAAAAAAAAAATGGAAAAGAATAGAATAGAATGAACAAATAAAAAAAGCATACAATGAAAAAAAAAAAAACAATAGAATAGAAAGAATATAACCATTTCCGAAAATTAGAATTTTGGAAAATGGTTATATTATTTATATTCTATTGTTGTTTTTAATTCTATTATTTTCTATTCTATTCGAATTTCAGAAGATTATAAGCTTTCTATTTAATTATATTCTTTTTTTATTATATTATATTCCATTATTTTTGTTTCTCTCCTATCTTGCTCTGTTTTACTCTATTTTATTTTCTATTCTTTTCTATTTTTTGTATTATATTCCTTTATTTTCTATGCCATTTTATTCTCTTTGAAAAATAGAAAAGAATTTGAATTCAAACAAAGCGAGTTTCGAAAACGAAATTAGAATAGAAAAAAATATATTAGAATAGAAAAGAATATAACAGAAAAAAAGAGTAGAATATGATAGAAACAAATTAAATATATCCATCTTCTGAAATTTAGAATAAATAATACATTTGAATAGAATATAATTTTTTCTTGTTCTTCACATGTCTACCCCCCCCCCCCGGGCCTCTCCCAGCGTCACGCCGGCATGATAAATAGTGGGAGGCGTCCGGCGCCAAGGAATTGGCACCATAAACCGCTCCCCACATATGAATCAGCCAAGATGGCAGAAAGCACGCAGCACAGCGATGCTGAAGAATTATGTCACACGTGCGGCCTCATGTGTGGCGCCGAGACACATGAGGACGTCAGCCTGCCCAATCCCCAACGCCCAGAGGGCGGACAAGGAGGGATAGGGGCGGGGCCTGGTGCCCATTGCAGCTCCCGGGTACTAGACAACAAGCCCCTCCCACTGATCCAGATATTGGATTTTTTGTATTCATTAGTCTCCTGGGATTCCAGATGGTTCTTCATCAATGTGTGTTATATAAGGGGGAAGGGGAGTACACTGTGACCTGACTGGGATCTGTATTCTGTCTGTACAGGAAATGTCACGAGGGTTCAGGAGGAAATATTCACCCGGCCGGGATCTGATCTTCTCCTCCCCATCAGACGTCATCTCACCCTCAACCATCCAGATAGAATGAGATGTGATGAGATTGATTGGAAATATAATGACCCAACCAGACACACTGACACCAGAATATTTATACACAGGAGATGTACATTGGATAAATATGAGATCGCACTCTTCCCCAATATGAAGATATCAGAGAATGGAAGTCTCATCCTATCCAATGTGACTCCGGAGAATGACGGGATATACAGGGTGTATATAGAGAACTCTGCAGGACACCTTATACAGAGAGATTATTACACCGTCCATGTATTAGGTAAGTCCACCCATCCCCCACCTCCAGTCCTAGCAGTGTCCTCCCCGCTCCGTGTCTTTATATCCATACATTATATAGGAGAAGATCTGGGAGAGACGTATGTACAATGTCCTCTGATTACTGCCCCATCCTCACCATTCCCTGTGGATTCAGATCTGCAGTGCTCAGCCCTCCTGAAGTTGCTGTGATCTGAACTGTGCTGTGCCTTCTGCTCAGGGTCCCCATGTGGTAGATGTGACCATTGATGGGGGTGTGACAGATCCCCAATACACACACTGACAATGGAGGGCGGAGCTTCTGCCAACAGCAACCAATCAGGTGTCACCTCTTAGGAAAGAGAAGTTTCTAATAGGAGTTTCTGTCATATTTCAGGTTGTCAGTAATATAATGGGCTTCTTCAGTAAATTCTAAATGTTTTGTCAGTAAAAAAAAGTTGTGTGGGGGTGACAACCCTGATGGGGGTCACATGACTGAAGAAAATGGGTGTAATGTTAGTGGGGGGGGGGGATTTAGTGTGTGGGGGAGGGGTGCACACAGACACAATCTATCTCCTCCAGTCTCCAGGAAGATGTCTGCACACCTGTTTATAGGTAAGGATGGGGGAGGGGCATGCTGTGTATATATTGGACCTTATCAATGGAAATGATTGTCTCTCTCAGTTCCAGTATCGGTTCCACTCCTCCGTGTCTCATGTCTCCGGAATGGCAGCGCTGAGATCTCCTGCAGGGTGGAGGCAGGGACTAAGCCGAATATCAGTCTATCTGTGATTGGAGGATCCCAGGAGAGATATTCCGCATCTGCCAATAACATTACAGCCATTGTGGGGTCACCGGGGCCCTGGAACATCACCTGTACTGCGGAGAATGGGGTCAGCCGGTCGGAGGAGAGCAGAGCCGGGGTCACCTGTCCAGGTGAGGAGACATCAGAAGTGGGTGAGAAATGTCTGTAGACACTTCTTCTTCCTCTTTGACTTGACTTCTCTTTCAACTTCTTATTCTTCCTCCACACAGACTAGACACACTGGGCCAGATTCTCTGACTTTTCCCGCGGGCCATAGCGTAAGCCATTTACACTACGCCGTCCCAACTTACTGGAGCAAGTGCCATATTCCTCAAGCACTTGCTCCGTAGTTTGCGAAGGCGTAGTGTAAAAGGCCCGGCGTATCCCCGCGTATTTCAATGGGGGCGGCTTATATTTAAATTAAGCTCGCCCCCGTTCCGATCGAACTGCGCATGCGCCGGGCTAAAAATAGCCCAGTGCGCATGCTCCAGTTCTCGGCGGAAAACGTCAATGACGCCGACGTGTGCGTCATTGACGTAAAGTCGTATTCAAGAACGACTTAGGAAAACGACGTACCCGTTGGGAAAAGACGACGCGGACCTGACGCCATACTTAACATATAAAGGGATTTTATTCTCAGAGAATAGGTGCAGATACCCCTCCCCCCTTCTGAGTCACCCCTTTTCTCCGCCCCTACACACCTCGGGGCACCTTCCCTTGGTTCCACCTGCTACCCAACTCCCAGTACTCCCCCTTTTCGAGAATACAGAACCATTCATTTTAGGGTGCCATGTAATTTGTATCAGTGGCGTCACTAGAGTTCGTGTCACCTGGTGCAGTAAAACATGGTGTCAACCCTCCCTCCCCCCCTGCCCTGGGGCACTGAGCAGGCTAGTGCATCGATAGGGCTTTCCCCCCAGCCTGCCACAGTGGATGGAGCTGGGATAGGAATGGGGCGGTGGATGAAGCTGGTGGGATCGGGAGGGGGGGGGGAGGTACCGGGATGGGTTTGGGGTAGTGGATGGAATCGAGAATCAGGGGCAGGGGGGTGGATGGGGCCGGGATGGGATTGGGGTAGTGGCTAGAGCTGGGATGGGATTGGGGGGAAGGGATGGTATTGTGGTAATGGATGGAGCCGGGATGGGATCAGGATGGTGGCTAGAGCTGGGATGGGATCGGGGTAGTGGATGGAGCTGAGATTGGATCGGGGTAGTGGGTGGAACTGAGATGGAATGGGATCAGGGGGGAAGGATGGAGCTGGAATGGAATTGGGGTGGTGGATGGAGACGGAATGGGATTGGGGGGAAGGGATGGGATTGTGGTAGTGGATGGAGCCGGGATGGGATCAGGGTGGTGGATGGAGACAGAATGGGATGGGATCGGAGGGAAGGATGGAGCAGGGATGGTATTGGGTTGGAAATGGAGTCGGGATGGGATCTTTGTCCTAGGAGGTGCTTTGGTAGGGGAGAGGAATTGTGCTGGGGGAGGTGGAAGGTTCAAACTTCAAATCTGCCCCCCTCCTTCCAGCGCAAGTCCTCTCTAAACCAAAACAAAGCACCCCCTAGCACATATCCTCTAACCCCTTCCCCCTTCCCTAAAATCACTCCAGGCAGCAAAATTGATACCTGCCCATGTCCCCCAGAATCCCCTTCCCAATCAACATGTAAAACTCCTGATTTACAGACCTCGGGTGTCCCTCCTCCTCCTCCTCCCCCACTCTTCCTATCCGCCTGTGTATGTGAACGTCAGAGCCGAGGAGGAGGCGGCTATAGTCCGGTTCCTGCAGGCTGCAGCAAAAGAGAGATGCGATTGTGGGGGTGTGTGGGACCATCGGACCCGGGCACCCTGTCTGTCAGTGTCTCTGCCTCACTCCCTCCTCCCCCGCTTATCGCATGCAGCTGAGGGAATAGCAGAGATCCCAGAAGGGAAGGAGTGAGCCGCGGCACCCAGCGTCAGTCAGGCCCTGGTGTCACCCTCTGGCTGGTCCCCCCCCCAGTCAGGCCGCACCCCCATAGTGACGCCACTGATTTGTATGAATTATAATTTGGATCCCATCAACAATAGACCACTCCCATCAACAATAGACCACTCCCAGCAACAATAGACCACTCCCAGCAACAATAGATTCCCCCAGCAACAATCAATAGGCTGCAACAATAGACTCCCCAGTAACAATAGATCCATCCCTGCAACAATAGACCTTCTCCAGCAACAACTGATTTCCCAGCAGCCAGCAACAGTAGATCTCTCCCAGCAACAACACCCCCCACAACAAAATAACCCCCCCCCCCCCCAGTAACAAAACACCTACCCCAGCAAAAATAGACCCTGCACCATCAACAATTGATCTCCCAACTGCCAGCAACAATAGACCTCTCCTTCAACAAAATATGCCTCTCAGCAACAATAGATCCTTCATTAGCAACAATACACCTCCTAGCAAAAATAGATCTCCGTGACAATAGATCCCCCGTGACAATAGACCCCACCACACCTTAACATTACACACATTCAGTGCTGGAGGTGCCGGAACTGCGTTCCCCTGAATAAAAGTCCTGACAATATATATTTGTCTGCAATCCAGTAAATGAGATTTATATCAATCCTTTATCTTCAACCTGAGAAAAGGGACTAACCCCCCCCCCCCTCCCTCGTCCCGTCTCCACTCTTCATTGAAATTATGTTTTTTTTAACTTGCATTATCCCCCAATTTCAGCCCTTTTGGATTTGAGAAAAATGGGTGAAATACATTGATTATTATTTATACATCTACTTCATTAATTTCTGCTTTTCTAATCTTCCAATAATGTGATTTCCCCTCCCCCAGTCCCCCTCTCTGACATCACTGTGACCTCCTCCTGTCTCCCGGATGGCAGCGCATTGGCCGTCTGTTTGGTGAAAGGATCAGATCCTCGTTATTCCTGGAGTTTGGATGGAAGATCCGTCTCCTCAGATAGCTGGATTACTCTTCCTCCTCCGGTCTCCGGAACCCTCCACTGTGATGTCACCAATCTGATCAATCATCTAAGTAGATCCATCAACATCTCCTGTGCAGGTGAGTGAGAGAAATGTCTCCAGGCTGAATTTACTACTAAAGTTTTTACTGAGAGATAAAATATTCCAGACACAAAGGAGCCGTTGTTGATTAGGGATCCCCTACCCTTCAAAGCCAGGCACACCGTATTTTCAAAGGCTCCCAGAGTCAGAAAACAGTCCAGTGCTTGTTTTTTTGTGTTTTTATTGAGGGGATAAAACTTGGATAGGGAACAGGGTTAAAAAAAACTCTTCAGGGACAACTCTTCTATATACAGTCTCTATATACACTCCTCTTCTCCTCCAGCAATCATTCGCTTGCAGAAAAGAACACAGACTCAGCTGGATACTTTAATGATCCTGGCTAAAATGGCAACAGCCAGATCTTGCAGCAACATGCCCTTTACAGGCAGGGACCCCGGGCCCCTTGGGTTGTGTAGCAAATACAGTGTCCAGCTTGCTTCCCTGTGGCTACTGATCCCAGCACCACCTCTGCAGGCACTGCCAGTCCATCTGGCTACAGCTGCCTCTTTCATTAGCCCATCTGCCTTTGGGCAACCTGCGGCCCCCCTCCCACCCCAAAGCATCTAGTCCCCATGTTGATGAGGACAAGGGCCTCTTCCCCACAACCCTGGCCAGTTGTCGGGGTCTGCGGGCGGAAGGCTTATTGGAATCCCGGAGCCCCCTTTAATAAGATCCCGGCCCCCACCCAGGTGAATGAGAATGGGGTACATCGTACCCCTACCCATTCACCTGGGGAAAAAGTGGCTTTCACACTGGAGACAATAGAGCAGCTGTTTGAGGGCTGATTGCAGGTGCTATTCTTAACGCTTTTTCACGTGCAATACGCCCTCAGTGTGAAAGGGGTCTTTAGGTTTGTATTAAATGGGACCTATAGAGGATTCAAATATACAGTAGGTACTCCCCTAATTAATTGACCTACTTACAATTACAAAAATATAACCTACAATTAAAATCCCACCATTATACAGAAAGCAACAAAAAGCATAAGGTTCTTTTACCTAGCAGACCTTACCCCATCCAGCAGACAGAGAATCAACATCCCAAACACAGAACAGCAAAAATGTTCAAAAAACTTGAAGTATGGTTTTCTTACCATAGGCCGGCTTTTGCTGGTTCTGGTTCTGGATGTCTTTTCCCACTCAAGGTCCACTGAATTAGGAAGATCTGATGGCCTCCTACCTGGCTCGCCAAAAACTGCCCGGGAAATTTTAAGATACTCCTATAAGCAAATAATTTCCTTGCACTTAAAAGCACAAATATATCTCTCTTGTATAATGTCGGGAAAAGCGTGCTGGTGTATGTCCAAGTAACACAGACACAGATGCTGGAATCACGTTGAGCTTAGTAGAATCCTGTATAGAATGGTCAGCTCCGTTTATTTATACTGTCAACATGAATAACAAAAAAAGGTGGTGGCTTCAGAATCAGCCAATCGGACACATGTATTCTTTCAAAAGAACCAATCACACACATGTATATATTCAAGTAGAATACCAGTGGTGATGTGTGCAGCCGGCCGTGTGCAGAGCCATGCGGCATGCTTTCTGTGAGCCACAGAGTGTGGTGCCACAGAGTGTGGTGCCACAGAGTGTAGTGCCACAGAGTGTAGTGCCACTACAAAGATGGCTCTGAACATGACCATGTGCACACCATCCCATGGCTACCAATGACGCCAACCATACTCTATCATGGCTCAGTGGGCATAATTTTTGTATAGTTATGCTATAGTTCACATGTACCCAGATCTGTTTGCTTGGAGTCATTAATGCGGTTGCCATGAAGTGGCCAGTCTCTTGGTGAGGCATGAACAAACATCCCCAAAAGAGCACACATATCTGCCCTGTCCACAGGAAGGTTTTCACGGACAATGGTATTCCACTAACGTCTGTATGTGCGAATACGCTCACATGAGCGCATTACACCAAAACCGACACTGGGGAACATCTGACAACATACATTAATAAAAATTTCCACAACATAATTTTATAAAAAATGGTGTAAAGTTGGACATCTATGTTTGGAGTCCTATTTATAAATTGCTTTTTGAGGTAGACCATGGTCAGCCAGTGTGCCCATTAATGGATATAAACCAAACTGTCATCGGACGGCTCAGTTAACAGCTGATTTGAGCAACTCTGTGCCATGTGAACATGGTGATGACCAATCACAATGATCACAACAGTGTAGTGTTTACATTGGAGAGCCCGCCCCTTCCTCTTAGAGGGCAGGAAGGAGAAGCTAATGTATGAGTGATCATTCATAAGCTCTGGAGCACAAGCAACAGCAGATTTTGTGAAAGGGGATTGATTGTGATATATGTTTTAACCATTTTATCACACCCTCCTCCCCTGTACACCCCTTCCCCTCCATCCTACCACTGCACTTCATTATAGGAGCTAAAGTGCTTCTGAAGTCTAGGAGGGTTTTTTACATGGTGGGGGAGTTTTTTTTTGCTGGATGAGAAAGATCCCCAAAGTTCTATCCCTGTCCTCTTGGTCCTCCCAAAAAATCCACCCAGATACTTATTTGAGCATACAGCCTGGCTGGCCAGGAAAGGGAGGGATGAGGGTCTGACCCCTCCCCCTTCTGAACCATACTAGTCCACACACTGGGCTCTGAGGAAGAAGGTTGTCCTTCGAAGCGCGTCAGCTGGCAGTGGTCCTCATAATTCCCTCTGTGACCATCTGGAGTGTGTTGGCTCTGATCCATTTCTGCTACCTGTGGAAACTGTTTACATTGTGAATTTTTCAGCTACGTTTGTGAGTAGTTTCATTTTATCTTTTTAATAAAATCAGTTTTAAGGATAATGCACTAGACTGGTGCGCCCTTTTTTTATTTTTCTCATTTACCAGTCCACATGCCCTGAACATGGTTTGGTACCCAGCTAGGGGGGAATCCCCCTGTCAAAGCGCCTTGCCCCCCATATTGATGAGGAGTCTTGTACAATGTGCGTCTTGTACAACAGTTTATTAAATGTCCTATACTCAAGACAAAGTCCATAGTGCTTAGAGAAACAAAAAGAGCGGTAGGTGGGTTGCTTTGAAGCACTTTAAGTAAATGACAGCTGTTTTATAGAAGGGGGCAGACCCCCCCCCCCCCCAGGTGATGTCTTTGACTATATAAACAAGATCATATTTGGTCAATTATGTCATGGGTATAGTGAGAACAGCACGTCACATTATTAGAGACAGAAGAGTTATTTGTGTGATTATGATGTTGGGTGTTAGGTACACAGCACTTAGCAATTCTTCATGTATTCCTGGGATTGAGAGCATTAACCAGCCCGATATAAAGGTTTCATAGGGCAGCTGTGGTTCCCCCATCCCTCCACCTTCATAGAGGGTTTATATACTATGGTCAGTTTTTGTTGAGGTGATGACTGGTGACTCTCACGATTTTCACTCATTCTATTCACCATATGTAAAAGAGACTGCACCTTTTCACTGAGCGCCAACATAAGGGCCCCAACTAAGGGTATACATATTCTAGTGTCGGTGTCTGTTGAGGTGATGTGATGGCTGATGACTCTCTCAGCTGTCATTGTGTGATGATAATCTGACCTTCTTCTATTCTCCATGTTTACTGGATGAGCTATTAAAGGGCCACATATGTACTTATCAAGACAACCAGAATCACTGCCCTGTTACCAGTGTGACTGTCCTGTTATGCTGACACTGCTGTACTGAAGATCTGACTGGGTTTGATATATAATATTACTATTCTGTACAACTCTCTCATTGTTTTCCCATATTTTCTCTCTATTTAGAAGACAGTCGGTCTGGGATGTGGTCAGGTTGGGGTCACCTCCTGTCCCATAGTGTGATGTGTGTCCTCAACACTGCGCTCCTCATCTATATAGTCATTGGCCTGAGGAAGATGAAGAATGAGAAGAATCGGAGTGAGAGGAGGACAAGGAGAAGGGATCAGACAGAGATGGAAATGGAACCAACTTACTACAATTAAAGTGAAATATTTCCCCAGATTGTCAGCCTGGAAATTGTATGAGAACAAAGCACACAGTATGTCAAGAAACGGTGTCACTTTTTGACACCTATATTGAATCACATTTGTTGTCCTTTATAAGAAGGTTATGTTTTCTTATTTCCTTAGGATGCAGAGCGCCTTTATTTTGCACTTCAGAAACAGATGTAACAAAACATTATTTTTTATTGGCATATTGAACAGATCCAAATGGATGAATTAATAGTAGTAATTTGGAGGGTTTATATACACTTCGGGCTACATTCAGCATTGATTTACACCAACGTATCCATAGATACGCCACGTAAATTCAAAGCTGCGCCGGTGTATCTTCTTTCTGTATTCAGAAAGCAAGATACGCCGACATTAGCCTAAGATCCGACGTATCTTAGGGTGCATATTAACGCTGGCCGCTAGTTGGCGCTTCCATCGTTTTCGGCGTAGAGTATGCAAATTACCTAGATACGCAGATTCACAAACGTACGTGCGCCCGGCGGTAGTTTTTTACGTCGTTTGCATAAGGCTTTTCCGGCGTAACGTTGCTCCTGCTTCTATGAGGCGTACGCAATGTTAAGTATGGACGTCGTTCCCGCTTCGATTTTTGAATTTTTTACGTCGTTTGCGTAAGTCGTTCGCGAATAGGGCTGGACGTAATTTACATTCACGTCGAAACCAATACGTCATTGCGGCGTACTTGGGAGCAATGCACACTGGGATATGTACACGGACGGCGCATGCGCCGTTCGTAAAAAACGTCAATCACGTCAGGTCATCATACATTAACATAAAACACGCCCCCCCCCCATTCCACATTTGAATTAGGCGGGCTTACGCCGGCCCCCATTTACGCTACGCAGCCGCAACTTACGGAGCAAGTGCTTTGTGAATAATGCACTTGCCCCTCTAAGTAGCAGGGGCGTAGCGTAAATAACATACGATACGCCCGCACAAAGATACGCTGCCCTTACTGAATCTAGCCCTTCATCTCTATTGTGACTATATACATAAATATGGATATACTGTATATGTTGGGGGTAGATTAGATGGAGTGTTCCTCTGACAAGATGCAGTCACTGGGGTTGATTTACTAAAACTGGAAAGGGAAAAATCTGGTGCTGCTCTGCATAGAAACCCATAGAAATCCCATAACCCCCCGAAAGAGGTATAACTTGTAGTGTTGTCTAAGCTGAGACAAAGTTGCAGTGAAGGGGGCAGGTGCCTATGCACCATTAAGGGATCAACAGCCAGTGGTGCTCCAGCCACACCCTCTTTCCCGCACACCGGGGCTTGGTCACAGAACATCTGTGACCAAACCCCAGTGTGCATGGTGAAGCATGTCAGAGGGCATGGCCGGAGTAGCACTGCCTGAGGCCACACTCATTCCTATATTCATGCACTGGATCGGTAAGCAGTGCTCCTTACTTTCTCTGTTGATACCAACTAAAAGAGGGCCACACTTGTAATTAGGGTTGTCCCAATACCACTTTTTAAGATCGAGTACAAGTACCAATATTTTTTTGTCAGTAGCTGTTAATTTTAATTTTGTTACAATTTATATTTTTTACAGTTTATTTTTTTACAAATTTAAATTATATATATATATAAATATATATATATATATATATACATATATATATATATATATATATATATATATATATATATATATATATATATATATATATATATATATATATATATATATATATATATATATTTATTTGGGGGGGGGGGGTGGTGGACAGTCAGTGTCAGTGTATATTTTATTTCATCTTTTATTATTTTTACAATTTTACTTTAGAATATTTATTTTTTATGTCTCTTTCTTTTTTTTCTTCTTTTTTTTTATTAGGGGGTCTTTGGTGATATATCAGGCATCTAAACCCCTGACATCTCCCCTTTGAGACATGGAAAGGAACCGAGGATAGAGATTCCCCAGTCCCTTTCTCAGCAGCCTCAGCTGTACTGGAGATGAATGGAGAGGAGACAGCGGCTCCTCTCCATTCATAAACTAAAGAATTGTAAACACCGCTTACAATGATCAGTTATCATGAATGGACACAGTCAGTAATCACTGACTCTGTGCATTCAGAAAAGGAAAGAGCTGGTAAACTATCGACTCCTTTCTTCACTCTCGAATCCTGAAAGATCTGGCACAGTGGGGGGGGGGGGGGGGGAAGAGGAAGGGGGAACCGGAAGAGAACACGGAGGAGCGCATGGAGGGGGAACTGAGTAAGACGGGGGACTGGAGAAGGGGGAGAACCAAAGAAGAACACAGAGGAGGAGGAGTGCATGGAGGGGGACTGGAGGAGGAGGGGGGCGGAGATGAACACAGAGGAGAGGAGGGGGGACTGGAAATGAACACAGAGGAGCGCACAGAGGGGGAGAGGAGGAAGATGGGGGGAACCGGAGGAGCCCACAAAGGAACACGAGGACTCATAGGGGATACAGGGGACACTCAGGAACAATCAGTGCAGGGCAGGGGAAGTTATAATTGTCGAGTACAAGTACGCCCGCAAATACTCGGTATCAGGACCAATACTAGTATAGAGGCATCCCTACTTGTAATTAATACTGACCTTCAAAATAAAATAAATTGCGTGTAAGAAGATATTTGAGTGATATCAACAAAAAATCTTTTAGGTAGATTCAGAAAGAGTTAGACCGGCTTATCAGTAGATAAGCCGACCTAACTCAGAATCTACGCCGACTTATGTTTAAGCGTATGCTCAAACGTATGCGCCATCCTATCTTGGATTGCAATATTTTGGATGGCCGCTAGGTGGCGCTTCCATTGCGTAGAATATGTAAATGAGGAGATATGCCGATTCACGAACGTACGCCCGGCCGACGCAGTACTTTTACGCCGTTTACGTAACAGATAGGCCGCGTAAAGTTAGAGCTAGGCCCTATTGGAATAGTAATGTCAAGTATGGCCGCCGTTCCCGCGTCAAATTTTTTTTACGTCGTTTGCGTAAGTCGTCCGTAAATCGTGATTTACGTCGTTTACGTCCACCTCGAAATCAATAGGCCCGTGCGGCGTACTTAGCCGCAATGCACACTGGAAAATGTAGGCGCCCGAGGCATGCACAGTTCGCAAAAAACGTAAAAAACGTAAGGTCAAGCACTATTAACATAAAACCCGCCCCCCCAAACACATTTGAATTAGGCGCCCTTATGCCCGCCGATTTAGGCTACGCCGCCGTAACTTAGCAGGCAAGTACATTTTAAATTATGTACTTGCCTAGCTAACTTACGGCGGCGTAGCCTAAACACACTAAGCTACGCCGCCGCAAGTTTACACCATTGTGTGTGAATCTACCTATCTATACTTCTTAGGGCAATTGGGGGGGGGGGGGTTATTTACTAAAACTGTCCAAGCTCTACATATAAACCAAGCAGCTTCCCGTTTTTTTGTCAAAGCTTTATTGAACAAGTTCAATTTAAAAGGTAATAGACTACCATGCACACCTGCACCAGATTTCCCATCTTCCAGTTTTGGTAAATTGACCCCCTTTTATCGCTTTGATACAAGCTACATCATGATGTTTCCGTTCATTTTTTGGACCTATTTGAGTGCAGGGGCAGCCTTAATTTTTTGGGATACAGATGTAGAGTGGACTAACATTTCTTAAGGTTTTTAAAGAGAAACTTCCCGATCCCATTCTGTTTATGGCCTATGATATTTTTTTTTATCTGTGCTGATAGTTTCTACATTTGTCACTAAAAGAATGCAATCTTTTTTGTATTTAAAAATGGAGTCTGCCTCCTTTCTCCCTCTAGAATTGCCTCCTATATAAAGGAATTACATTTTCTGTATCTGTTTAAAACTTTTGGCTGAAAAATAACTTTTTTCTGCTTATACAGTTAAATCCTCTCTGAATGGATGATATTATGTGCAATTACAGCTTTTTATACTTTATATAGTCTCCTATAAAAACGATAATGTAATAAAAAAAATACCTTATACAGCCCACTTCCTGTTTCTTGTCTGGAAAAAAGCCTAGGCTTATGACATCATGCACAGCTCTCTCTCTCTCTCTTACTCTTGTGAGAGTTTGCCAGGAAGGGAGGGGGGATGAGTCATAAGAGGGCCAATGAGAGCTGCACCTGTACCTCTGTGTAAATCCAGGAAGTGAAAAGGCAGCAGCTTCAGCTGCCCACAGTTAAAATGATTGCAGCTAGACTCAGTGGAGGGAGATTTCTGCAGCACACTTGGCAAGTACAGAATCACAGTGTATATAAAATAATATGCATAGTGGCTGGAGGGAAGCTTCAGAATGGCAAAGATGTTTTTATTACAAATTATGTGAGGAGACTCCAGTTCTTCTTTAAATAAAGTGCAAATGTGAAAATAGTCTCCACGGTGTAGGAACCACAGTGCCGTGCTCCCCTCCTGTGTGCCCACCACTCATTGACAGTAGTTGATTCAGAGTCACTATGCACTTGTATGGGAATATTCTGGTCTCAGGTTTTGTATTCCTCAATCCTGCTCCACTCCCCCGGTACAACGGCAGGATTTAATGTTGGATATCCATTTCATACAAAGAGGATCATGAAGAGATCTGTGTGGTCTGATTTAGAGAAAATCCCATGCCGTACCTATGGTGGCCGTGATTTCAAGATGGAGACGGAAATATTATGTAAAAAGGGGGGCACTTCTATTGCATGGTATGGAAGTTGATGAAATAGAAATTGCCTTCTATTAAAAAACACCTGTTCAATTTTTATATAGAGTCCCAGCACAAATATATTTTCATTTAATATTTCGGGTTTTTCAATATGTACTAAAAAACTTGGGGCCCGATTCACGTAGGGCAGCGGCGGCGTAACGTATCCTAGATACGTTACACCGCCGCAATTTTTCATCGCAAGTGCCTGATTCACCAAGCACTTGCAATGAAAACCTACGCCGGTGGGCGTGTGCCATTTAAATTAGGAGCGCTCCCGCGCCGGACCTACCGCGCATGCTCCGTTTCCGAACTCCCGCCGTGCTTTGCGCGCCGTGACGTCATTTTTTCGAACGGCGACACGCGCGTAGCGTAATTCCGTATTCCCGGAAGGCTTACACAAACGACGTTATTTTTTAAAAATGTTGACGCGGGAACGACGGCCATACTTTATACAGCAATACGATTGCTGTGTAAAGTTAAGGCACCAAAAAAAAACGACTAACTTTGCGACGGGAAACTAGACTAGCGGCGACGTAGCGAACGCGAAAAACCGTCGGGAATCGCCGTAACTCCTAATTTGCATACCCGACGCTGGTTTACGACGCAAACTCCCCCCAGCGGCGGCCGCGGTATTGCATTTTAAGATCCGACAGTGTAAAACAATTACACCTGTCGGATCTTATGGCTATCTATGCGTAACTGGTTCTATGAATCAGTCGCATAGATAGAACAACAGATACGATGGCGTATCAGGAGAAACGCTGTCGTATCTGCTCTGTGAATCTGGCCCTTGATGCCAAATTTAAAGCTTTCATTCTACAACTTCCCATTTATTTTCTAAATGGCGGGACTATTAATTTACTTCCATATTCCCAGTCTTGGACTATCTTTATTTTAACATTTTCAATGATGCCAGCATTCAGTTTTATTAGGTGCTTTGATATCGGTGCATTTTCATATATTATCATTGTTGCTGCTTTTCCCGTCCCTCTTCCTTACCCAGACAATAATATGTCAGCTCATCATGTCTCCAAATCCTTCCTTCTCTAAGGGCTTCAAAAGAATAAACTTACTGGGGCAGATTCACAAAGCAAGTACGCCGGCGTATCTACTGATACTCCGGCGTACTTTCAAATTTGCAGTGTCGTATCTTTAGTTTGAATCCTCAAACCAAGATACGACGGCTTCTGGCTTCGATCCGTACGCCTTCAGATCGTAGGTGCAATACTTCGGCGCCCGCTGGGTGGAGTTCGCGTCGTTTTCCACGTCGGGTATGCTAATTAGCTTTTTCCGTCGATCCACGAACGTACGCGCGTCCGTCGCATTCTCTTACGTCATCGTTAGTCGGCTTTTCCCGGCGTATAGTTAAAGCTGCTATTTTGTGGCGTATAGATAGACTTGCCATGTTAAAGTATGGCCGTCGTTCCCGCGTCAAATTTTTTAATTTTTTGCGTAAGTCGTCCGTGAATAGGAAAGGACGTAACTCACGTCTAAGATCAAAAAATGACGTCGGTACGATGTCATTTCGCGCAAAGCACGGCGGTAAAACGGAGCATGCGCAGTTCATTCGGCGCGGGGATGCGCTTCATTTAAATGAATCACGCCCCCAACCCGCCCAATTTCAAATACGCCGCCAGAAAAACACTACGCCGCCGTAACTTACGGCGCAAATTCACTGTGGATTCGAAATTCCGCCAGGTAAGAGACGGCGGCGTAGCGTATCACTGATACGCTGCGCCAGGGCAATTCTATGTGAATCTGGCCCACTGTGCTTGCAGATTGGGTTTTCAAAATGTGTTTAAACCGCTCTGCTATTTGAATGAATGTATAGTGAATACTGGTGAGGTGAATGTTCTTTCTGCCACCTCTATTTTTATTTTGTCTAAATGTGACCCTGATCACATCTTTTTTCTTAAACTGTATATGTGAAAAACATTTCAATAAAATATGATATAAAAAATATATATTTCAGGCTGATATGTGCCAACTGTCTGCCTCCAAAATTTCTTTACCTTAAAAAGGATGAGATTCTGTTTAACAAATTGTAACGGTCAGGGGTTAACACCGTTTACGATATTCCATTCCACCAACCCAAGACAGCTTATCCGACACTCCACAATCCAGCAGACACGATCCATATGGATTTTCCCAGAATAACGAGACACAAGCTCTGTTCTCTGGTTCCGAACGAAATGAATACTTTAATGGTAAACTCAGCTCTTCTTATACAGTTAGCAACCAAATATGGACAATGACTCAACTCCACCCACAACATGACACAAGGAACTTCAATACACATTCCTGGGTGGACGTAAGTTAGAAGTCTGTCCTTTAGAGGGTGCTAAGTCACAACACATATTATCCTCAAGAGAACTTCACACAATGAAAGGTTCTTGAGAGGCAGACTTAATTAGCACAATAGACAATAGAATGCAATCACAGCAAGCTTTTATCACTACAGCCAGGTAGACTTAATTAGCACCTCAACAGTCTATGTACCACATTGAATGAGTCACTCTCCTATTGACCTGTTGGGGTCAGAATTAACAACTTGTAATATTTCAAGATATCCTGCAATACATGAATTATCATTACTGTCCCATCTCATGTAATCCGAGATATCATTTCTCAGTCATCCTATGCCCCTATTGGACATAGGATGACCCTAGACCCAAGAGTCATTAGTGAATCTGGCACAGGAGTACCCCGCAACCTTCAAAAGTCTCTGGGTATCACGGGCCATTCCGTTACACAAATCATCTAAAAAAAAGCTGACTCTCGACCTCCAAATTTTCCTCTTATTAAAAAGAATGATGCTTTATTCAGAAACCCTTATTATAATCTGTACACAAAGGAAAAATTACAACGCTAAATGTGAACTAAAGCAGCAACTAACAAGTGAAATACACACAAAATAACAATGGAAAAAATATAGCTGCGCTGAAATGAATAATCAAGGTAGGTTACTATTAAAGGTGATATAAACATATATATTGTGTGTAAAACGAACAAACGATAAAAAAGTGAATGACAGATGTATGAAAAGTGTCAAAAAACTCTATTTGCAATAAGTCCAACGGAAAAAATCTTCATAAGTGATACTGTTGAGAATCCACCACCGAAAGTGAACCACCATATAAATGCATGCTTACCAAATGGCAAACAGAGATAGCTTGCGGCTGAAACCCCAGCCCGGGCCTCTAAACCGTGGATAGCAGAGACCGCCAATGGTACTCAAAGGGAACTCCGGATGATTGATGTCACTCAGACAAAATAAGGCACCGGAAAGGAATAAAACTCACCATAGTCAAATTCCATAAAAAAAGTAAAATTTAATGAAGGTAAAAAACTCACAAGCACAGAAGTGTATGCAGCATGTAAAGAAGCCGGCCGGCTATGTGAACCGCCATCCCCTCGGACTGTAACGCGATGACGTCAGCACGTCTCCTCCTCCCGACGTGCGTTTTGTCACACAAATGACGTCGTCTGGGGCACTATATTATATTGGATTATAAACTGTGTCTGAAAAATACAGCTTTGTGTAATGTTTTAAGCTGTAAGAGGCCTACCGTCTGCCTAAGGTAAAGATCAGATTCTCGGCAGCAAATCAGTATTCTTGTTATGCTCTGCCTCTGCAAAAATACAGTCTATTATTTTACTGAAAATATCTATTCATATCTATTGATGAAATCTGTCTGGTTTCTCCTTTAGAAATTGTGGATTATACAAATAGGTTAAAAGGATAAGTTAACCTTTCAGAGCATGTTATATGTTACACCTATATTTAGTGTGTAACAAGTAACATGTTCCTATGCACCCACTTCCTACCACCAGCGGTCCCCTCTCTGTGACAGTGGGCTGGGGTTCTTCTCCCCGCACCCACTGTCACAATTTAAAAACAGCATAGGCATGTGGGTCTCTGCTCACACGGCTGCATTATTCGTTCACAGTTTCATGTAAATGAATAGACTACAAGTACCATCAGCCTTTATGGCTGACAGGTTGTAGTTCTCAATGAAATTCCAGGACATTGGTGAGCACTCTCGTAGTTCATTGGTCTTTCCTGCCATTTAGTGATTTCCTGCCCGTAGCATACCTACATTTTGCCACAGGGCTTGGGAACAGAATGACGGAGACACTGATGGCGTGGCGGAGACACTGAAGGCTGGAGACACTGATGGAAGGGGACAGAATGGAGTAGACACTGAAAGCTGGAGACACTGATGGCAGGGGACAGAATGGTGGAGACACTGAAGACTGGAGACACTGATGGCAGGGTTTGGCGGAGACACTGAAGGCTGGAGACACTGATGGCAGGGGGTGGCTGAGACACTAAAAGCTGGAGACACTGAAGGCTGGAGACACTGATGGCAGGGGGTGGCGGAGACACTGAAGGCTGGAGACACTGATGGCAGGGGGTGGCAGAGACACTGAAGGCTGGAGACACTAATGGCAGGGAGTGGCCTAGACACTGAAGGCCGGAGACACTAATGACAGGGGACAGGATGGTGGAGACACTGAAAGCTGAGACACTGATGGCAGGGGGTGGCGGAGGCACTGAAGGCTGGAGACACTGATGGCAGGGGGTGGCGGAGACACTGAAGGCTGTAGACACTGATGGAAGAGGAAGGCCCTGCTGAAAGGGACCACAGATAATCGCCAGGGGCCCTCCCAGTATTGGTTTGTTTTTTGCAAGGTATGGCCCGGCTACACAGGTTTTTATTTATTTTCCTGGGGGGGACCCTATGGGATAGAAGCTGCTCCCTTCGGGCCCGGAGGGAGGAGACGGAACTCCTATTGCAAGCCGCAGCGGATATGTTTGAGATCCGTTGGTGATATTAGTTAAGAAGTGGGGAGGACATAGAGTGAGATAAGCTGAACAGCAGGAGGAGTAAAGACCTGAAACCTTTTGGGAATGTTGTTTTTTTCCCGCTTCGAATTCACGTGTTGCTCAGTGAACAACCGCCCTTATGGGAATGACTGTTTTTGCAATGCTATGATGCACACAGAGATTAAGATACGTGCCTCCAGTCAGGTTTTACTGCTGGAAGGTTTTTTTTTCTGCTCTGGTTATACTTTTTGGGAATCAAATGCTCACACCAGGTTGGGGAGGTGATGGGCTGGGAGGGGGGAGGGGGGATACCAGTTGGCAGGGCCACCGTTGTGACCCTAAATGGTTAATGCAATACTTTTTTTGTTGTAGAGATGTGATGGGGCTAATATTGTATGTAGATGCAAGTAATAGAGATGTTTTTGTGCATGGGATACTCCTAATGTTTTACTTGACTGCCACCCTGCTGGTCCGGCCAGGTAATTTCCAACTGATGGTACCATGACCTCGATTAAATTCTTGACGTGGAATGTTCGGGGAGTGAGAAATAAAATTAAGCGCACAGCAGCTCTTACTTATCTCAAATCACAAAGGTCTAATATAATTGCTCTGACTGAGACACATGTTACAGGTCATTTACAGTCTGCACTGAAGCGCCCTTGGATAGGCTGGGCTTATCATAGCACCCACACCAGCTTCTCTGGAGGGGTTTCGTTATTGGTGACAAAAGCCACTCCATTTGAATTAGTATCCCTAGAGTCCGACCAGCAGGGGAAATATCTGTTCGTAGATGCCCGCATTGGCGGATTGCCTATTTTGCTGATTGTTTGCTATATCCCCCCTCCATACTGCTCGGAGGTCATCACTACGGGCCTGGCATTTATGGCTAGGCACCCGACGGTACCGGCTGTGTGGATGGGGGATTTCAATATGACTATGGATCCTTTTATGGATCGACCGGCACAGGCCGAAGGAACATCAGGGGGGTCCAGACTGACCTGACTGGGCCGCTTGATGAAGGAATTTGCCCTGATAGACGTGTGGAGGCAGCGAAACCCAATGACCCGGGCATATACTTGTCACTCAACTAGCCATGCCAATATGTCCCGCATAGATTATATTATGGTCTCTGCTTCACTTATGCCGAGAGTTGGTGGGGCTGGTTTTGCGCCTAGGGCCTTATCAGATC
The DNA here is from genome assembly GCF_905171775.1 of Rana temporaria. Classification (NCBI taxonomy): domain Eukaryota; kingdom Metazoa; phylum Chordata; class Amphibia; order Anura; family Ranidae; genus Rana; species Rana temporaria. Next base: position 539,750,879 of record NC_053490.1, on the reverse strand, counting down.
ACTCGCCATGTTGGGTGCAGATGTCCCTATTGGGGAAGGCCCCTAAAAGGATGTGGAGACTCAACCCCTACTGGTTGACTGCTTTGACGGACCACGACAGTATTAAGCGAGAACTACAGTTTTTCCTTTCCGACGGTCAGGGGTCCACCTCACTCAATTCCCAGTGGGATGCATTTAAGCTACATGCACGCAGAGTGTTGGACACAAAGATAAATAGACTTAAAATTTCCTCCAAGATTGCAGTGATCAGAGCTGAAGACACGTTACAGAATCTAAAGGAGACTTATAATGTACATCCCACACCTGAGAACTTGACTAAGGTACAGTTACAGACTAGGGTAGTCTCGCAGTTACATATGGAAAAGGCCAAGCAGCGTATCTTCTTTTGTAAGACACGGGTATATGAGCACGGTGAGAAGGCCAGGAAGATGTTGGCCTATTTGGCGCTCTTAGAGGACAGGCCGCCGGTGGTGGTATCTCTGGCTGAGCCGGATGGCTCAGTTGTCACGGATCCCCCACAGGTGGCGGATAGGAAGGGACATGGAGGTTGTAGGTCATCCCGTTTTGGTGCAGATATGCTGATGCACCACCAAAAAATATAGGATATTGCTCTTAAGAAACAGGGTCAGACACATATGCACTCTCATACTCCGCTATGGAACAATGGATTTCTGCCCGAGCTGTGCACGGTGCCGGATCCGGGGCTCTGGGCATCATATGGGGTGCTATATGTGTCTCAGGTCCTGACGGGATCCAGACTCAAGTCCTTCTCAAGTCTCAGGGAGGAGTTCTCCCTTCCACCACAATTCCTATTTAGGTATCTGCAGCTTAGGCATGCGATCAGAACACAGTGGGATTCTATCACTGTCGATCTGAGGACTCTGCAGGTGCTGGATGTGATCTTTGGAACAAGCTCACGTCTAATATCTATTATATTGTCCGACAGCGTAGTATTGGCAGGGTATCACAGGCGGCTAAGATAAAATGGGAACAGAATGTGGGCCCTATAGACGACACAGATTGGGGGGAGATCCTGGAGGGGGTCAAGCCTTCATCCCCCAAACTCTCAGATAGATTGACACAATTGTACATAATTCACCGTGCATATATTACACCGATGAGACTGGCGAAGTTCCAATCCACAAGAAGCCCCTTCTGCCCCATGTGTGCATTTGCTGCGGGCTTGTTTTATCACCTGATATGGTACTGCCCAGATGTTCAGGCCTACTGGCTGCAGGTGACTCAATTTCTTCACGATAATATGGGGTCCCCGGTGGGCATGGATCCAAAGTTATGCCTCCTGGGCTTGCTGCCAGATGTCGATGTAGACAGGTATCAGACTATCTTTATATATGAAACGTTATTCCTGGCCAGGAAGGTAGTAGCCTGGATGCAGACGGGGGCTCCAACACTGAGGGACTGGAACAGGAAGGTGAATGCCACTCTCCTGTATAGGAAGATCATATATATACACAGGGGGTGACCGCAGAAGTTTTCCAGTGTATGGGACAGGTGGCTGGAGGATGGTGAGACCTGTACAGTCTGAGTTAACACATGACAATGGACTTGTGTTTCGAGAGGGGGGGTGGGTGGGGGGAGGGCGTATTGCTCAGGAAAGTTTCACTGTACCGTATATGCTTGATCCAAATTGGACTGTAGTGGTTTACTTTTGTTTTATTTCCGTGTTTTCCTATTTATTTTCTTGCCAATGGTTTTTGATGTGCCCATGTCTGCAAGGCCTTGTACGCATCATAAAGACGGCTTGAACTTACTATGTAAAGCTATAACCCCTTTACGAAAAAAAAAAATGTTTTGGACGATGTTGGTCCACTGCTTTATTTGTATGTATACCTTTTTTTTACATCTCAATAAACTTGTAATTTTCTGGTTAAAAAGAAATCTTTCAATCCCCATTGCAGCTGGAGGATAGGTTCAGGCAAACACCCATTTAGTTGGGCGATTTGCCAATTTTTCAGGGATTCTCCTGAGTGACCTGAGAGGATGGTGTGGCCATTTGTCTCCTTTCTGTCATCATGTGATAAACTACTGACCATGGTGGATTTGTGGAGTGGATAAGGTATATATTGTGGCGGAACAACAGAATAACCGACAGAGATACAGTCTATAGTTATCCTGCCAGTAGAAGTTCTGAGGCCAATATATAAAGAATTCTCATAATCACATACTGTATATCTCAGATTATCTACATGGGATTTTTATTGCTGATTCTATGGACATCCTTGCTGTTCCTTCACTGTCCAGATTTTCTCCTAAATATACTCCATGGAGCTGTGTACATTGAGGATTAATCTGGAATATGTGATACCATTCAGGAGGGACAAAGAGAGAAGGGATGGAATATTTTACATTTCACATTTAAAAAGTCTGTACCAGCCTCAATATTTAATTATTTTTATTTTTTTTACAGAGAACAAATAAACTGACAACATTTTTTACAGTATATTATTTTTGTTCATTATTACCTACAAAGTCCCACATTGGTATATTGATATAACTCCTGATAGGGATGTTGGTACCTCTTGTATAAGATAATCAGATGCCCTCCTGAGGTCTTATTCTTCTACAATAGAAAAAACTGATCAGATTTGAGATGTTCTGAGCTGTGAGAACCTGAGAACTCAACTCTTCAGTATCTACCAGACAGAGAAGTATTGGTTGTGGGTATATTGACACATCAGGTTTATATGCGTGTAAAGAAAAGGAAACACAAGTTATACAATTCAGAATCTTCCTCCTCTAATTATTTTCTACAAATTCTCATTCTTCCTCCACACAGACCAGACACCCCGACTGCAGCGATGTGGCTCCTTCGTTTCCTCCTCCTGTGTCCCCTCCGTGCCCTCCTCCTGTGTCCCCTCCGTGTCCTCCTCCTGTGGGCTCTTCTCTATCCAGGCACAGGTATGTAAGAACATTATATATAAAGAGGTGATGACAGAGTATTCTTTTCTTTTATTGCACTATTAATACGTCACCCTTTCCATTATTTGTACAATATTCTATAAGTTGAAACATTCTCCTTTATCATTGATACAAATGTAAATATCTTGGCCAGGGTACATATCATAGACACCCCGACTACAGAAATGTGTACCCTCCGTGTCCTCCTCCTGTGTCCCCCTCCGTGTCCTCCTCCTGTGTCCCCCTCCGTGTCCTCCTCCTGTGTCCCCTCCGTGTCCTCCTCCTGTGCCCCCTCCGTGCCCTCCTCCTGTGCCCCCTTCGTGTCCTCCTCCTGTGTCCCCCTCCTGTGCCCCCTCCGTGTCCTCCTCCTGTGTCCCCTCCGTGTCCTCTTCCTGTGCCCCCTCCGTGTCCTCCTCCTGTGCCCCCTCCGTCTCCTCCTCCTGTGTCCCCTCTGTCTCCTCCTCCTGTGTCCTCTCCGTGTCCTCCTCCTGTGTCCCCTCCGTGTCCTCCTCCTGTGCCCCCTCCGTGTCCTCTTCCTGTGCCCCCTCCGTGTCCTCTTCCTGTGCCCCCTCCGTGTCCTCCTCCTGTGTCCCCTCCGTGTCCTCCTCCTGTGCCCCCTCCGTGTCCTCTTCCTGTGCCCCCTCCGTGCACTCCTCCTGTGTCCCCTCCGTGTCCTCCTCCTGTGCCCCCTCCGTGTCCTCCTCCTGTGTCCCCTCCGTGTCCTCCTCCTGTGCCCCCTCCGTGCACTCCTCCTGTGCCCCCTCCGTGCACTCCTCCTGTGTCCCCTCCGTGTCCTCCTCCTGTGCCCCCTCCGTGTCCTCCTCCTGTGTCCCCTCCGTGTCCTCCTCCTGTGTCCCCCTCCTGTGCCCCCTCCGTGTCCTCCTCCTGTGCCCCCTCCATGTCCTCTTCCTGTGCCCCCTCCGTGCACTCCTCCTGTGTCCCCTCCGTGTCCTCCTCCTGTGCCCCCTCCGTGTCCTCCTCCTGTGTCCCCTCCATGTCCTCCTCCTGTGCCCCCTCCATGTCCTCCTCCTGTGCCCCCTCCGTGTTCTCCTCCTGTGCCCCCTCCGTGTCCTCCTCCTGTGTCCCCTCCATGTCCTCCTCCTGTGCCCCCTCCATGTCCTCCTCCTGTGTCCCCTCTGTGTCCTCCTCCTGTGTCCCCTCCGTGTCCTCCTCCTGTGCCCCCTCCGTGTCCTCCTCCTGTGTCCCCTCCATGTCCTCCTCCTGTGCCCCCTCCATGTCCTCCTCCTGTGCCCCCTCTGTGTTCTCCTCCTGTGCCCCCTCCGTGTCCTCCTCCTGTGCCCCCTCCTGTGTCCTCCTCCTGTGGATTCATTATAAAGAGGTGATGATGTAGTATTGTTATCTAATTGTATTTCTCCATCATTTCACTATTAATACAGGATCTTTTCCATTATTTGTACAATATTCTAGAAGTTTAAACATTCTCCTTTATCATTGATACAAATGTAAATATCTTGTCCATGCTTTGTATCAGGAATGTAATGTGTCATTATAAAGAGGACATATTATAGAATAAAATGTGTACTTTGTATCTCCAGTCACACTCCTTCCATGAAAACTAACATTGGCCAAAACCAGATAAATCTCTGATTGGTGAATGGAGGAGGGGGGAAGGTGACAATGTTATACACAGATGGACAGTTGTATCCCCTCCTGCAGGGTGCCGCTCATTTCTTTAGTAGGAAAGATTTTACATTTGGAGCTCTACCATCCCCCGCCTATTCTGAGGATAGGACTAACAAACCTTCCTTTCCATGGCTCCCCATCCATGGGGCTTTTAGATGGGACTTCACTCCATGCAGATATTAGATGTTACATAAGAGAAGAAAACATGTTTTTGAACCAGACGGGTTTTATCTTTTGGTGGGAGACATTTATCATGATTAATGATGGATTTTTGTTTTGTCTAATATAAATTTACTTTACTTTTTCCTACAAACTTTTTTTTTTTTTTAATGCAATGAGCCCCCCAAAATATTTATACCAGACCCTCATCCCCCCTGACCCCCCTGGATGCTACATATTTTGGGGGTTCCTGTTGAATTTTGTACACATAAAGAGATCTTACAGGGAAATGGGAATTATCAGCATTTTAAACATATTTTTTTACCTCTTTTAAATGTACTTTTGCTGCACTACTTGTTTAGATGGTAGAGATGGGCCACTTCATGAGAAGGTTTATGGGACTTCCTTTTAGCATTCAGTTAAATTCTCCTTGCCAAACAATAATAACATTTTTTTTGCATTGGTACATGTCCCCGGAGGCAGTGCCCAACCCCCATGCAGTTTTTATTTATTTTTTGCCAATCCCTTAGCTATTAGTCTTACAAATGGAGAACATTTATTTGACAGATTCAGCTCCCAATGACTCAGGGCTGGCAATAGGGGGATACAGGCAGTCCCTGGCCAATACAACTTCAGTGTGGGAGCCTAACACTTTCAGTTGGGGGGTGTTCAAGTCCTGCAGGGACTGCCTGTGGTTGTCTCTCCAAGGTGCATTGTGCCCCCCCCCCCAGTCTCCAGTATATATGCTCCAGAGCCCCCTGGTGGTGGGAGTCGGCAGACAGGCTTACAGAGCACAGAATCTTCTCCCTAAATAGGTGGAGGTGGTGGGCGGGGCTGGGGTGTGGCCACATTCTACCTGTCCTCACACAGGTGACCACTGCACTCTGACTGAGGCTCCTGAAGATGGCGTGACACTGAGGAGGAGAAAAGATGGCAGCCGGGCTTCATCCTCCAGTCATGTACTATGAGGCTGACCTCTCTGCTTTCTCCTGACTTGCCACTGCACACTGCCCTACAACTACAGTATATACTGCCCTACCACTATATACTGCCCTACAACTATACACTGCCCTACCAGTATACACTGCCCTACCACTATATTCTGCCCTACAACTATATACTGCCCTACAACTATATACTGCCCTACAACTATACACTGCCCTACCACTATATACTGCCCTACAACTATATACCGCCCTACCACTATATACTGCCCTACAACTATATACTGCCCTACCACTATATACTGCCCTACCACTATATACTGCCCTACCACTATATTCTGCCCTACCACTATATACCGCCCTACAACTATATACTTCCCTACAACTATATACTGCCCTACAACTACAGTATATACTGCCCTACCACTATATACTGCCCTACAACTATATACTGCCCTACCACTATATACTGCCCTACAACTATATACTACCCTACAACTATATACTGCCCTACCACTATATACTGCCCTACAACTATATACTGCCCTACCACTATACACTGCCCTACAACTATATACTGCCCTACAACTATATACTGCCCTACAACTATATACTGTCATACCACTATATACTGCCCTACAACTATATACTGCCCTATAACTATATACTGCCATACCACTATACACTGCCCTACCACTATATACTGCCGTACCACTATATACTGTCCTACCACTAGATACTGCCCTATAACTATATACTGCCATACCACTATACACTGCCCTACCACTATATACTGCCGTACCACTATATACTGCCCTATAACTATATACTGCCCTACCACTATACACTGCCCTACCACTATACACTGCCCTACCACTATACACTGTCCTACCACTGTATACTGCCCTACCATTATATACTGCCCTACCACTATACACTGCCCTACAACTATATACTGTCATACCACTATATACTGCCCTACCATTATATACTGCCCTACCACTATACACTGTCCTACCACTATATACTGCCCTATCACTATATACTGCCCTACCACTATACACTGCCCTACCACTATATACTGCCCTACCACTATACACTGTCCTACCACTATACACTGCCCTATCACTATATACTGCCCTACAACTATATACTGCCCTACCACTATATACTGCCCTACCACTATACACTGCCCTTCAACTATATACTGCCCTACCACTATGAATGAATGAATGACTTTTATAGCGCAACTCATGTGAACTGAATCGCCTCTGGGCGCTTTTTCCAGCCAGATTCTGCTTGGCTGGTGTGGTCATTTTACCCCGTAGGATCGTGACACGCTTGGGACACACAGTCATACACACAGATATACATATATATACACTGCCCTTCAACTATATACTGCCCTACCACTATACACTTTCCTACCACTATACACTGCCCTACAACTATATATTGCCCTACCACTATATACTGTCATACCACTATATACTGCCCTACAACTATATACTTCCCTACAACTACAGTATATACTGTCCTACAACTATATACTGCCCTACCACTATATACTGTCATACCACTATATACTGCCCTACAACTATATACTGTCCTACAACTATATACTGCCCTACCACTATACACTGCCCTACAACTATATACTGCCCTACAACTATATACTGCCCTACCACTATATACTGCCCTACCCCTATATACTGCCCTACCACTATATACTATCCTACAACTATATACTGCCCTACAACTATATACTGCCCTACAACTATATACTGCCCTACCACTATATACTGCCCTACAACTATATACTGCCCTACCACTATATACTATCCTACAACTATATACTGCCCTACAACTATATACTGCCCTACCACTATATACTATCCTACAACTATATACTGCCCTACCACTATATACTATCCTACAACTATATACTGTCATGTCAACATATACCTGTGGGTAAGTGCAGCGTTGTGGGGTGGAAAATAACAAAATTAGCATTAAAGAAATGTCCCAAAGATACAAACAACCCAGAGGGAAGGGTCTCGGTTGGGAACACTCAAAGTTCCCTGCAAAGGTGGAGAGTGGAGCAAGTTTTGATGCCCCGACAGTGTCTGTCTCTGAGGGAGGAATGCAGCCAGTCAGAGCCCAGTGGGGAGGATTCTGATGCAGGATGGCGTGGCCCCAGCCTGTCCCTACTTGTCCGCTATTCACTCTCCCTGACAGATGGGTGAACTGTCCCTGTACCATCCACTCGCATTGTGCCAGAGACAGGCACTTATAAAGGCTCTCATCCAGCTCCGGCTCCCCCGATCATCCAGCTCCGGCTCCCCCGATCATCCAGCTCCGGCTCCCCCGATCTCCCAGGAGAGATCGGAGCAGTCTGCGGGAGATCGGGGGAGCCGGAGCTGGATGATCGGAGGTGAAAAGCTGAACCAATCACGGAGGAACACACACTGAAGATCCTGGTTTATGTTCACGGCTGGATATCGGCAGGGCTGGACTGGGACAAAAATTTGGCCCTGGACTTCATCCAGACTGGCCCACTTTGACAGGTCTCTCCCATGGCGGCCGGACAACTCCTACACCCCCCCCCCCCCCCCGGCCACCCAAGCCCCCTCTCCCCCCTTCACTAGCCACTAGCCCTTCTACTTTATTAGAGTAGAATGGTTGGTACTGGTACTCTTATAGGCAGTACCAGTGGGGAAGCTAGACATTATTTCAGCCGGGGCAAAGAATCAGTTCGGTGCCCCCCCTTATGGGACAAGATTAGGCAGAAGTGAGAAACTCCCAGGCCATAGCTGTTGAGTCAGATGTCTGTCCCCTCCCCTCATGCTCCTCTGTCTCCCCCCCTGCTCCTCTGGTCCTCCCCCTGCTTCTTTGCCCCCTCCCCCAGGTGAGCGATGTGGGCAGGGAGAGGAGGTGAGCGATGCGGGAAGGGAGAGACAGAGGAGCGGAGGGGGGGGGGGGGCGGTCCGCTGTCACTGAAGCCGGCCCACTGAACCATCGGCCCACCGGGAAAACTCCCTGTAGACCCAATGGCCAGTCCATCCCTGGATATCGGAGATTATTTAACCCTTTCTATGTGGTTTAAAGCGTTTGAGCCAAGCACGAGAGTGTAAGGCATTTAGAGTTGGTGAGTGCGTTTTCTGAAGGGAGGGGAATGACTTGTACATAGTGGTGTGGTGAATGAACAGAGAAATACTGCACTGAATTCATCTTTTGGATTATTCTGATGCACTTTTGTTTTAGAAGACCAAGGGCTAGATTCAGGTAGGGGCACGCATATTTCCGGAGGCGCAGCGTATCGTATTTACGCAACGCCGCCGCAACTTACAGGAGCAAGTGCAGTATTCACAAAGTACTTGCTCCGTAAGTTGCGGCGGCGTAGCATAAATGGGGCCGGCGTAAGCGCGCGTAATTCAAATGTGGAAGGGGGGGGCGTGTTTTATGTTAATCTATGATGACCTGACGTGATTGACGTGTTTTACGAACGGCGTATGCGCCGTCCGTGTACATATCCCAGTGTGTATTGCTACGCCGCAACTACGTATTTTTTTCCGACGTGAACGTAAATTACGTCCAGCCCTATTCGCGAAGGACTTACGCAAACGACGTAAAAAATTCAAATTTCGAAGCGGGAACGACGTCCATAGTTAACATTGGCTGCGCCACCTAATAGCAGGAGTAACCTTACGCCGAAAAAGCCTTACGCAAACGACGTAAACAAATTGCGCCGGGCGTACGTACGTTTGTGAATCGGCGTATCTAGGTCATTTGCATACTCTACGCCGAAAACAACGGAAGCGCCCCTAGCGGCCAGCGTAAAAATGCACACAATTATACGCCGCCGCATTCAAGTTACGTCGGCGGAGGAAGACTATTTTTCCCGACATATCTGCCTTGGAGAATCGGCGTAAAGATACGCCGGCGCAGATTTGAAATTATCTGGAGATACGCCGCCGTAACTGCTACCTGAATCTAGCCCCAATTGTTTTTCACTTGTCACAGGGTGATAATGTTACACACATTTTTGCATATTAAGTTTTGTGTATGAAATTTTTATTATTTTTAAATATAATTATTTTTTCAATGTTTTCCATTTATAACAAAACATATAAACAATATAATACAATGGCAAGAGAAGGAATAAAACGATATTAAATTAGAGTACAAATCTAACCATCCGACCTCCCAAAAAAATCCAGCGGCATCTCCTATTAAATACACAAAATTAGGGATATAAAACCACAAAATATGCCCAATAATAATAATAATAATAATAATAATAATAATAATAATAATAATAATAATAATTACTACAATTGTTAACTTGGATTGCAATGCATCCATATCGCTAATTCTTCCTTTTTTTTTATACCTTCCCTTCTCTACTTTCACATAAAAGAAACCTCCCCCCTCCCCCCGACTCCTTCCCCTGGAGGTCATGTGGGGAAAAAACAGACAAACAAAAAAAAAAGAAAGAAAAAGAAAAAAACATTAAACAAAAATAAAAAAGGGAGCCCTATCTTTAAAAGCTTCTCAGCCTCTGACAATTATTATTTAAAAAAAATATTTTAAATATATCCCTGTATTATTGTGATTTTAGCCCCACTATGTTTACACTGTCTAGGTTTGATAGGGGTCAAAGTACTACTCACATTTCCATAATTATTTAAAGTGGCAGCTTTATTGGTAATTATTCATCTATTCTAAGGGCGCTGTGGTGGGACTTCAAGTGTGGGCATGTGAACCTTGCTGACCATCAGTTGTGTACTGTGACATACTGAAGCAGAGCATGATCCCCTCCCTTCATAGACTGAGCCGCAGGGTAGTATTCCGACATGATAACGACCCCAAACACACCTCCAAGACCACCACTGCCTTGCTAAAGAAGCTGAGGGTAAAGGTGGTGGACTGGCCAAGCATGTCTCCAGACCTAAACCCTATTAATCATCTGTGGGGGATTTTCAAACGGAAGGTGGAGGAGCACAAGATCTCCAACATCCACCAGCATTGTGATGTCATCATGGGGGAGGGGAAGAGGACTCCAGTGGCAACCTGTGAAGCTCTGGTGACCTCCATGCCCAAGAGGGTTAAGGCAGTGCTGGAAAATAATGGCGGCCACACAAAAATTTACACTTTTGGGCCCAATTTGGACATTTTCACTTAGGGGTGTACTCACTTTGGTTGCCACACAACATTGTAGATACAAATAGCTGGATTCAGAGAGAGTTATGCCGGCGTATCAGTAGATACGCCGACGTAACTCGGAATCTACGCCGTCGTAAGTTTAAGTGTATTCTCAAACTGAGATACACTTAAACCTATCTAAGATACGACGGCTTGCGCCGTCGTATCTTAGGCTCCATTCACACCTGAGCGACAAAACGCCTGAAGCGCGACGCTCAGATACGCTGGAGGGGAGAAATAACATTAATCTCCATCTCCACGCCGAACGCCGAAACGCCGAACGCGTGAAGCTCAAAAAAGTCCCGAACCCTTTTTTTGTCGCGCGTATTCAGGCGGCTTTGGCGTTCGGCATAGCCGACAATGACCTGTAAAAAACATTGGGTTAAAAACGCTGCGTTTTGTCGCGGCAAATCGCGGTACAAAACGCCGCAATTTGTCGCGGCAAATCGCGGTACAAAACGCTGCGCTAAGGTGTGAATGCAGCTTTAGGGTCCAATTTTTCCGTTGCCCGCTAGGTGGCGCTTCCGTTGAGTTCGGCGTAGAATATGTAAATGCCTAGATACGCCGATTCACGAACGTACATGCGCCCGTCGCAGTAAAGATACGCCGTTTCCGTAAGAGTTACGCCGCGTAAAGATAAAGCTGCCCCCTAGCTGGCCTAGTCAATTTTAAGTATGGCCGTCGTTCCCGCGTCGAAATTTTTACGCAAGTCGTTTGCGTAAGTTGTCCGTGAATGGGGCTGGACGTCATTTACGTTCACGTCGAAACCAATACGTCCTTGCGGCGTACTTGAGAGCAATGCACCCTTGGATATGTGCACGGATGCCGCATTCGCCGTTCGTAAAAAACGTCAATCACGTCGGGTCACCAATCATTTACATAAAATTTGAATTAGGCGCGCTTTTACGCCGGCCACATTTACGCTACGCCGCCGTAAGTTAGGAGGCAAGTGCTTTGTGAATACAGTACTTACCTATCTAACTTACGGCGGCGTAGCGTAAATACGATACGCTACGCCGCCTTAAAGATGCGGCGCTCTTACTGAATCCAGCTAATAGTGTAATTTCTTCAGTGTTGTCACATTAAAAGATACAAGAAAAGATTTACACAAATGTGACTGAGGGGTGTACTTACTTTTGTGAGGTACTGTGTGTATATATATATATATGTGCGCATCCATCCCTGTTCATAGAGATACAATGGGAGATGAAGAAAAGGAAAAAAATAGGGATATGGGCCCTACTCAGACTTTCAGCGGCACAGTAAACAATAGAGTATAAATGTTTAACCCTCCTGGCGGTATTCCCGAGCGGGCCCGGATTTCCCACAAGGCCACTGAGGCCAGGCCTTGGGGCGGCAGGGTGCCAAGGGGCGGCAGTGGCATGGAGTCCCCCGACGGCCGTAACATACAGTTGAGGGCGGTAAGTTGCTGTGTGGGAGAATTGAGTGGGGGAATCCGCTCGCTCGTTAAGTGATTGCGGCGATGTCGCCAAAATCACTTGTCAAATGTGTGCTGCTGTCTGTCCTCCCCTCCCCCCACATACCATTCTCTGCTTGCTCTTCCTTCGGGACTCCTCCGTCCTCCCCCCAGCCGCCGAGTCCGTCTCCTGTCCCTGCCGCCGATGTACACAGTGAGAGGGGTGAGCTGTGCTCTTCCCATCTCAGCTGTGACAGGAGTTCTAGCACAGTGCTAGGACTCCTGTTTTGGAGGTGACAGGGTCAATAAAGAGAACCTGTCACCTCCAATTGCTACCACACAGGGAATTGTTTTCTCCTGTGTGATAGCAATAAAGTTAAGTGAAAAAAATGTATAAAAAATAATAATATTTAAATTAAAAAAGTAATTAAAAAGTAAAGAATAAGAAAAATAATATTCAAAATAATAAGAAAATTACACAAAAATAAAAAAAAGTAAAAGACAAGCTATAAAAAAAAAAAGTGATAAAAAAGTAAAAAAAAAAAAAAAAAAACATTTGAACTAACCGTGCCGCCCCTGTCCCCTCCGGTTGCCATGCTCCGTTGATTGGGGGGGGGGGTTGCTTGGCGGGGAGGGGGTGCATTGTGGAACCTGGCCTTGGGGCGGCAGGGAGAGCAAATCCGGCCCTGTTCCCGAGCGTGACTCGGGGTGGATTTTTTGGGCTGAAATCGGTAACCCCGAGTCAGACTCGGGGTAGCTATGCAGAGCCTGCAGCGCGTGCGCTGGCTTACCTTGTTTCTGGATACAGCGATGCCACCGCGCTGTGTGAGCGAGCGGGACCTCGCTCGATTCACACAGTGTCCTCCTGTGCTGCCGATCTCCGTTCCCTGCGACGTTACGATGCACGGGGGGCGGAGATTGGTGCCAAATTCAAAAAAGTAAACAAACACAATACATACAGTATACTGTAATCTTATAGATTACAGTACTGTATGTAAGAAATACACACCCCCTTGTCCCTAGTGGTCTGCCCAGTGTCCTGCATGTACTTTTATATAATAAAAACGGTTCTTTCTCCCTGCAAGATTGTCACTGTAGATTGTCCATAGCAACCAAAAGTGTCTTTTTATGTCAAAAATGGTTTTAGATCAGCTAGAAAACAGCGATAATAAATTATAATCACTTGCAGAATTGTGCGATAGCGATTTGTGGGGAAATTCGTCATAAAAAATAAGAGTAATGACAGCGACAATTCTGCAACTGAGCAAATTTCAGTGTTTTTGAGTTGATTACATTATTGAATAATTTTTATTATAATTATATTATTATTTGTTATAATTATTTATAATTATTTATTATATTATCATTTATAATTTTGTTTTTAAAAAAATGTCATACCCGGGATACCTATTAGGCCCCGTACACACGATAGAATCCATGCGCTGAAAAATCCCAGCGAATGGGTTTCAGCGGATAGATCCTATGGTGTGTACACTCCAGCGGATCTGTTTCCGCGGATATTTATCCCCTGGGATGGATTTCCAGCGGATAAATATTTGCTGACATGCTATCAAATCTATCCGCTGGAATCCATCCCAACGGATGGATCCGCTGGTCTGTACAGACTCACCGGATCCATCCGTCCGAAGGGATCCCCCGCATGCGTCGTAATGATTCGACGCATGCGTGGAATTCCTTATATGACAGCGTCGCGCACGTCGCCGCGTCATAATCGCGGCGACGGCGCGACACGTCATCGCCAGAGGATTTCGGCGCGGATTTCAATGCGATGGTGAGTACACTCCATCGCATAGAAATCCGCTGAAATCCTCGAGAGGATTTATCCGCGGAAACGGTCCGCTGGACCGTATTCGCGGATAAATCCTCTCGTGTGTATGGGGCCTTAGACTCTGGTTTGGACAGATTTAAGTGAGTTATTCCTAAGAATTACAGGCCTACAGTATAAAACGCCAAATTTCCTTGCAAATAAGGGTACCGCTTTCAGCACCTTTTTTCTGCAAGAATCATACCGCCAGGGAGGTTAAAAGAATAAGAGAACCACATAAATGAAATTGAATACAAGGACAATACAAGAATTAAAAATCATACATAGGAGCACATATAAATGGTGAGAACCTGAATGCATCAACGCGTTTCGCCTTGGGACTTCTTCAGGATGCAAATTCAGGAAAATATGGCGACCTTCATTCTTCATTACATATAGAGAAACTGGATATAAGAAGAAATTCTTCCGTCTCAGCCGACAAATCCAAATAGAGGAAGTCACAATGATAATTCAAGGTATCAGTAGGCTGGAATCCTTAGCTCAGGCGGGATATATAATACAGATCCCCCGAGTAGTAACTCTTATTAGAAAATAATCCCCAGGAGAGAGCACAAAGAAAGGGATCTTCACATGTAGAGGGACCCCTAGAGATGTCTCTCCCGGGAGCTGAGGTCATAGAGGTCCATAGGAGCATCGGACACATACACAACTCTTCCCAGAAGGATGAAGGTCGCCATATTGTGCCAAGTAATAGAGACAAATAACGGCTCCAAAGCGATCGATAAGATGAATGAATGTATATGAGTGTGAGAAATCTCAGAGTGATGGATATCGCTCAGACCCGTCAGGACTGTAGAGAAACCAGAAAATGTGATTGGAGAATGTCACCTCGTGTCAGCAGAAGGTGAAGCCAGAGCACTGAGGCCCCGTACACACGACAGGATCTATCCGACGGACCAGTTCCAGCGGACAGATCCGGTCGTGTGTAGGCCAGAGTGGACAATTGTCCGGCGGATCGGACAGTTTCCAGCGGATAAAAATTTCTAAGCATGCTAAGAAATCTGTCCGCTGGAAACCTGTCCGTCGGACAAATCCGGTCGTCTGTACAGACTCACCGGACTTGTCCGACCGACCACCATCCCTCGCATGCGTGGAAGTGATTCGACGCATGCGTGGAAGTATTTACCTTCCAGGGTCGCGCACGTCGCGGCGACGGCGCGGCCACGTTGCGACACGTCACCGCGTATGTTTTCCGCTGGGATTTTGGTCTGATGGTGTGTACAACCATCAGACCAAAATCCGGCAGCGGACATATCCGATGGAAACGGATAATCCGGATAATCCGGTCGTGTGTACGGGGCCTGAGAGTTTCATGGAGAATTTCCTCTCTCAGAAAGAAGCAGAAAATAGAATGAGAGATGTGAATGAATGAGAAGCAAAGGGAATCCAACGCCCAAGTGAATCACCTTCTGGTACTATGTGATCCCATGATCCAAGTCTGGGGTACAAGACCGTCCAATAGTGCAGCAGGGCAGCCTGTCTGCTTCATGTGGGGGGTATAAATGCAACCGACACCTCCCCCGGGGAGACCTGTGCGCTTAGTTTCATTATGAATTAAAATTTGGATACATTTTAATTTTTTGGAAATTCGGATGTATCCGAATCTCCGAATTACAATAGTATCGCATTTAACCACTTGCCAACCTCCTCATGTATATTTACGTCAGCAGAATGGCACGGACAGGCACATGTACATACCTGTACGTCCTCTGCTTGACGTGGGTCGGGGGGCCGATCGGGACCCCCCCCGGTACATGCGGCGGTCGGTAAGCCTCGGGGAGCGATCCGGGACGACGCTATTCGTTTATAGCCGCTCCGTCGCGATCGCTCCCCGGAGCTGAAGAACGGGGAGAGCCGTATGTAAACACGGCTTCCCCGTGCTTCACTGTGGCGGCGCATCGATCGTGTGATCCCTTTTATAGGGAGACACGATCGATGATGTCAGTCCTACAGCCACACCCCCTACAGTTGTAAACACACACTAAGTGAACACTAACTCTTTCAGCGCCCCCTGTGGTTAACTCCCAAATTGCAACTGTCATTTTCACAATAAACAATGCAATGTAAATGCATTTTTTGCTGTGAAAATGACAATGGTCCCAAAAATGTGTCAAAATCGTCCGAAGTGTCCGCCGTAATGTCGCAGTCATGAAAAAAATCGCTGATCGCCGCCATTAGTAGTAAAAAAAACTAAAAAAAATAAAAATGCAATAAAACTATCCCCTATTTTGTAAACGCTATAAATTTTGCGCAAACCAACCGATAAACGATTATTGCGATTTTTTTTACCAAAAATAGGTAGAAGAATACGTATCGGACTAAACTGAGGAAAAAAAAATTATATATGTTTTTGGGGGATATTTATTATAGCAAAAAGTAAAAAATATTGCATTTTTTTCAAAATTGTCGCTCTATTTTTGTTTATAGCGCAAAAAATAAAAACCGCAGAGGTGATCAAATACCACCAAAAGAAAGCTCTATTTGTGGGGAAAAAAGGACGCCAATTTTGTTTGG
This sequence comes from Rana temporaria, assembly GCF_905171775.1. Classification (NCBI taxonomy): domain Eukaryota; kingdom Metazoa; phylum Chordata; class Amphibia; order Anura; family Ranidae; genus Rana; species Rana temporaria. The sequence continues at coordinate 539,734,231 of NC_053490.1, read as the reverse complement.
GAGCCACGTCGCACGACCGCGCAATTGTCTGTTAAAGCGACGCAGTCCCGAACTGTAAAAACCCCTTGGGTCTTTAGGCAGCATATTGGTCCGGGGCTTAACTGGTTAAACGAATCCGAAATGCCGAAAAAAAAATGTGGACGAAATTCGAATTTGAAAAGATTTTGAAATCGAATAGCTTTCTAATTTCCAAAGAGTTTAAAATAGAATTGAAAAAAATATATTAATAGAAAAGAAAATAACAGAAAATAAAAGAATAGAATATAATAGCGTAAAACTGAACAAAATAGAAAACAAAAGGACAGATTAGACTAGAATATAATAGAAAAAAATAGAATATAACAACATTGAAATAATATAACCATCTTCTGAAATTCGAATTTCAAATAGAATAAAATTAAAACGGAGTATCGCCAATTTTTTCTTTTAAGTCAGCAGCTACAAATACTTCAGCTGCTGACTATTAATATAAGGACACTCCCCTGTCCAGGGCGCTGGCGATGCCGATCTTTCTCTCAGCTCTCGGGTGGAGGCGCCGCCATCTTCAGTAAGGGAATCAGGAAGTGAAACTTCCTGGTTTCCTATTGCGCATGCCTGAGTCGCCCTGCGTGATCCCACTGGTCCCTGCTGTCTTCTGGGACCTGCATGTCTCCCAAAAGACAGTCGGGGGGGACAGAGGAGGGGCCGAACTTGGTACAGAAAGCTGTGGAATCTGCGGCTATCTATGCCCGGAAGTGGGAGCAAATATCTCTATTAGACACGTATCTGCCCCCCCTCCCCCCTCTGAAAGGCGCCAAATGTGACACCGGAGGGGGGGTGGATTCCAAAATCAGAAGTTCCATTTTTGGGTGGAACTCCGCTTTATGTTCGAATACATAAGAAAAGAATAGAGTAGAAAAAAAGGAATAGAATGGACTATAATAGAATAGAAAAGAATAAAAAAACAATAGAATGAATATAACCATTTCCCAAAATTCTAATAGAATCAATTTGAAAAGAATATAATAGAAAATAACAGACTAGTTTTGAAAAAAACAATAGAATAGAATATAACCATCTTCCAAAATTCGAATTTCGAATTTCAAATAGAATTTGAATAGTATATAATATAATAGAAAATAAAATAATAGAATAAACAAACAGAAAAATTATTACAATTTAAAAAAAAGCAACAGAATATAACCATTTCCCCAAATTTAAATAGAATCTATTTGAATTTGAACAAAATAGAAAATAATAGATTAGAATAGGAAGATGGTTATATTTATTATATTCTATTCAATTATGTTGTTTTTTCTATACTATTGTATTATTTACTATTCTATTCAAATTGATTCTATTTGAATTTTGGAAAATTATTATATTATTTCTATTCTATTTTTTTAAATTTTGTATTCATATTTCAGAAGATGGTTATAATCTTTCAATATAATTCTATTCTATTTCATTCTATTATGTTTTTTTATTTTCTATCCTAATTTGTTCTGTTTTACTCTATTATATGCTATTCTTTTATTTTCTGTTCTATTCCATTCTATTTTTTACTATTCTATTTTATTCTCCTTAGAGATTGGAAAACTTTTCAAATTCGAAAACGATTCGAAATTGTTTCGAATCGATTCAAATTCAAAAAATGTAATCGATTTGAATACGAATCAAGCGAATTCCGAAAATGAATTAAACAAATTTAACAAAATGAATTTATGCAAATAACGAAACAAAATGAATGTTTTCGTTCTGCACATGTCTACCCTCCCCTCCCCCCCGGGCCTCTCCCAGTGTCATGCCGGCATGATAAATAGTGGGAGGCGTCCGCCGCCAAGTAATTGGAGACAAAAAATGCCTCCCCCAAATGAATCAGCCAAGATGGCGGAAAGCACGCAGCACAGTGACGCTGAAGAATGACGTTACACGTGCGGCCTCATGTGTGGCGCTGATGTGCATGAGGAGACACCAGCCTGCCCAATCCCCCACACCCAGAGGGCGGACAAGGAGGAATAGGGGGCGGGGCCTGGTGCCCATCGCAGCTCCCGGGTTCTAGACAACAAGCCCCTCCCACTGATCCAGATGTTGGATTTTTTATTCATTAGTCTCCTGGGATTACAGATGGTTCTTCATAAATGTGTGTTATATGAGGGGGGAGGGGAGTACACTGTGACCTGACTGGGATCTGTATTCTGTCTCTACAGGAAATGACCAGAGTGTTTGGGAGAAAATATTCACCCGGCCGGGATCTGATCTTCTCCTCCCCATCAGACGTCATCTCACCCTCAACCATACAGATAGATGGAGATGTGACCTGATTGATTGGATGTTTACAGACCCAACCACATATTATGACACCAGAATATTTATACACATGGGATGTAAATTGCGTAAAGATGAGACCGCACTCTTCCCCAATATGAAGATATCAGAGAATGGAAGTCTCATCATATCCAATGTGACTCCGGAGAATGACGGGAGATACAGGGTGTATATACATAACTCTACAGGACGCAGTATACAGACAGATTATTACACCGTCCGTGTAGAAGGTAAGTCCTCCCATCCCCCACCCCCAGTCCTAGCAGTGTCCTCTCCGCTCCGTGTCTTTATATCCATACATTATATAGGAGAAGATCTGGGAGAGACGTATGTACAATGTCCTCTGATTACTGCCCCATCCTCACCATTCCCTGTGGATTCAGATCTACAGTGCTCAGCACTCCTGAAGTTGCTGTGATCTGAACTGTGCTGTGCCTTCTGCTCGGGGTCCCCATGTGGTAGATGTGACCATTGATGGGGGTGTGACAGATCCCCAATACACACACTGACAATGGAGGGCGGAGCTTCTGCCAACAGCAACCAATCAGGTGTCACCTCTTAGGAAAGAGACGTTTCTAATAGGAGTTTCTGTCATATTTCAGGTTGTCAGTAATATAATGGGCTTCTTCAGTAAATTCTAAATGTTTTGTCAGTAAAAAAAAAGTCATGTGGGGGTGACAACCCTGATGGGGGTCACGTGACTGAAGAAAATGGGTGTAATGTTAGTGGGGGAGGGGATTTAGTGTTTGGGGGAGGGGTGCACACAGACACAATCTATCTCCTCCAGTCTCCAGGAAGATGTCTGCACACCTGTTTATAGGTAAGGATGGGGGAGGGACATGCTGTGTATATATTGGACCTTATCAATGGAAATGATTGTCTCTCTCAGTTCCAGTATCGGTTCCGCTCCTCCATGTCTCATGTCTCCGGAATGGCAGCGCTGAGATCTCCTGCAGGGTGGAGGCAGGGACTAAGCCGAATATCCGTCTATCTGTGATTGGAGGATCCCAGGAGAGATATTCCAAATCCGCCAATAACATTACAACCATTGTGGGGTCACCGGGGCCCTGGAACATCGCCTGTACTGTGGAGAATGGAGTCAGCCGGTCGGAGGAGAGCAGAGCCGGGGTCACCTGTCCAGGTGAGGAGACATCAGAAGTGGATGAGAAATGTCTGTAGATGAAAATATAAAGGGATTTTATTCTCAGAGAATAGGTGCAGATACCCCTCCCCCTTCCGAGTCACTCCTTGTCTCCGCCCCCTACACACCTCGGGGCACCGTCCCTTGGTTCCACCCCCTAACCAACTCCCAGTACTCCCCCTTTTCGAGAATACAGAACCATTCATTTTGGGGTGCCATGTAATTTGTATCAGTGGCGTCACTAGAGTTCGTGTCACCTGGTGCAGTAAAACATGGTGTTAACCCCCCCTCCCCCTGCCCTGGGGCACTGAGCAGGCTAGTGCATCGATAGGGCTTTCCCCCCAGCCTGCCACAGTGGATGGGGTGGTGGATGAAGCTGGTGGGATCGAGGGGGGGAAGTTACCGGGATGGGTTTGGGGTAGTGGATGTAATCGAGATAGAATCAGGGGCAGGGGGTGGATGGGGCCGGGATGGGATTGGGGTACTGGCTAGAGCTGGGATGGGATCGGGGTAGTGGATGGAGCTGAGATGGAATGGGATCAGGGGGGAAGGATGGAGCTGGAATGGAATTGGGATGGTGGATGGAGCCGGGATGGTATTGGGGGGAAGGGATGGGATTGTGGTAGTGGATGGAGCCGGGATGGGATCAGGGTGGTGGATGGAGACGGGATGGGATCGAGGGGGGGAAGTTACCGGGATGGGTTTGGGGTAGTGGATGGAATCGAGAAAGAATCAGGGGCAGGGGGGTGGATGGGGCCGGGATGGGATTGGGGTAGTGGCTAGAGCTGGGATGGGATCGGGATAGTGGATGGAGCTGAGATTGGATCGGGGTAGTGGGTGGAACTGAGATGGAATGGGATCAGGGGGGGAGGATGGAGCTGGAATGGAATTGGGGTGGTGGATTGAGACGGAATGGGATTGGGGGGAAGGGATGGGATTGTGGTAGTGGATGGAGCCGGGATGGGATCAGGGTGGTGGATGGAGACAGAATGGGATGGGATCGGAGGGAAGGATGGAGCAGGGATGGTATTGGGTTGGAAATGGAGTCGGGATGGGATCTTTGTCTTAGGGGGTGCTTTGGTAGGGGAGAGGAATTGTGCTGGGGGGAGGTGGAAGGTTCAAACTTCAAATCCGCCCCCTTCCAGCGCAAGTCCTCTCTAAACCAAAACAAAGCACCCCCTAGCACATATCCTCTAACCCCCTCCCCCTTCCCCCTTCCCAAAAATCACTCCAGGCAGCACAATTGATACCTGCCCATTCCCCCAGAATCCCCTTCCCAATCAACATGTAAAACTCCTGATTTACAGACCTCGGGTGTCCCTCCTCCTCCTCCCCCACTCTTCCTCCCCACCTGTGTACGTGAACGTCAGAGCCGAGGAGGAGGCGGCTATAGTCTGGTTCCTGCAGGCTGCAGCAAAAGAGAGATGCGATTGTGGGGGTGTGTGGGACCATCGGACCCGGGCACCCTGTCTGTCAGTGTCTCTGCCTCACTCCCTCCTCCCCCACCCTCCCCCGCTTATCGCATGCAGCTGAGGGAATAGCAGAGATCCCAGAAGGGAAGGAGTGAGCCGCGGCACCCAGTGTCAGTCAGGCCCTGGTGTCACCCTCTGGCTGGTCTCCCCCCCCCCCAGTCGGGCCGCACCCCCATAGTGACGCCACTGATTTGTATGAATTATAATTTCGATCCCATCAACAATAGACCACTCCCAGCAACAATAGACCACTCCCAGCAACAATAGATTCCCCCAGCAACAATCAATAGACCACGCCTGCAACAATAAACTCCCCAGTAACAATAGATCCATCCCTGCAACAATAGACCTTCTCCAGCAACAACTGATTTCCCAGCAGCCAGCAACAGTTGATCTCTCCCAGCAACAACAAAATACCCCCCCCCCCCCAGTAACAAAACACCTACCCCAGCAAAAATAGACGCTGCACCATCAACAATTGATCTCCCAACTGCCAGCAGCAATAGACCTCTCCTTCAACAAAATATTCCTCTCAGCAACAATAGATCCTTCATTAGCAACAATACACCTCCTAGATCTCCGTGACAATAGATCCCCTGTGACAATAGACCCCACCACACCTTAACATTACACACATTCAGTGCTGGAGGTGCCGGAACTGCCTTCCCCTGAATAAAAGTCCTGACAATATATATTTGTCTGCAATCCAGTAAATGAGATTTATATCAATAAAAAGGTTCTTTATCTTCAACCTGAGAAATAGGACAAACCCCCCCCCCCTCCCCCTCCCTCGTCCCGTCTCCACTCTTCATTGAAATTATGTTTTTTTTAACTTGCATTATCCCCCAATTTTAGCCCTTTTGGATTTGAGAAAAATGGGCCAATACATTGATTATTATTTATACATCTACTTCATTAATTTCTGCCTTTCTAATCTTCCAATAATGTGATTTCCCCTCCCCCAGTCCCCCTCTCTGACATCACTGTGACCTCCTCCTGTTTCCCGGATGGCAGCGCATTGGCCGTCTGTTTGGTGAAAGGATCTGATCCGAATTATTCCTGGAGTTTGGATGGAAGATCCGTCTCCTCAGATAGCTGGATTACTCTTCCCCCTCCGGTCTCCGGAACCCTCCACTGTGATGTCACCAATCAGATCAATAATCTAAGTAGATCCATCAACATCTCCTGTGCAGGTGAGTGAGAGAAATGTCTCCAGGCTGAATTTACTACTAAAGTTTTTACTGAGAGATAAAATATTCCAGACACAAAGGAGCCGCTGGTGAATAGGGATCCCCTACCCTTCACAGCCAGGCACACCGTATTTTCACAGGCTCTCATAGTCAGAAAACAGTAAAGTGCTTGTTTTTTAGTGTTTTTATTGAGGGGTTACAACCTGGATAGGGAACAGGGTTAAAAAAAACTCTTCAGGGACAACTCTTCTATATACGTGTAGCGCTACCCCCTCAGGAGCCGCTGGTTAGATTGGGACGGCATGATTATGTTACCTCTGTGATGTGTCTAGGGATGATGATGATGATGAGCAATGACGGAATGTCCAAACAGCAGAGTGTCGTTTTCTGTGCTTTTATTTATCGCCCAACATGGCAAACAATTAACTTGAGGTGGATAGAAATAGGTTGGTGAAGAAGAGAAATTGCAGATTCAGGCTTATGGATAGCGGAAGCAGTCCTGCCCAATGGGACTTTCACTCACGTCGCCACTTCAGCTGGAGTGGGTAAAGTGTACCTGGACAAGCCTCTCACACCGACCTGGCAGCCAGAAGGTCACTTAGAACTTCTGAGAAGGAATAAGTCTCTGCCACCGACTTGGCTCTAGTGGAACTTTAATTAGGAGTGGAACCTCTGCCACAGGCCCTTTACTCAGGAACGAAGATAATAGAGCGAATCCTCTCAGAAAATAGAATTTGCATGAATCTCCCTCAGGTAGCTTTTCCAAATGGTCACCGACTAACAGGTTGCCATCAAGCAAACTATCAGTGTCCGGTCACGTGATCCCCGATGGATTGTCCAGGCCCTGTTGGATCGCCTGCCTCCGGGCTCACCTCAGACTGACTCCCCATCGAACAGCACAACTCGCTTGGAAAATTCCTCATGAAGTGTGGGGACCCAGTAAGTCACTGGGGCCCCTTTGTAGCTTTAGTTGCTCCGAGCCATGAGGGCCCAGAGTCCGGAACTCCACGTAGCACGTATGCTCCTGCCTGGTAGGCCATATCGCCGGGGCCCGTGATGTGCGCACACCCTAAAGGTGGGTGCCGCACCCGGAACCAGGAACAGTCTGTCTAGAACATGGCGTCTGCTCTAGAAGTACCCTCCCCCAGCATGCCCCGCGAAGGAAAAACTCCTCTGATTGGCTGCTGGAAAAAAGCGCCTCTGCCCGGCCTCCAATGGCGCCACCTGCTATCCAAAGATGGAAACGTATCTTTGGAACACAAAATGAACCCACAGGACAGCCCAGCCCGGCAGAAACCCAATTTAACCAAAACAACGTGGATGAGAGCAAAGTAACTCTCTCATCCCCCTCTAAATTTTACATATCACCTGTACTGAAAGTACACAGGCGCTACATACAGTCTATATACACTCCTCTTCTCCTCCAGCAATCACTTGCTTGCAGAAAAGAACACAGACTCAGCCGGACACTTTAATGATCCTGGCTAAAATGGCAAAAGCCAGATCTTGTAGCAAAATGCCCTTTACAGGCAGGGACCCCGGGCCCCTTGGGTTGTGTAGCAAATACAGTGTCCAGCTTGCTTCCCTGTGGCTACTGATCCCAGCACCACCTCTGCAGGCACTGCCAGCCCACCTGGCTACAGCTGCCTCTTTCATTAGCCCACCTGGCTACTTCTCCACAGTCCTCCTAGTCTGCACACTCACCAGTCTACCTGGCTGTCTTCTCCCTGGAGATCTCCTGGATGTTATGACTCTCTCCCGCTGTCCTCACACCTGCTCCCATGCATCCAGGACAGGACTTCTCAGTGTGTTGTAAGGCCCCTTTCAGACGGACGGCTGTTCTGTTTCTGTGAAATTCAAGACTCCAGGCACAGCGATCAGCTGCATTTGTACAGTGCGATTAGCTGCATTTACATTCGGTTGCGTTTATCTGCGGCACAATATTGAACAGGGATTCGACTTGTATCCCAGCCAATACCATGCACTGTGTTTGGTATAAATCATGAGGGGGAACTCCATGCCAAATTTTAAATAAAAAACCGGCATGGGTTCCCCCTCTAAGAGCATACAGGACCTTGGGTCTGGTATGGTTTTAAAAGAAAACCCCTACGCCAAAAAAATGGTGTGGGGGTCCCCCCAAAAGCCATACCAGACCCTTATCCAAGCACGCAGCCTGGCCGGTCAGGTAAGGGGGTGGGGATGAGCGAGTGTGCCCCCCCTCCTGAACCGTTCCAGGCCGCATGCCCTCAGCATGGGGGGTGGGTTCTTTGGGCCAGGGGGGCACCCTGCGCCCCCCCCCCTACCACAAAGCATCTAGCCCCCATGTTGATGAGGACAAGGGCCTCTTCCCCACAACCCTGGCCAGTTGTCAGGTTCTGCGGGCGGAAGGCTTATCGGAATCCAGGAGCCCCCTTTAATAAGATCCCGGCCCCCACCCTATGTGAATGAGAATGGGGTACATCGTACCCCTACCCATTCACCTGGGGAAAAAGTGTCAGTGGGGGGCTGGGATCTGGGGGGCCCCCTTATTAAAGGGGGCTCCCGGAATCTGAAAAACCCACCGACCCCGACAACCGATGGCCAAGGTTGTCGGGAAGAGGCCCTTGTCCTAATCAACATGGGGACAAGGTGCTTTAGGGCGGGGGGGCGCAGGGTGCCCCAAAGCACCCATCCCCCCATGTTGAGGGCATGTGGCAGCTGCAGTAGATAACTTGAGAATCCGCAGCTAAAAACACCATTCTATCTGTCCGTGTGAAGACCTTGGGCTTTCACACTGGAGACAATAGAGCAGCTGTTTGAGGGCTGATTGCAGGTGCTATTCTTAACGCTTTTCTGCCTGCAATATGCCCTCAGTGTGAAAGGGGTCTTTAGGTTTGTATTAAATGGGAACTATAGAGGATTCAAATATAGGTACTCCCCTAATTAATAGACCTACTTACAATTACAAAAATATAATCTACAAATAAAATCCTGTCGTTGTACAGAAAGCGACAAAAAACACAAGGTTCTTTTGCCTAGCAGACCTTATCCCATAGGCCGGCTTTTGCTGGTTCTGGTTCTGGATGTCTTTTCCCACTCGAGGTCCGCTGACTTAGGAAGATCTGATGGCCTCCTACCTGGCTCGCCAAAAACTGCCCGGGAAATTTTAAGATTTTCCTATAAGCAAATAATTTCCTTACACTTAAAAGCACAAATATAGCTCTCTAGTATAATGTCGGGAAAAGCGTTCTGGTGTATCTCCAAGTAACACAGACACAGATGCTGGAATCACGTTGAGCTTAGTAGAATCCTGTATAGAATGGGCAGCTCCGTTTATTTATACTGGCCCAGATTCAAGAAGCAATTGCGTCTGCGTAAACATAGTTACGCAGCGCAATTGCTTACTTGCGCCGGCGTAACGACTTCTCCTGATTCAGAGAGCTTGTTACGCCGACTGCAGCCTAAGATATGCGTGGCATAAGGCTCTTATGCCCTCATATCTTAGGCTGCATTCTTACACAGGCCGCTAGGTGGCGTTCCCGTTGTGGTCAGCGTATAGTATGCAAATTGCATACTAACGCCGATTCACAACGTTACGCGAGCCCTGCGTATGCAGTTTACGTTGTTTGCGTACGGCGGCTATTAGCAGGGGCAGCCAATGCTACGTATACCCGTCGTTCCCGCGTCGCGAAATTTACGTAGTTTGCGTAAGTGAATCGTGAATGGCGCTGGACGCCATTCACGTTCACTTTGAAGCAAATGACGTCCTTGCGACATCATTTACCGCAATGCACGTCGGGAAAGTTTCCCGACGGAGCATGCGCTCTACGCTCGACGCGGGAACGCGCCTAATTTAAATGATTCCCGCCCCCTACGGGATCATTTACATTAGGCGCCCTTACGCAGGGCATATTTGAAGAGCGCCCACGCAAATTACGTGGCTACTGCTTCATGAATGAAGCGTAGCGCAAATAATTTGCGTAGGCGCAGGGTAAAAAGGGTACACTGCGCCTCCATAAGGAGCGCGCAGCTGTACCTGAATCTACCCCACTGTCAACATGAATAACAAAAAAAGGTGGTGGCTTCAGAATCAGCCAATCAGACACATGTATTCTTTCAAAAGAACCAGAGCCATGCGGCATGCTTTCTGTGAGACACAGAGTGTGGTGCCACAGAGTATAGTGCCACAGAGTGTGGTGCCACAGAGTGTAGTGCCACAGAGTGTAGTGCCACTACAAAGATGGCTCTGAACATGACCATGTACACACCATCCCATGGCTACCAATGACGCGAACCATACTCTATCATGGCTCAGTGGGCATAATTTTTGTATAGTTATGCTACAGTTCACATGTACCCAGATCTGTTTGCTTGGAGTCATTAATGCGGTCACCATGAAGTGGCCAGTCTTGGTGAGGCATGAACGAACATCCCTAAAAGAGCAAACAGATCTGCCCTGTCCACAGGAAGTTTTTCACGGACAATGGTATTCCACTAACGTCTGTATGTGCGAATACACTCACATGAGCGCATTACAGAAAATCCGACACTGGGAGACATCTGAAAACATACATTAATAAAAATGTCCACAACATCATTTTATAAAAAATGGTGGAAAGTTGGACATCTATGTTTGGAGTCCTATTTATAAATTTCATTTTGAGGTAGCCCATGGTCAGTCAGTGTGCCCAATAATGGATATAAACCTAACTGTCATCGGACGGCTCAGTTAACAGCTGATTTGAGCAACTCTGTGCGATGTGAACATGGTGATGACCAATCACAATGATCACAACAGTGTAGTGTTTACATTGGAGAGCCCGCCCCTTCCTCTTAGAGGGCAGGAAGGAGAAGCTAATGTATGAGTGATCATTCATAAGCTCTGGAGCACAAGCAACAGCAGATTTTGTGAAAGGGGATTGATTGTGATATATGTTTTAACCATTTTATCACACCCTCCTCCCCTGTACACCCAGGGCCGGCGCTCCCACTAGGCGAACTAAGCAGCCGCCTAGAGCGCACTTCCGCCAGGGAGCGCTGCCACAGCTGCTGGGTCTTATACAGAAGATCGGTTCCTCCTCAGCCGATGGTGACTGATGCGGAGTGTAGCGGAAGGGCTCTATATGGCTGGCTGCAGAGTGACTAGGCAGGGAGAAGAAGCAGACAGATCGTCCCCTTCGCTGCACTAAGCCAGAGGTGACCATGCTGATGTCCTGCAGGCAGCAGCAGTCGTGGGTGTCAGCTTTCTGCCCGCCCCGCCTCCCTCTCTGGGTGATGTGCAACCATTGGAGGAGCAGGGCATAGACACCCAGAATGGATCCACCCAGGCCTAGACTGGCCACACGCTGGGCCGAAGCCACTTGTCCTGGAGGAGTGTGGAGCCCAAAGCAAAGCTGATCCTGCAGCTTACCCAGCCTGTGACATGTGGAGGGAGATGGAAAGAAGTGCTCCAAGGTAGGAACTTGTCAGGTAGTGGGGGAAGCGCTGGGGATGATCTTATCACTGGTGTGTGACCCCCTCCACTTGGCTGCATCCATCCACCTAGCTGTCCACTTTGCTATATTCTCCCTCCACCACGCTGCACCCCCCCCTCCCTCTGCTCTCCACCTGGCTGCACTTTCCCTCTTCTGTCCACCTGGCTGCACCCCCTCCTCTGCTCTCCACCTGGCTGCACTTCCCCTCTGCTGCCCACCTGGCTGCACCCCCCCTCTGCTGTCCACCTGGCTGCACTTCCCCTCTGCTGTCCACCTGGCTGCCCTTCCCCTCTGCTGTCCACCTGGCTGCCCTTCCCCTCCTCTGCTGTCCACCTGGCTGCACTTCCCCTCTGCTGTCCACCTGGCTGCACCCCCTCCTCTGCTGTCCACCTGGCTGCACCTCCCCTCTGCTGTCCACCTGGCTGCACCTCCCCTCTGCTGTCCACCTGGCTGCACCTCCCCTCTGCTGTCCACCTGGCTGCACCCCCCCTCTGCTGTCCACCTGGCTGCACTTCCCCTCTGCTGTCCACCTGGCTGCACTTCCCCTCTGCTGTCCACCTGGCTGCACTTCCCCTCTGCTGTCCACCTGGCTGCACTTTCCCTCTGCTGTCCACCTGGCTGCACTTTCCCTCTGCTGTCCACCTGGCTGCACCCCCCTCTGCTGTCCACCTGGCTGCACCCCCCTCTGCTGTCCACCTGGCTGCACCCCCCTCTGCTGTCCACCTGACTGAACCCCCCTCCTCCTCTCCACCTGGCTGCACCTCTCTCCACCTGGCTGCACCTCTTCTCTCCTCTCCACCTGGCTGCACCTCTTCTCTCCTCTCCACCTGGCTGCACCTCTCCTCTCCACCTGGCTGCACCTCTCCTCTCCACCTGGCTGCACCTCTCCTCTCCACCTGGCTGCACCTCTCCTCTCCACTCCACCCCACCTGGCTGCACCTCTCCTCTCCACTCCACCCCACCTGGCTGCACCTCTCCTCTCCACTCCACCCCACCTGGCTGCACCTCTCCTCTCCTCTCCACTCCAGGTGGCTGCACCTCTCCTCTCCACCTGGCTGCTCCACCCCACCTGGCTGCACCTCTCCTCTCCTCTCCACCTGGCTGCACCTCTCCTCTCCACCTGGCTCTATCCCTCCACCTGGCTGAACCCCTTCTCCACCTGGACCAGTTCTGGTGCTAAAATTTAATTCATTTTAATTTTTTTTTTTGGGGGGGGGGGGGGGGGCGCAAGTAGCTGGTCTCGCCTAGGGTGCAAAATAGTCTAGCACCGGCCCTGAGCCTTCACCTCCATCCTACCACTGCACTTCATTATAGGAGCTAAAGTGCTTCTGAAGTCTAGGAGGGTTTTTTACATGGTGGGGGAGTTTTTTTTTGCTGGATGAGAAAGATCCCCAAAGTTCTATCCCTGTCCTCTCGGTCCTCCCAAAAAATCCACCCAGATACTTATTTGAGCATACAGCCTGGCTGGCCAGGAAAGGGAGGGATGGGGGTCTGACCCCTTCCCCTTCTGAACCATACTAGTCCACACACTGGGCTCTGAGGAAGAAGGTTGTCCTTCGAAGCGCGTCAGCCAGCAGTGGTCCTCATCATTCCCTCTGTGACCATCTGGAGTGTGTTGGTTCTGACCCATTTTTGCTACCTGTGGAAACTGTTTACATTGTGAATTTTTCAGCTACGTTTGTGAGTAGTTTCATTTTATCTTTTTAATAAAATCAGTTTTAAGGATAATGCACTAGACTGGTGCGCCCTTTTTTTTCTTTTTCTCATTTACCAGTCCACATGCACTGAACATGGTTTGGTACCCAGCTAGGGGGGAATCCCCCTGTCAAAGCGCCTTGCCCCCATGTTGATGAGGAGTCTTGTACAATGTGGGTCTTGTACAACAATTTATTAAATGTCCTATACTCAAGACAAAGTCCATAGTGCTTAGAGAAACAAAAAGAGCGGTAGGTGGGTTGCTTTAAAGCACTTTAAGTAAATAACAGCGGTTTTATAGAAGGGGGGAGACCCCCCCCCCCCCCCAGGTGATGTCTTTGACTATATAAACAAGATCATATTTGGTCAATTATGTCATGGGTATAGTGAGAACAGCACGTCACGTTATTAGAGACAGAAGAGTTATTTGTGTGATTATGATGTTGGGTGTTGGGTACACAGCACTTAGCAATTCTTCACGTATTCCTGGGATTGAGAGCAATAACCAGCCCGATATAAAGGTTTCATAGGGCAGCTGTGGTTCCCCCATCCCTTTACCTTCATAGAGGGTTCATATACTATGGTCAGTTTTTGTTGAGGTGATGACTGGTGACTCTCACGATTTTCACTCATTCTATTCACCATATGTAAAAGAGACTGCACCTTTTCACTGAGCGCCAACATAAGGGCCCCAACTAAGGGTATACATATTCTAGTGTCGGTGTCTGTTGAGGTGATGTGATGGCTGATGACTCTCTCAGCTGTCATTGTGTGATGATAATCTGACCTTCTTCTATTCTCCATGTTTACTGGATGAGCTATTAAAGGGCCACATATGTACTTATCAAGACAACCAGAATCACTGCCCTGTTACCAGTGTGACTGTCCTGTTATGCTGACACTGCTGTACTGAAGATCTGACTGGGTTTGATATATAATATTACTCTTCTGTACAACTCTCTCATTGTTTTCCCATATTTTCTCTCTACTTAGAAGAAAGTCGGTCTGGGATGTGGTCAGGTTGGGGTCACCTCCTGTCCCATGGTGTGATGTGTGTCCTCAACACTGCGCTCCTCATCTATATAGTCACTGGCCTGAGGAAGATGAAGAATGAGAAGAATCGGAGTGAGAGGAGGACGAGGAGAAGAGATCAGACCGAGATGGAAATGGAACCAACTTACAGCAATTAAAGTGAAATATTTCCCCAGATTGTCAGCCTGGAAATTGTATGAGAACAAAGCACACAATATGTCAAGAAACGGTGTCACTTTTTGACACATATATTGAATCACATTTGTTGTCCTTTATAAGAAGGTTATATTTTCTTTTTTCCTTAATATGCAGAGCGCCTTTTTTTTGCACTTCAGAAACAGATGTAACAAAACATTATTTTTTATTGGCATATTGAACAGATCCAAATGGATGAATTAATAGTAGTAATTTGGAGGGTTTATATACACTTCGGGCTACATTCAGCATTGATTTACACCGACGTATCCATAGATACGCCGCGTAAATTCAAAGCTGCGCCGGCGTATCTTCTTTCTGTATTCAGAAAGCAAGATACGCCGACATTAGCCTAAGATACGACTGGCGTAAGTCTCTTACGCCGTCGTATCTTAGGGTGCATATTAACGCTGGCCGCTAGTTGGCGCTTCCGTAGTTTTCGGCGTAAAGTATGCAAATTACCTAGATACGCTGAGTCACAAACGTACGTGCGCCCGGCGGTAGTTTTTTATGTTGTTTGCATAAGGATTTTTCGGCGTAACGTTGCTCCTGCTTCTATGAGGCGTACGCAATGTTAAGTATGGACGTCGTTCCCGCTTCGATTTTTGAATTTTTTACGTCGTTTGCGTAAGTCGTTCGCGAATAGGGCTGGACGTAATTTACATTCACGTCGAAACCAATACGTCGTTGCGGCGTACTTGGGAGCAATGCACACTGGGATATGTACACGGACGGCGCATGCGCCGTTCGTAAAAAACGTCAATCACGTCAGGTCATCATACATTAACATAAAACACGCCCCCCCCCATTCCACATTTGAATTAGGCGGGCTTACACCGGCCCATTTACGCTACGCCGCCGCAACTTATGGAGCAAGTGCTTTGTGAATAATGCACTTGCCCGTCTAAGTTGCGGAGGCGTAGCGTAAATAACATACGATACGCCCGCACAAAGATACGCTGCCCTTACTGAATCTAGCCTTTCATCTCTATTGTGACTATATACATAAATATGGATATACTGTATATGTTAGGGGTAGATTAGATGGAGTGTTCCTCTGACAAGATGCAGTCACTGGGGTTGATTTACTAAAACTGGAAAGGGAAAAATCTGGTGCTGCTCTGCATAGAAATCCCATAACCCCCCGAAAGAGGTATAACTTGTAGTGTTGTCTAAGCTGAGACAAAGTTGCAGTGAAGGGGACAGGTGCCTATGCACCATTAAGGGATCAACAGCCAGTGGTGCTCCAGCCACACCCTCTGACATGTTTTTCCCGCACACCGGGGCATGGTCACAGAACATCTGTGACAAAGCCCCAGTGTGCATGGTGAAGCATGTCAGAGGGCATGGCCGGAGTAGCACTGCCTGAGGCCACACTCATTCCTATATTCATGCACTGGGTCGGTAAGCAGTGCTCCTTCCTTTCTCTGTTGATACCAACTAAAAGAGGGCCACACTTGTAATTACGGTTGTCCCAATACCACAAGATCGAGTACAAGTACCAATATTTTTTTGTCAGTAGCTGTTTATTTTAATTTTGTTACAATTTATATTTTTTACAGTTTATTTTTTTACAAATTTAAATTATATATAATATATATATATATATATATATATATATATATATATATTTGGGGGGGTGGTGGACAGTCAGTGTCAGTGTATATTTTATTTCATCTTTTATTGTTTTTACAATTTTACTTTAGAATATTTATTCATTATGTCTCTTTCTTTTTTTTCTTCTTTTTTTTATTAGGGGGTCTTTGGTGATATATCAGGCGTCTAAACCCCTGACATCTCCCCTTTGAGACATGGAAAGGAACTGAGGATAGAGATTCCCCAGTCCCTTTCTCAGCAGCCTCAGCTGCACTGGAGATGAATGGAGAGGAGACAGCGGCTCCTCTCCATTCATAAACTAAAGAATTGTAAACACCGCTTACAATGATCAGTTATCATGAATGGACACAGTAATCACTGACTCTGTGCATTCAGAAAAGGAAAGAGCTGGTAAACTATCGACTCCTTTCTTCACTCTCCATCCTGAAAGATCTGGCACAGTGGGGGGGGGGGGGGTGTAAGAGGAAGGGGGAACCGGAAGAGAATGGAGGGGGAACTGAGTAAGACGGGGGACTGGAGAAGGGGGAGAACCAAAGGAGAACACAGAGGAGGAGGAGTGCATGGAGGGGGACTGGAGGAGGAGGGGGGCGGAGATGAACACAGAGGAGAGGAGGGGGGACCGGAAATGAACACAGAGGAGCACACAGAGGGGGAAGATGGGGGGAACCGGAGGAGCCCACAAAGGAACACGAGGACTCATAGGGGATACAGGGGACACTCAGGAACATTCAGTGCAGGGCGGGGAAGTTATAATTGTCGAGTACAAGTACGCCCGCAAATACTCGGTATCAGGACCAATACTAGTATAGAGGCATCCCTACTTGTAATTAATACTGACCTTCAAAATAAAATAAATTGTGCGTAAGAAGATATTTGAGTGATATCAACAAAAAATCTTTTAGGTAGATTCAGAAAGAGTTAGACCGGCTTATCAGTAGATAAGCCGACCTAACTCAGAATCTACGCCGAATTATGTTTAAGCGTATGCTCAAACAGAGATACGCTTAAACATATCTAAGATACGACGGCTTGCGCCATCCTATCTTAGATTGCAATATTTTGGATGGCCGCTAGGTGGCGCTTCCATTGCGTAGAATATGTAAATGAGGAGATATGCCGATTCACGAACGTACGCCCGGCCGACGCAGTACTTTTACGCCGTTTACGTAAGAGATAGGCCGCGTAAAGTTAGAGCTAGGCCCTATTGGAATAGTAATGTCAAGTATGGCTGCCGTTCCCGCGTCAAAATTCGTCCGTGAATCGGGATTTACGTTGTTTACGTCCACGTCAAAATCAATAGGCCCGTGCGGCGTACTTAGCCGCAATGCACACTGGAAAATGTAGGCGCCCCGACGCATTCGCAGTTCACAAAAAACGTAAGGTCAAGCACTATTAACATAAAACACGCCCCCCCCCCAAACACATTTGAATTAGGCGCCCTTACGCCCACCGATTTAGGCTACGCCGCCGTAACTTAGCAGGCAAGTACATTGTGAATCATGTACTTGCCTAGCTATACAAAAGAAAGGTTGTTGCCCTGACAGGGAAACCAAGAGGTGGTGATCCCTGGGACAACCGAGAGGCTACTAAGGCAGTGACGGACAGTCTGTGTAGTTAAAAATATTTTGTTTAATAAATAGTAACAAGTTACATGGTATAATTAATACACCTGGGACAGTAATACAAGTATAACACTATAGGAGCTAGAATAGCTTTAGTGACAACCTGTAATCATTGGCCGGCCAAAAAAATGCACGTATGAAACTAGTTCATATGACGTGCAACAAACAGCACATAAAAGGACACAGACAATGACAAACATGCAGGACAAAAATGACTATGGCAATCCGGACGCCAGATGGATAACTTTTGCTGTCAATTCTAATCGGAAATCCGATGTAATATGTATGGCGGTTAGCCTAGTATGAAGATAGAGAGAATTGGCAGCAAGAGTACCCCTGCAGTGGATAACTAAGGTTACCGGACCTGAATTTGATAGGAGTCTTGGTCTTGCATATATGAACCTGATGGGTTGGCCGGCCAATGATTACAGGTTGTCACTAAAGCTATTCTAGCTCCTATAGTGTTATACTTGTATTACTGTCCCAGGTGTATTAATTATACCATGTAACTTGTTACTATTTATTAACCACTTCCCGCCCGGCCTATGGCCGATTTACGTCCGGGAAGTGGTTATGAAATCCTGACAGGACGTTCTAGAACGTCCTGCAGGATTTCATGCCGCGCGCGCCCGTGGGGGCGCTCATCGCGGCGATCGGTGATGCGGGGTGTCAGTCTGACACCCTGCATCTCCGATCTCGGTAAAGAGCCTCCGGCGGAGACTCTTTACCACGTGATCAGCCGTGTCCAACCACGGCTGATCACGATGTAAACAGGAAGAGCCGTCGATGGCTCTTCCTCACTCGCGTCTGACAGACGCGAGTAGAGGATAGCCGATCGGCGGCTCTCCTGACAGGGGGGGTTCGCGCTGATTGTTTATCAGCGCAGCCCCCCCTCGGATCGCCACACTGGACCACCAGGGATGCCCACCCTGGAGCACCAGGGTGGGCAAAAAATAAAAAAATGGCAGAAAAAAAAAAAAAAAGTCTAAAAATAAAATAAAAAAAAAGCATAAAGAAAAAAGATGCCAGTCAGTGCCCACAAATGGGCACTGACTGGCAACCTGACAAAAATCAGTGCTGCCACCCCAGTGTCCATCAGCGCCACCCCAGTGTCCATCAGTGCCACCCCAGTGTCCATCAGTGCCACCCCACAGTGCCCATCCATGCCCAGTGCCCACCTATCAGTGCCCATCTGTGCCACCCATAAGTATCCATCAGTGCCACCCATGAGTGCCCATCTGTGCCGCCTATGAGTGCCCAGTGCCGCCCATGAGTGCCCATCAGTGCCGCCTATGTGTGCCCATCAGTGCCGCCTATGTGTGCCCATCAGTGCCGCCTATGTGTGCCCATCAGTGCCGCCTATGTGTGCCCATCAGTGCCGCCTATGTGTGCCCATCAGTGTCGCATACCAGCGCCGCCAATCAGTGCCACCTCATCTGTGCCCGTCAGTACTACCTCATCGATGTCCATCAGTGCCATCTCATCGGTGCCCATTAGTGCCGCCATATCAGTGCCCGTAATTGAAAGAGAAAACTTATTTACAAAAAAATTAACAGAAAAAAATAAAAACGTAATTTTTTTTCCAAATTTTCAGCCTATTTTTAGTTGTTGCGCAAAAAAAAAAAATCGCAGAGGTGATCAAATACCACCAAAAGAAAGCTCTATTTGTGGGGAAAAAAGGACGCCAATTTTGTTTGGGTACAGTGTAGCATGACCGCGCAATTGCCATTCAAAGTGCGACAGTGCTGAAAGCTGAAAATTGGCTTGGGCGGGAAGCTGCGTAAGTACCTGGTATGGAAGTGGTTAAACAAAATATTTTTAACTACACAGACTGTCCGTCACTGCCTTAGTAGCCTCTCGGTTGTCCCAGGGGTCACCACCTCTTGGTTTCCCTGTCGGGGCAACAACCTTTCTTTTGTATATGCCTGTTGTTGGCTACGGCGGTGTTCCCCTAATTAGAGGAAGTGATAACGTGTAAAAAACTGGGACACTTATAACCTTAACACAGTGTGGTAGAGGAGGCTTTGCTCATCCTTCTTTTTATATACTTGCCTAGCTAACTTACGGCGGCGTAGCCTAAACACACTAAGCTACGCCGCCGCAAGTTTACACCATTGTGTGTGAATCTACCTATCTATACTTCTTAGGGCAATTGGGGGGGGGGGTTATTTACTAAAACTGGTGAAGCACTACATATAAACCAAGCAGCTTCCCGTTTTTTGTCAAAGCTTTATTGAACAAGTTCAATTTAAAAGGCAATAGACTACCATGCACACCTGCACCAGATTTTCCATCTTCAAGTTTTGGTAAATTAACCCCCTTTTATCGCTTTGATACAAGCTACATCATGATGTTTCCGTTCATTTTTTGGACCTATTTGAGTGCAGGGGCAACCTTAATTTTTTGGGATACAGATGTAGAGTGGACTAACACTTCTTAAGGTTTTCTTAAGGTTTTTAAAGAGAAACTTCCCGATCCCATTCTGTTTATGGCCTATGATATTTTTTTTAATCTGTGCTGATAGCTTGTACATTTGTCACTAAAAGAATGCAATCTTTTTTGTATTTAACCACTTGCCGACCGGCCACCGCCGTTCTACGTCGGCAGGTCGGCTCGGCTGGGCGAGAGCATGTAGTATGACGTCCTCTCTCCCAGCCGCCACTAGGGGCGCGCACGCGCGCCCCCCGCTCGCCCCCGACTCCCGTGCGTGTGCCCGGCGGGCGCAATCGCCGCCGGGCACACGCGATCGCTCGGTACAGAGCGGGGACCGGGAGCTGTGGGTGTAAACACACAGCTCCCGGTCCTGTCAGCAGGGGAAATGCTGATCTTCGGTTCATACAATGTATGAACAGAGGATCAGTGTTTCCCCTAGTGGGGCCACCCCCCTACAGTTAGAACACACCCAGGGAACATACTTAACCCCTTCCCCGCCCCCTAGTGTTAACCCCTTCACTGCCAGTGGCATTTTTATAGTAATCCAATGCATTTTTATAGCACTGATCGCTATAAAAATGCCAATGGTCCCAAAAATGTGTCAAAAGTGTCCGAAGTGTCCGCCATAATGTCGCAGTACCGAAAAAAAAATTGCTGGTCGCCGCCATTACTAGTAAAAAAAATATAATAAAAATGACATAAAAATATCCCCTATTTTGTAAACGCTATAACTTTTGCGCAAACCAATCAATAAACGCTTATTGCGATTTTTTTTTTACGAAAAATATGTAGAAGAAAACGTATCGGCCTAAACTGAGGAAAAAAATGTTTTTTTATATATTGTTGGGGGATATTTATTATAGCAATATTCATTTTTTTCAAAATTGTCGCTCTATTTTTGTTAATAGCGCAAAAACTAAAAACTGCAGAGGTGATCAAATACCACCAAAAGAAAGCTCTATTTGTGGGAAAAAAAGGACACCAATTTTGTTTGGGAGCCACGTCGCACGACCGCGCAATTGTCTGTTAAAGCGACGCAGTCCCGAATCGCAAAAAGTACTCTGGTCTTTGGGCAGCAGTATGGTCCGGGGGGTAAGTGGTTAAAAATGGAGTCTGCCTCCTTTCTCCCTCTAGAATTGCCTCCTATATAAAGGAATTCAATTTTCTGTATCTGTTTAAAACTTTTGGCTGAAAAATAACTTTTTTCTGCTTATACAGTTAAATCCTCTCTGAATGGATGAGATTATGTGCAATTACAGCTTTTTATACTTTATATAGTCTCCTATAAAAACGATAATGTAATAAAAAAAATACCTTATACAGCCCACTTCCTGTTTCTTGTCTGGAAAAAAGCCTAGGCTTATGACATCATGCACAGCTCTCTCTCTCTCTTACTCTTGTGAGAGTTTGCCAGGAAGGGAGGGGGGATGAGTCATAAGAGGGCCAATGAGAGCTGCACCTGTACCTCTGTGTAAATCCAGGAAGTGAAAAGGCAGCAGCTTCAGCTGCCCACAGTTAAAATGATTGCAGCTAGACTCAGTGGAGGGAGATTTCTGCAGCACACTTGGCAAGTACAGAATCACAGTATATATAACATAATATGCAAAGTGGCTGGAGGGAAGCTTCAGAATGGCAAAGATGTTTTTATTACAAATTATGTGAGGAGACTCCAGTTCTTCTTTAAATAAAGTGCAAATGTGAAAGTAGTCTCCACGGTGTAGGAACCACAGTGCCGTGCTCCCCTCCTGTGTGCCCCCCACTCATTGACAGTAGTTGATTCAGAGTCACTATGCACTTGTATGGGAATATTCTGGTCTCAGGTTTTGTATTCCTCAATTCTGCTCCACTCCCCCGGTACAACGGCAGGATTTAATGTTGGATATCCATTTCATACAAAGAGGATCATGAAGAGATCTGTGTGGTCTGATTTAGAGAAAATCCCATGCCGTACCTATGGTGGCAGTGATTTCAAGATGGAGACGGAAATATTATGTAAAAAGGGGGGCACTTCTATTGCATGGTATGGAAGTTGATGAAATAGAAATTGCCTTCTATTAAAAAAACACCTGTTCAATTTTTATATGGAGTCCCAGCACAAATATATTTTCATTTAATATTTCGGATTTTTCAATATGTACTAAAAAACTTGATGCCAAATGTAAAGCTTTCATTCTACAACTTCCCATTTATTTTCTAAATGGCGGGACTATTAATTTACTTCCATATTCCCAGTCTTGGACTATCTTTATTTTAACATTTTCAATGATGCCAGCATTCAGTTTTATTAGGTGCTTTGATATAGGTGCATTTTCATATATTATCATTGTTGCTGCTTTTCCCGTCCCTCTTCCTTACCCAGACAATAATATGTCAGCTCATCATGTCTCCAAATCCTTCCTTCTCTAAGGGCTTCAAAAGAATAAACTTACTGGGGCAGATTCACAAAGCAAGTACGCCGGCGTATCTACTGATACTCCGGCGTACTTTCAAATCCTCAAACCAAGATACGACGGCTTCTGGCTTTGATCCGTACGCCTTCAGATCGTAGGTGCAATACTTCGGCGCCCGCTGGGTGGAGTTTGCGTCGTTTTCCACGTCGGGTATGCTAATTAGCTTTTTCCGTCGATCCACGAACGTACGCGCGGCCGTCGCATTCTCTTACGTCATCGTTAGTCGGCTTTTCCCGGCATATAGTTAAAGCTGCTATTTTGTGGCGTATAGATAGACTTGCCATGTTAAAGTATGGCCGTCGTTCCCGCGTCAAATTTTTAATTTTTTGCGTAAGTCGTCCGTGAATAGGAAAGGACGTAACTCACGTCTAAGTTAAAAAAATGACGTCGGTACGATGTCATTTCGCGCAAAGCACGGCGGTAAATTTCAAAACGGAGCATGCGCAGTTCATTCGGCGCGGGGATGCGCTTCATTTAAATGAATGACGCCCCCAACCCGCCCAATTTTAAATACGCCGCCATAAAAACACTACGCCGCCGTAACTTACGGCGCAAATTCACTGTGGATTCGAAATTCCGCCAGGTAAGAGACGGCGGCGTAGCGTATCACTGATATGCTGCGCCAGGGCAATTCTATGTGAATCTGGCCCACTGTGCTTGCAGATTGGGTTTTCAAAATGTGTTTAACCCGCTCTGCTATTTGAATGAATGTATAGTGAATACTGGTGAGGTGAATGTTCTTTCTGCCGCCTCTATTTTATTTTGTCTAAATGTGACCCTGATCACATCTTTTTTCTTAAACTGTATATGTGAAAAACATTTCAATAAAATATGATTTAAAAATATATATATTTCAGGCTGATATGTGCCTACTGTCTGCCTCCAAAATTTCTTTACCTTAAAAAGGATGAGATTCTGTTTAACAAATTGTAACGGTCAGGGGTTAACACCGTTTTTACGATATTCCATTCCACCAACCCAAGACAGCTTATCCGACACTCCACAATCCAGCAGACACGATCCATATGGATTTTCCCAGAATAACGAGACACAAGCTCTGTTCTCTGGTTCCGAACGAAGTGAATACTTTAATGGTAAACTCAGCTCTTCTTATACAGTTAGCAACCAAATATGGACAATGACTCAACTCCACCCACAACATGACACAAGGAACTTCAATACACATTCCTGGGTGGACGTAAGTTAGAAGTCTGTCCTTTAGAGGGTGCTAAGTCACAACACATATTATCATCAATAGAACTTCACACAATGAAAGGTTCTTGAGAGGCAGACTTAATTAGCACAATAGACAATAGAATGCAATCACAGCAAGCTTTTATCACTACAGCCAGGTAGACTTAATTAGCACCTCAACAGTCTATGTACCACATTGATTGAGTCACTCTCCTATTGACCTGTTGGGGTCAGAATTAACAACTTGTAATATTTCAAGATATCCTGCAATACATGAATTATCATTACTGTCCCATCTCATGTAGTTCATGATATAATTTCTCAGTCATCCTATGCCCCTATTGGACATAGGATGACCCTAGACCTAAGAGTCATTAGTGAAGCTGGAACTGGAGTACCCCGCATCCTTCAAAAGTCTCTGGGTATCACGGGCCATTCCGTTACACAAATCTTCTAAAAAAAAAGCTGACTCTCGACCTCCAAATTTTCCTCTTATTAAAAAGAATGATGCTTTATTCAGAAACCCTTATTATAATCTGTACACAAAGGAAAAATTACAACGCTAAATGTGAACTAAAGCAGCAACTAACAAGTGAAATACACACAAAATAACAATGGAAAAAATATAGCTGCGCTGAAATGAATAATCAAGGTAGGTTACTATTAAAGGTGATATAAACATATATATTGTGTATAAAACGAACAAACGATAAAAAAGTGAATGACAAATGTATGAAAAGTGTCAAAAAACTCTATTTGCAATAAGTCCAACAGAAAAAATCTTCATAAGTGATACTGTTGAGAATCCACCACCGAAAGTGAACCACCATATAAATGCATGCTTACCAAATGGCAAGCAGAGATAGCTTGCGGCTGAAACCCCAGCCCGGGCCTCTAAACCGTGGATAGCAGAGACCGCCAATGGTACTCAAAGGGAACTCCGGATGATTGATGTCACAAGGAATAAAACTAACCATAGTCAAATAAAAAAAGTAAAATTTAATGAAGGTAAAAAACTCACAAGCACAGAAGTGTATGCAGCATGTAGAAGACGGCCGGCTATGTGAACCCCCGTCCCCTCGGACTGTAACGCGATGACGTCAGCACGTCTCCTCCTCCCGCCGTGCGTTTTGTCACACAAATGACGTCGTCTGGGGCACTATATTATATTAGATTATAAACTGTGTCTGAAAAATACAGCTTTGTGTAATGTTTTAAGCTGTAAGAGGCCTACCGTCTGCCTAAGGTAAAGATCAGATTCTCGGCAGCAAATCAGTATTCTTGTTATGCTCTGCCTCTGCAAAAATACAGTCTATTATTTTACCGAAAATATCTATTCATATCTATTGATGAAATCTGTCTGGTTTTTCCTTTAGAAATTGTGGATTATCCAAATAGGTTAAAAGGATAAGTCAACCTTTCAGAGCATGTTATATGTTACACCTATATTTAGTGTGTAACAAGTAACATGTTCCTATGCACCCACTTCCTACCACCAGCCGTCCCCTCTCTGTGACAGTGGGCTGGGGTTTCCTCTCCCCGCACCCACTGTCACAATTTAAAAACAGCATAGGCATGTGGGTCTCTGCTCACACGGCTGCATTATTCATTCACAGTTTCATGTAAATGAATAGACTACAAGTACCATCATCCATTATGGCTGACAGGTTGTAGTTCTCAATGAAATTCGAGGACATTGGTGAGCACTCTTGTAGTTCATTGGTCTTTCCTGCCATTTAGTGATTTCCTGCCCGTAGCATACCTACATTTTGCCACAGGGCTTGGGAACAGAATGACGGAGACACTGATGGCAGGGCGTGGTGGAGACACTGAAGGCTGGAGACACTGATGGAAGGGGACAGAATGGAGTAGACACTGAAAGCTGGAGACACTGATGGCAGGGGACAGAATGGTGGAGACACTGAAGACTGGAGACACTGATGGCAGGGTTTGGCGGAGACACTGAAGGCTGGAGACACTGATGGCAGGGGGTGGCTGAGACACTAAAAGCTGGAGACACTGAAGGCTGGAGACACTGATGGCAGGGGGTGGCGGAGACACTGAAGGCTGGAGACACTGATGGTAGGGGGTGGCGGAGACACTGAAGGCTGGAGACACTAATGGCAGGGAGTGCAGATGCGAAAATACAATTGCGTATCGTCTGCATAAGAGTGATAAAGTAGTTCTTGGCTACTGATAATATCAAAGAGAGGGCGAAGATAGATGTTGAACAGCACCGGTGACAGGGGGGATCCTTGGGGGACTCCACATGGCACCGTGCGTTTTTCCGACGTGAAAGATCCCAGTTTCACTGTTTGTGATCGGTTTTCAAGAAAGGAGGAAAACCATGGTAAATCACCTTCTGCGATTCTGGCTACCTCGGCCAGTCGCATCAGTAACATTTTGTGGTCTACTGTGTCAAAGGCTGCGCTTAGGTCCAGCAGAACCAGGAGACAGGATTCTCCCTCGTCTGCGGCCTCGAGGGCATCGTCCCATATTTTGAGTAAGGCCGTTTCTGTCCCGTGTCCGGGACGGAAGCCTGATTGTAATGGATCCAGTAGATTGTGGGTATCTAGATGCTGTTGCAGCTGTTGTACCACTATTTTCTCCATTATCTTGGAGAGAATATTTAGGCCTGTTATGGGGCGGCGGTGAGTTGGGTCCTTGGGATCCAAGTTAGGTTTTTTCAAGATGGGCTGGATTGTGCCCTCTTTCAGCAGGGATGGCACTATGCCTTCCTTAAATGACTGATTTATAAGCTGTGTGATGGGAGGCGCCAGAATGTCGGCGCATTCCTTCAGCAGCTTGGTGGGAATGATGTCATTGGGTGCTGTGCTGTTCCGCAACGCACCAATGATATTTTTGGTGGTATCGATGGAGATGGGTTCCAGAGTGAACTTAGTTGATTGTAGAGCGTTTCTGTGGGTGTTTTGTGGTTGATTGAAGAGGGGGCTGAGGGGGGTATTATTTTGCAGAATACTTACCCGGATTCTTTCGATTTTGTCGATGAAGAAATCCGATAGTTCATTACAGAGCTCTTGGGTGTCTGAATTGGGGACTTCAAGACATCCCGGATTCATGGTCTGGGTGACCATCTTGAATAGTTCTCGGGGGCGGTTCATGGCGCTGTTAATCGTCATAGAAAAATTATGTTTCTTGGCTTTGAAGATTTCTTTATGATATTGTGTTGTTATTGCCTTGTAGATGATGAGGTGATCTTTTGAAGGGCTTCTTTTCCAGGCGGCTTCCGCCCTTCTGCGCTCTTGCTTCAGTAGGGACAGCTGGTTGTTGAACCAGCCGGACTTTTTTTTCCGGATGCGGACTTTGCGTTTCGGTGCTACTAAGTCGGCTGATTGTAGCAGAGCTGCATTTATGGCATCCAGTGTATCTGAGGCTGTTAACTGAGGATGAATAGCCACAATTCGGTTTCCCAAGGTAGATTTGAAGAGTTCCGAATGGAGCTTCTTCTGAGATCTAGCCCAGTGTATTGTCACCGGCTTGGGTGCTTTTATAACTGGTGGAATTTTGGAAATTATGAAACTAATTGCATGGTGGTCTGTCCATGGCAAAGGTTCATTTCCCAAAATGTTTATTTTCAGATTTTGTCTGAAAATTAGGTTGAGTGTGTGACCTGAAGCATGCGTGGGTCCGCATATAAGTTGCTGTAGTCCTAATCCTTCCAGGTGATCGATGCAGGCGTCCGCAATGGGATCCTGTGCGGAGTTGGCCCACAGATTGAAGTCCCCGAGCAGCAAAAGATGTTTGCTGTTAAGGGTATAAGTGGATATGAACTCCGTTAATGATGGTAGAAGCTGCGATTTTGGCCCAGGTGGCCTATAGCAGAGGAGAATGTGAACAGTCTCCTGGGGGGAAGTTTGAAGTTGAAGAGTAAGGGTTTCCATAAATGGAAGAGGATTTTGAAGGACCGGCTTAGTGATTGCAATATGAAACTTATGGATCACCGCCAGGCCTCCTCCTCTTTGCCCTATTCTGTTTTCCGTTATAATTCGATAATTTTCTGGCACCAATTCTCCAAGAATGGTGTTGCAGTCGTCTGAAAGCCAGCTTTCTGTGATAAAGAGGCAGTCTAGATCGTTTTGTAGTAAGAAATCGTGGATTTCTGATCGGTGTTTTACTGCCGATCTTGTGTTGATCAAAGCACGTGATATGTGCTTGCGCTGGGTTAAATGGTTGAAATTTTTGATGGTCGATCGTTGATCGAATCTCAAAAGTTGGTCTATTTTTAAGGCCTTTTTGGTGACGGCTGGTAATACTGTTGCGAATTGTCTCAGACCCCAAATCGTTTCTGCAGAGTATCGCAGTTTAACCATTGTTGCCAGTCACCGGGGGGGGGGGAATTAATTGCAATAGAGGGAAGATTCGCTGAATCCTCTCGCTTGGCCTTGGTCCAGAGGAAGGCAAAAAAACCCTGGCAGTGCTAAGCCAATTTGCTGCCGCAGGGAAAAAAAATCCTTCCTGATCCCTGA
This sequence comes from Rana temporaria, assembly GCF_905171775.1. Lineage (NCBI taxonomy): Eukaryota > Metazoa > Chordata > Amphibia > Anura > Ranidae > Rana > Rana temporaria. The sequence goes on along the minus strand of NC_053490.1, from coordinate 539,705,943 downwards.
AAGGCGATCGGACGAAATCCTGGATCAAGTACTGTTTGGAATGGGGGGGGGGAGGGGGAGAAGAAGGGTGTCACTGTAGCTGAGGAGTACCAAGATGGCCGCCGACCGGGCCACAGGCCTCAGGTTTGGGGGCTGTTTGGCTTGGTGGGTATGAGCTGGTTGTTAATCCAGGGGAGGATGGGATCCTCCAGGGATAGGGGGATGATCCCTGACAATTCCAGGAAAATTTCCAGGCTGTCAGTGCTCCTTCTTGCGGCGCGCCGCTAGGCCGCGGCTGAAGCCGCGGTCTTTCCTAATTGCGGCGGCCGCGAATAAGGCCTGGTCTGCCGCGGATGCGGGAAAGAGCCGCAGATCGCCAGAAAAAAACGCTGCTATGCGCGGCGGGTGGCCGGGGTGATTATGGGTGACTGATTGGGGTGCATGCGGCTCTAAGAGAAGGTAAACAGCCGCAATTTGGATCGCTGGAGTGGCTGTCCTGAAAAGGACGGTCACTAGCGATTCCTGGGGGTGGAAAGATGGCCCTGAAAGACAGGGTCTTACCTGAAGAGAGGGGCCCACGAAGGGAAGGAAGGAGCCGGTCCTATGGGCTGCAAGTTGATTCATGCAGCAAAGATTGTAGGAGCCTGCCTGCCTGTCTGCGGTGTCTAGCTGGCTATCTGTCTGGTCCCTGGAGAGAGCAGACTCGTCGGGAAGCGTCCTACTCCCTCACTGAACTGACACTGACTGATTATCCAGCTAAGCCTTGTCAGCTGTGATGAGCTCGGGTGTGTATGTGGCAGCTTTTTTGGGGGGCATTAGTTTGGCTTGGGGTGGGGTGGCTGTGTCAGTTTCATTCCGGGACACTGTATTGACCTGGAATGAAGGTGCCCGGGACAGACCTCCGAAATGCGGGACTGTCCCGGGCAATCTGGGACAGGTGGTCACCCTAGGTGGGACTGTGGGTGATGGGGTCTAAGAGGAAAATTTCGCTCACCACCTGTGTGGCCTCATTATGTGAAGATAAAACACTTTTATTACTTTAGTTTTGGATAAAGTCGGGATGTATTACACATTCCCGGACGGTCAGGTCACCTGCAACAAAACCCCCCGCCCCCCGCCCCCTCAGGTCGGTCGGTTCACCCTGAGCCCACCCTTTTTTTTAAGCCTATTAGAGCCTCACAAACTTGAAAAAAAACATTTGCATCCGGCGCCCTGCATATAGATTAGGGGGCCAGACGCATGGATAGGGGGGCGGCATCCCTGCTCGATGCATTATGGGCCACCACTGCATATGTATAGAGGGGAATTTATCACAAATGGAGCAGCCAGAATCTGGTGCTTTTATGCACAGCAACCAATCAGCTTCTTTCTTTCATTTTCAACGTTCAACTGAACAAGCTTATTGGTGATGCACAAGGGCTTCGGATTCTATCTGCTCCAATTTTGATGAATCCCCCCCCCCCCTCATAGTCTAATAATTGCTGCTTCTCATAGAATGTCATTGTCTGTTCTGTTTCTCCTCAGCTGTGTGACTTCTATGTGAGTTACAACAATGCCTTACTCACGAAGCAACAAATGAACCCTCAAGAGGTGCCAAATTTTCACCACATTTCCGGCTCTCTGATGGCCAATGAAGATGGTGAAGTACTCCAAGAACCAGCAATATGGCTTCATAGCTCCACTGCAACACAATATCCTCCTCCTATCTGCTGCTGAGATCTTCCATTTTTCTATCTTTATCTGCTGCTTCGGTTACAATGCTACATAGGATCTGCTTGTCTGTCCTTGCGCCTCCATAGTATACGGCGGCAGCTTAGCGAATATTATAGCGTATTCTCAGGTAAAACATTAGACACGTGGCTTCGTTTATTTCCGAATTCATTTTTTTAACGAATTTTGACAAATTAGTTAATTCCGAAATGTTCAGGTTTTTTTCAGTTTTTTTTTTCCCAAATATCCAAATTTAAAAATTTTTGAATTTCTGAATTTTCGAGTCCTAAATTTTGGAAATTTGGAAATTCGAAATACCGAAAAATTATGAATTTAAACATAAAGGCCCAGATTCAAAGAGTGTGGGCGCACATTACGCTGCCGTAGAGTAACCAATGTACGCTACGCCAACGCAGCACAAGCAATGAATTCAGCAAGCCAGTGCTCCTACCGCTGTGCCAGCATGGCGTGGGATTCGAAGGCGTATGCCGGCACAGGTGGAAGTGGGCTTGACCCATGCAAATGAGGCGTGACCCCATGCAAATGATGGTCCGAGCGCCGTGATGTGAATGAATGAATGAATGAAAAATTTATATAGCGCAGCACATGCGAACTAAATCGCCTCTGGGCGCTCGTTGTTCCTGTCTCTCTTGATATCAAAAGAGATGAGTTTTGATCTTTCTTCTGAAGGTCAGGTGGTTTTCCTCCAACCGAATGCTGGTTGGTAAAGCATTCCATAGTCTGGGACCTTGGAGCGCAAATCTTCTTTCTCCTTTGGACTTGAATTTGGCTTTGGGTATCTGAAGCAGATTTTGGTTGGTGGATCGCAGAACGCGATTGGCGTTGTGAGCTTTTATCTTGTCGCAAAGATATTGCGGAGCCTTCCCATGGATGCACTTATGTGTCAGGCAGAGTGCTTTAAAAGCAATTCTGTCCTTTACTGGCAACCAGTGAAGGGTTCTCAGCGAAGGTGAGATTGATTCCCAGGGCTTTTTCCCAGTCACAAGTCTGGCGGCCGTATTTTGTACGACTTGCAGACGAGCGATTTGGTACTTTGGGAGTCCGAGGTAAAGGGCATTAGCATAGTCCAATCTGGAGTTCACAATTGTTCCCACCACGACTGCTATGTCCTCTTTGGGGATAAATGGAATAAGTCTGCGTAGTAGGCGCAGCAGATGGTGGGATCCGCTGACTACTGACCCTATTTGTGCGTCCATTGTCATGTAGGTGTCAAAGATGATCCCGAGACTTTTGACTTTGGAGCTAGGGGTGATGATTTGGCCCAAAATGGGCGGGGGGGTCCAGGTTGTTGTCCGTTGACTCTTACGGCTGGCGTGTAACAGAAGAAGTTCTGTTTTGGAACTGTTGAGTTTAAGATAACTCTTGGTCATCCAGTTTTCTATCAAAGAGAGGCATGTCTCTAGATTTGGATGATGATCCTTTTTGTTACGGATGCGAAAATACAGTTGCGTGTCATCTGCATATGAGTGATAAAGTAGTTTTTGGCCACTGATGATTTCAAAGAGAGGGCGAAGGTATATATTGAACAGCACCGGTGACAGGGGGGATCCCTGGGGGACTCCGCATGAAACAGTGCGTTTTTCAGAAGTGAAAGGTCCCAATTTCACTATTTGTGATCGGTTTTCCAGAAAGGAGGAGAACCATGCTAAATCACCTTCTGCGACTTTGGCTACTTCAGCTAGCCGAGTCAGTAGCAGTTTGTGGTCTACCGTGTCGAAAGCTGCGCTTAGGTCCAACAGAACCAGGAGACAGGGTTCTCCTTCGTCTGCGGCCTCGAGGGCGTCATCCCAAATTTTGAGCAATGCTGTTTCCGTCCCGTGTCCGGGACGGAAACCCGATTGAAATGGATCAAGTAGATTATGGGTGTCCAGATGATCCTTCCCCCAATCCTCCAACCATCCTTCCCCCAACTCCAATTCCCCCCGCTCCGACCGCTGCTCTCATCGCCCTCATCCAGGAGCTCTTCCTGTTGGGTCTGAAAGAGTGACCCTCCCGAGGGCGAGAACTGTCCCAGTAAGTAAATGGCGCACGTACCTACCAGTAGGACGTTGTGGCTCCTGGGCTCCAGACAGGCAGGGTCTCCACCTTCCAGCCGCAGCACGCCTGGCTCCAGGACCATCCACCTTCTTCCTGGCCGCCTCTCCCCCTCCGCAGGCTTCACCCCCAGGAGGCTCACAAGGTAGGCTCCTACTCAGAGCTATCCACACCTCCCCGGGGCCCGCAAGCGGCCGTCCTTTTCAGGACAAGCCGCGGCGGCGGCCTAAACTTTCACCATCGGGGAAACGGCCCCCCTCCTTCTCACCCCCCATCTCCGGACCCTCGACCACCAATCGGAACCTGAGGTACCCCCCCTCGGCCTCCGACAGCCAACAAACCGAATCCTGGCCCTCGCGCCACCTCGTGGAACAATTCGCGGCAGCCGCATTTAGGAAAGACCGCGGCTTCATCCGCGGCCTAGCGGCTCGCCGCACCAAAAACAGCCAGCACCCGTCTCAACCTATACTAAGCCCCCTCTTACCCCAGGAGGACTCCCCCCTCATTAGACACCCCTCTAACTTTCTCCCCCCCCCCCCGCTCGAACTAACCATCCAGCGGCAGGCCATCCAGACCAGGACCCCTGATCAGGGGCTATCTGAACCCCCTCCCCCCCCCAATAACCACAAGCTGCTCCTACTGGACATAGGACATAGGAGAGAGTATATTCCCCCCCCCCTATTCATTAGGCCCTAACAACCACAGCTTTCTCACATTTTTTTTGATACAGGGCTCGTCCGATCGCCTCCGAGGGGTCAGGAAGGAATTTTTTCCCCTATCCTTAGCATATTGGCACAGCACAGGTAGGGGTTTTTTGCCTTCCTCTGGATCAAAAAAATAGGAAGGAAGGATTCAGTGAATCCTCCTGAAATACCCCCCCATCCCAAATAGACAACATTTCCCTACGCCTTGTGGCGACAATGGCCAAGCTGAAATACTCTGCAGAAACTATACGGAGATTACAGCCATTTGCCTCAGGATTATTAGCCGCCACCAAAAAAGCTCTAAGGACTGAGCATATTTTTAGAATCGATCGACACGGCGAAATTACATCCACTTACCGCAGCCCAAGCGAATATCATGCGCTTTGGTTAACACAAGATCAGCAGTAAGACACCGATTGGAAATCCATGATTTCATCCTACAATGCGACTTAGACTGTCTCTTTATTACAGAAAGCTGGCTCACAGCTGACTGTAACACCATTCTAGGTGAACTGGTGCCAGAAAATTATCGCATTATAACAGAAAACAGAGTGGGGCAAAGAGGAGGAGGCCTGGCAGTGATCCATAAGACTCACCTCGCGATCACTAAACCAGCCCTTCAGTACTCACTTCCATTCATGGAAACCCTCACCCTGCAACTACAAACAAACCCCCAGGAGACCGTCCATATTCTTCTCTGCTATAGACCACCGGGTCCAAAATCGCAGTTTCTCTCACCCTGGACAGAATTCATGTCCACTTTCACCCTAAATAGCAAACACCTTTTGCTACTCGGGGATTTCAACCTCTGGGCAAACTCCTCACAGGATCCCGTGGCCGACACCTGCATTGACCACCTGGAAGGACTAGGTCTGCAGCAACTAGTATGTGGGCCCACACATATTTCCGGTCACACGCTCGACCTGATTTTCAGACAAGATCTGGAAATAAACATTTTGGAAAATGAACCATTGCCATGGACAGATCACCATGCAATTAAATTCATAGTTTCCATAATTCCACCATTAATAAAAATACCTAAGCCGGTGATAACACACTGGGCTAGATCTCAGAAGAAGCTCCATTCGGAACTCTTCAAATCTACCTTAGGTAATAAAATAAAAATAATCCAACCACCTCAAACAGCCTCTGAAACACTGGACGCCATAAATACAGCCCTATTACAGTCAGCCGACTTAATAGCACCGAAACGCAAGACCTGCATCCGGAAAAACAACTCCGGCTGGTTTAACAACCAGCTGTCGATACTGAAGCAAGAGCGCAGAAGGGCGGAAGCCGCCTGGAAAAGAAACGCTTCAGAGGAGAACCGCACCATCTACAAGGCAATAACAAGAAAATACCATAAAGAAATCTTCAAAGCCAAAAAATATCACTTTTCCAATGCCATTACTAACGCCATAAACCGCCCTCGCGAACTCTTCAAACTGGTCACTCAGACCATGAATCCAGGATGTCTTGAACCCCCCAGTTCAAACACCCAGGAATTCTGTAATGAATTATCGGATTTCTTTATCAATAAAATCGAGAGAATCCGGGAAAGCATTCAGCAAATCAATACCCCCCTGAACCCCCCTCTCAATCATTCACACAACACCCATAGAGATTTGGTAGAATCTACAAAGTTCACTCTGAAACCCATCTCCATCGATGCCGTTAAAAATATCATCAGCGCTTTGCGAAACAGCACAGCGCCTAATGATATTATCCCCGCTAAACTGCTGAAGGAATGTGCCGATATCCTGGCGCCGCTTATCACGCAGCTTATAAATCAGTCATTCAAGGAAGGCATAGTGCCCTCACAGCTGAAAGAGGGCACAATTCAGCCCATCTTGAAAAAACCCACCCTAGACCCCAAGGACCCAACTCACCGCCGCCCCATAACAGGCCTAACCACCCTCTCCAAGGTATTGGAAAAAGTAGTGGTACAACAGATGTGGACGCATCCCCCTGCGCCTGCTCACAACCACGTCGGGAACAACTGCCTAAGATACGCCGGATCACTGCGTACGCCATGAACGTAACCTACGCCAGACACACGTCCAACGTAAAATACGCCGGCTTGTGTTCCCTGGTGCAGACCTTTGCATGTCTGCTGCTGGGTTACACCTCCTTTAGGGGGCATAACTTTACGCCGGACGTACAACTTACGTGCACCTCTCGTAGCCTGCGTCGGGCGCACGCAGGTTGGTGAATCGCCGTATTTCCCTCATTTGCATGTTTGAATGGCTAATCAATGGGAGCCAGCCTAAATGTGCGCCCACTCTACGCCGGCGTAAGCAAGATACGTTGGCGGGGTGTAGCCTGGTTTTAGGCGCATCTCTGTTTGTGATACGACGGCGCACATTTGCACTTACGTCGGCGTAACTTGTTATACGTCGGCGTAAGTTCTTTGTGAATCCGGGCCTTAGTTCATTCCGAAATGTCCAGTTTTTTCCCCAAATATCCGAATTTCCGAAATTTCGAATTTCTGAATTTTAGAAAATCCAAAAAATAGAAATTTCGGAAATTCGGAAATTAGAAGTCCTACATTTTGGAAATTTGGAAATTCAAAATACAGAAAATTATGGGCCAGATTCAGAAAGAAGTTACGCTGGCGTATCTATTGATACGCCGCGTAACTTCTAGGATGCTCCGCCGTATCTTCTTTCTGTATTCAGAAAACAAGATACTCCGGAATTTTGCTAAGATCCGACTGGCGTAAGCCTCTTACGCCGTCGTATCTTAGTTGCATATTTACGCTGGCCGCTAGGTGGCGATTCCGTAAATTTTTGCAAGGAATATGCAAATTAGGTAGATACGCCGATTCACAAACGTACGTCCGCCCGGTGCATTTTTTTACGTCGTTTACGTAAGGCTTTTTCCGGCTTAATGTTACCCCGGCTATATGAGGCGTATGCAATGTTAAGTATGGACGTCGGGCCACCGTCGTATTTTTAACGTTTTACATCGTTTGCGTAAGTCGTTCGCGAATAGGGCTGTGCGTAAGTTACGTTCACGTCTAAAGCATTGACGATTTGCGGCGTAATTTGGAGCATGCGCACTGGGATTCTTTCACGGACGGCGCATGCGCCGTTCGTAAGAAACGTCAAATACGTGGGGTCACGATTAGTTAGCATAGAACACGCCCCCCAACCAGCCTCTTTTGAATTAGGCGGGCTTACTCCGCCCGATATACGCTACGCCGCCGTAACTAAAGGCGCAACTTCTTTGTAAATACAGTACTCGCCTTTCTAAGTTACGACGGCTTAGCGTTTCTGAGATACGCTACGCCCGCCTAAAGATAGGCGCCTGTACGTGAATCTGACCCTATGAATTTTCGGATTTCCAAAAAAAGAAAATAGTAATAATTATGAAATGAAAACGAATACATTTTTCGGCAGTGCACATGTCTATAAAACATACTGTGAGTCATTGTAATGTTATTGTAATATTTACAACAAAGTTATTTTTACATTGGTTTTTATATTCTACATTCTTGCTGATCCATATTTTTGTAACTATAGGGATTTGTGTTTATGTATTTTGCAATAAATATACGTATTTGTTGATATCTGTGAGTTGATTCATTCTGAATATGTCTTATTGGCAGCTCATATTTCACCAGTGGCGGCTGGAGGGTTCCCCTTTTGGGGGGGGGGGGGCAAACCACACCCCCATAATAGAAAAAGCCACCCTTTAATTCACTAAACACGCCCCTCAAGCGTTCACAATGAATAGCAGATAGAGATTTATTTTGCTGATTTCTTTGGCCATCGAGAAAAATTCCGTCCCCCCCAGTACTGCCCATCATTGAAAAATCTGACCCCTTCATGTAAATATCCGCCACTCACCTACATGAAGGTGTCTTGACAATGCGAGACAACAGCTGATCGTAAACTCACCTGTTTTGCGGTGCATGCGCAGTTCCACCCGGGCACTATTCGATAGGGGGGCACTTCTCGACAGAACCCCGGCAGCACTCATGCAGCCCCAGACCATGACACTCCCACCACCATGCCTGACTGTAGGCAAGACACACTTGTCTTTGTCCTCCTCACCTGGCCCCTCCCCCACACACGCCTGACACCATCTGACACCAAATACCTTTATCTTGGTCTCATCAGACCACAGGACGTGGTTCCAGTAATCCATGTCCTTAGTCTGCTTGTCTTCAGCAAACTGTGGACTTTCTTGTGCATCATCTTTAGAAGAGGCTTCCTTCTGGGACGACAGCCATGCAGACAAATTTGATGCAGTGTGCGGCGTACGGTCTGAGCACTGACAGGCTGACCCCTCCCCCACCCCTTCAACCTCTGCAGCAATGCTGGCAGCACTCATATGTCTATTTCCCAAAGACAACCTCTGGATATGACGGTGAGCACGTGACCTCAACTTCTTTGGTGGACCATGGCGAGGCGGGGGGAGGGGAACCCGTCCTGTTATACCGCTGGATGGTCTTGGCCCCCGTGCTGCAGATCAGTTTCTGGGTCTTGGCAATCTTCTTATATCCTCGGCCATCTTTATGTAGAGACACAATTCTTTATATCAGATCCTCAGAGAGTTCTTTGCCATGAGGGGCCATGTTGTCCTTCCAGTGACCGGTATGAAAGAGTGAGAGCGATAACACCAAATTTAACACACCTGCTCCCCATTTACACCCAAGACCTTGTAACACTAACGAGTCACATGACACCGGGAGGGAAAATGGGCCCAATTTGGACATTTTCACTTAGGGGTGTACTCACTTTTGTTGCCAGCGGTTTAGACATTAATGGCTGTGTGTTGAGTTATTTTGAGGGGACAGCAAATTTACACTGTTATACAAGCTGTACACTCACTACACAACATTGTAGATACAAAGTGTAATTTCTTCAGTGTTGTCACATGAAAAGATAGAAGAAAAGATTTACAAAAATGTGAGGGGTGTACTTACTTTTGTGAGATACTGTACCACCAAGAAAAGACATCCCAATACAAAACTGATGTAGCACCCTCCTAGTAAAAGAAGCAAGGTAAATTTTGCTTTTGAACTCCTGAAAAATGTGTTACGCTATCTAATAAAGTGCATAGAGTGGAACCTTCGATTACGAGTATAATCCGTTCGAGGAGAATGCTTGTAATCCAAAGTACTCGCATATCAAAGCGAGTTTCCCCATTGAAGTCAATGGAAACAAAAATTATTCGTTCCGCATTGACTTCAATGGGATGCAATACCGCATGTGGCCAGAGGCAAGGGGCGCCGGAGAGCCTTGGAAAAGGCCCGAGGACACTTTGGCTGACCTTGGGAAAACCTTAGAAAGACTACCCGAGATTTGCAGAGGTCAGCTGCGCTGTCCTCGGGCCTTTCCGTGAATTTCCGAACTCTGGCGATTGCTGTGATCGGCGATGTTGGGCTCTGCTTTGGCCACCTCAGGCCAAAAGCGATACTGCACACCCTTTGGCCTGAATTGTGCTCGTTTTGCGAGACAACACTCGCAAACCGAGTCGCGATTTTTTAAAATACAGTGCTTGTATTGCGAAACGCTTGTTAACCGCGTTACTCGCAATCCGAGGTTCCACTGTATACAGTGATCACTAGAGGGATATTAAAGCCTCTTACCAGATTGTAAGACCTTTAAGAAAAAGGTCTAACTGCACTTGATGGAGAAAGCCCTTCAATGGATGGAGGGATGGAATGCAGCTCTGCTCTGGTCTATTGTCAGCTAGTGTGCCACACAGCCACACACATGGGCGTAGGAACCGGGGGGGACGCATCCCCCCCAGGAAATAATGCGGGGGGGACAGGTATGGCAAAATCCCCCCCAGGTAAGGAGGACTTGTGTCACATTTCTAAGCTCCGTTACCGTTATTGTGTCACCGGCCGGCCGCCATTTTGCGGCAGATGGTGCCCTGGGATTGGGCGAATGTGATCAGGTGCTCCGGCGGGGCAGGCCAGTCCTTAAACGCGGGCGGCGCATGCGCGAAGGCCCGCCCGCGCATCTGTAAGCCGCCGCCGTCTTCTCCTCCACCCTTCCTCCCTGACCGGACCTGGAAATGCTCAGAGCCTTCATCTGGGACCGGAAAGTGGAACAACTCGGCAGTGTCAGTGTGGCATACCAGATCGATGGACAACAAAAAGTGAGTCACGAGTGAGCCTGTGAGGGAGGCAGAGCAACCGCCGGTCAGCAGCAGTTAGTTAGGGAGAGGAGAGTATAGACAGAGAGACCGTTACATGCCAAAAGTCCCCTCCCCTCAGGAATCAGATTAATGATTTACTGAGCATCATGATGTTATCCCTCAGGGCTTTCATGTAAGGGGTTAAATTATGAATCCTGCTAGGTATTTGGCATGTCGAATTCCCTGAGGGATACATTATATAGCTGGATTATTTAACCCCTTGGGTTTAATCCTGCTATATAATGCACCCCTCAGGGAACCTAGCAGGATTCATAATTTAACCCCTTACATGATGCTAAAAGCCCTGAGGGATAACATCATAAAGCTCAGTAAATCCATTAATCCGATTCCTAAGGGGGGGGCTTTTGGCATGTAACGGTCTCTGTCAGTACTATCTGTGCATTAACACGTGGCGTGACTCTCCTAGCGGCTGCTAACCCCCGCTAGTGGCTGATAAAGGGTTAATACCACCCACAATGCGCCTCTGCAGAGGCGCATTGCGGGCGGTATTACCGCGGTTTCCCATTGTTTTAAATGGGAAGGAGCGGTGAAGGAGCGGTATACATACCGCTCCAAAGATGCTGCTTGCAGGAGATGTTTTTCTCTCCTGCCAGCGCATCGCCTCAGTGTGAAAGCCCTCGGGCTTTCACATTGAGAAGGCTGGGCAGGAGTTTTTCAGGCGGTATAGCAGCGCTATTTTTAGCGCTGTACCGCCTCAAAAACTCCTCAGTGTGAAAGAGGCCTTACTGCTGCTGACCGGCGGTTGCTCTGCCTCCCTCACAGGCTTACATGCTGAAAGCCCTGAGGGATAACATCATGAAAATCAGTAAATTATTAATCCGGTTCCTGAGGATTAATAATTACACCTATTGACATTCATTTATTTATTCATTTAGCGCTGTACTTCATTTTACACATTTCAGTGTAGGTGTAAGGTCGGTGTGTCGGGGGTCAGTGTATGTGTCAGGTAGGTGTCAGGGGTCAGTGTATGTGTCAGGTAGGTGTCAGGGGTCAGTGTATGTGTCAGTCAGTGTAATAGTCAGTGTTGGTGTTAGGTGGGTCAGTGTAATGTGAGTAGTGCAGGAAGTAGGAGTGAGGTGGTTTAGTGTAGGTGTCAGGTAGGTTAGTGTAGGTGTCAGGTAGGTTAGTGTAGGTGTCAGGTAGGTTAGTGTAGGTGTCAGGTAGGTTAGTGTAGGTTAGTGTAGGTGTCAGGTAGGTCAGTGTAATGGTCAGGTGGGTCAGTGTTCAGTGTAGTGGTGTGCTGGTTAGTTGTCAGTGTGTAGTGTAGTGGTGTGCGGGTTAGTGGTCAGTGTGTAGTGTAGTGTAGTGGTGTGTAGCAGTAAATTATTAATCCGATTCCTGAGGATTAATAATTACACCATTACACCTAATTACACCTATTGACACTCATGTATTTATTCATTTAGCGCTGTACTTCATTTTACATATTTCAGTGTAGGTGTAAGGTTGGTGTGTCGGGGGTCAGTGTATGTGTCAGGTAGGTGTCGGGGGTAAAAATGCTGTCCCCCCCAGATTTGTAAGGGTTCCTACACCCATGGCCACACATATGCTCATTAGGTGCTCCGCCTTCAAATGTTAGAGGAAATGTGCTGTCAAATCAGATGGATCCAAACAATCATATGCAAAGAGAGGAGTGACATCATTGACCAAATATAGCCGTGGCCCTACTTAGGTTGTGATGTCACCATTATCCTCGCCTCTCTGCTTACGTGGCTGAAGATTCCTGGCCAGGTAAGCCAATGTGTCGGTGAAGTTGGCAGTTGCTAGGGACAAAATAAGTGCTAGCACCCACTGTTTCCTTGGGAACCATTAACCACGGCTGTCATACCTAGAAGCAGTAAAAATTATCCCTTCCATATATGTTGTTGGGTTTCCGCTAAACAGGGGCCCGAATGGGAAAAAGTTTGGACACTCAATCAAACACACCAGTCAAAGTTTGGTCAGAACCAAGGTTCATGCTGAACCATTGACTCATCCCTAATGTCAGGTCACCTGAGACCAGATGACAGATGCACACTGTTGGGGTCAGGAGTGCACCGCTAAGGTAGTGGACCCTACGGCTGACTGCTGCGGACGGAACACTGGGTGGCTAAGGAAGCCAGGTCCACTGGAGCACTAACAGGGATCCCACAGGGAGCTAGAGCCTAAGATTCCCCAGGGTGCGGAGTCTAAGATCCAGCAGGTGTTCACCAGAGCCTCTAGTGGTGAGGATGGACTGCGCTGCAACTGGATCAAGTTTGCAGCCCCCAGAGTCCCCCAGCTCACGCTCACAGTAGGCTATAAAGGATAGAGAGGAAGCAGCAGCTCAAGATACAAGAGATAGTGAGGGGATAAGCCAAAGGTCGGGGCGACTAGCAGACAAGGATAAACAAAGGACACGCCAAAGGTCAAGGTCACAAGCAGACAGGGATAGTCGAGAACAAGCCAAGATCGGTAAAACAGAGACAGATGTAGCGCACACGGCAAGCAGGAACTCAAACGGCTGGCTTCGGGGCACAGGTTAATATAGAGTGCCCTGATAGGGCCTGGGGTGGAGCCATGCTAGAGGAGAGATTACTTAAGCAGCCAGGTGAGAATGGCTGGCCTCTAAGGTGAACACATGGAGGAGGTAAGCTGACAGACAAATATTACTGCATAACTATGACACCGAGATAGACAACGATTGGGCAGTCTTTAAACTAAGGAAACAAATATGGCACTAATGGAGTGGAAAGGAATATTACAAAGTTTATTAACCGGTTTCCATCTGGCGTATAAACAAATGACGGCCAAAACGGACATTCACCATTCTGGGAGGACATCATATGACATGACTGGAAACGGCGGATGACAGATCAGTGAACCAGACGATGCCAGTACCATGTGATCGCCGTGGTCAATCACAGCAGATCACATGACAATTGTACCCAATGGATGGCTTTCATTCATGCCACCCATTGTGTAATATTGTGTTGATCTCTGTGATTGGTCACAGTGATCACATGGTACATATAGGGCCAATCACAGCCCATCTGTACCATGTGAGTAGCTGTGGCCAATCACAGCTAACCGCAATAGTAAACACTGACTGAATTGATTTATAATTGACATATAATCACACACATAGGTTGGACTTGATTGACAACTGATCACTTCCCCAGAGTAGTACAGTGTTACCAGGGCTGGACTGGGAATAAAAACCAGCCCTGGAAAAAAAATGATATCAGCCCCATAACATTATTATAGCAGCCCAACAGCATTACGTCATTATTTTCTTGTTCATAAAAAGGGAAAACCATACATTTTAAAGCACATTTGAAGAGTGTATTATATATAGATAAGACAGATATTAAAGCACATAGGGCTAAGGATATATAAGAGAAACTGGTGACCAGAGACCACTTTTAAGGGGGGATCCTTTATATTAGAGCCCCCTTACATTACTGTATTCACTCCCCCCTTACATCACTGACCCCCCCCCCCCTCAGACTGGCTTGGCGGCACTGATGCTGACCTCCTCTGAGATGTAATAGATCAATGCAGCCTCACCAGTGCCCATCAAATGCAGCCTTTACCAGTGCCCATCAAATGCAGCTTATCAGTGTCCACCAAAAGCAGCCCACCTATGCAGTGCCCACCAGATGCAGCCCACCTGTGTGCAATGCCAACCAAATGCAGCCCACCAGTGCAAAGTCCACCAAATGCAGCCCACATGTGCAGTGCCCATGAAATGCAGCCCACATGTGCAGTGACCACCAAATGCAGCCCACCTGTACAGTGCACACCAGTGCAATGCCCACCAAATGCAGCCTACCAGTGCAATGCCCACCAAATGCAGCCCATCTGTGCAGTGCCCACCAATGCAATTCCCACCAGTGCAATGCCCACCTGTGCAGAGCACACTAAATGCAGCCCACCAAATGCAGCCCACTAGTGCAATGAGAGAGAGAGATTATTATACAGATTACAATTTGCAGGGACAGCAAGCAAAGGTGACAGGGGGGGGGGGGCACCATCCATGCAATGGTGAGAGAGATTATTATTATACAGATTACAATTAAATTGCAGGGGCAGCAAAGGTGACAGAGAGAGGGGGGGGGTGCACCATGCAATGGTGAGAGAGAGATTTATTATACAGCTTGCAATATGTTCACCTTAATTGTTCTGCTCCAAGGGCGGCCGACGCCGTTCAATTCTCCTATGCCCTCACTCGTGATTCTGCAGACTGAGACTAGTGGGCGGTGCTGGCGCCGCACAGGCCGATGGAAGGGGAAATAAAAAAAAGCAGGTGCCGGATCAGATTAGAAGGCAAGGCATTGCATAGCTGGAAAGTGCAGTGGCAATGACGGCCGCTGCTGCGGCCCGCCACTGTTTTTTTTACCGTCAGCCAGGCAAAAGCAGCCCCAGGGCACTGAGTACAGGTGATCAGTCCGACCCTGAACGCATTGCATAGTTGGAAAGTGCGGCGGCGATGGCGGCCGCGGCTGCGCCCCCCCAGCTGCTCTTTTAACTGACAGCCAGGCAAAGGCTGCCCCAGGGCACTGAGTCTAGGCGGCCTACCGGGAATTTTCCCGGTATCCCGGTAGGCCAGTCCAGCCCTGAGTGTTACTATGGTAACACTGTATTGATCTGGTCACAGTATGTTAAAAAAAAGAAAAAAAAAGTATTAAAAAATAATTTTCATTTTAGTCAGTGTCCCTGATCACCGCCACACCAGTCATCTGATAATGCTGTCCTGCACTGGTGACAGAATTTTTTCTTAAAAATTTGCAAAAATCTATTTTATAAAATGCCTTAGTTTTCCAAAAGATTTGGGCAAAAGTTGACATCTTTAAAAAACTCGCCATGCCTCTTACTAAATACCTTGGACTATCTACTTTTTAAAAGATTGGTAATTTTGGGGGTATTTTTACTGTCCTGCCATTTTCGGACCTCAAGAAATGAGATCGGCCGTCAGTACATCAGGATTGATCAATTTTCAGATACTGTATTTATCCCGTAGTTTGTAGACTCTATAACATTCCTACAGACTAAATAATATAAAATAGTTTGGGTTATTTTCACCAAAGAAATGTAGCAGTATACAAATTGGCCTAAATGTATAAAGAAAGATTATTTATTAGCAACATTTTATAACAGAAACAAAGTAAAAACACTTTTTTCAACGTTTTCGGTCTTTTTTTATTTATTTAGCAAAAAAATTAAAACCCCAGTGGTGAATAAATACCATCAAAAGAAAGCTTTGGTTGTGTAAATAAAAAATAAAATATGTCATACGGGTACAGTATAGTATGGCATTGAAATTGTCATTCAAAATGTGACAGCGCTGAAAGCTAAAAATTGGCCTGGGCAGGAAGGAAGTAAAAGTGCCCGGTATTGAAGGGGTTAAAGTAAATCAGCGTGTTTTGGATGAACTTGTGGAAAATGTCTGAGATATTATCTCCCATAAATTGACAAGCTCTATTGCTCAAAATTATCATAAAAGTATCAAAATCCCAATCCCCGGGGTTTAAAAATGTAAGGAATCTATCATCAAAAAAAAAGTAGCTAGAAGAGAGAGATCTGACCATGATCTATGAAGAAAAGAAACAATGTGGATTTTAACATTGGAAACTGTACCCCCAAAGGGTCTAAATATGAACTTTTAGCAGTATTAAATCCAGAAGCAAACATTTATTATATTTCAATCCTTAGATGTGACAGTGTCAGTAGATCAGTAGATGGTGCTCCCACCTCCCCCCATCATCCAGGACTTCCCTATCTCTCCCCCCCAATCATCCTGGACTCCTCTATCTCTTCCCCCATTTTTATTATACAGGGTTTATACAGTGCCAACAGTTTGTGCAGCAGTTTACAACATGAGGGCAGACAGTACAGATACAATACAATTCAATACATTAGATGGTGTCAGTAGGGCAGTGGACAGTGTCAGTAGAGCAGTGGACAGTGTCAGTAAAGCAGTGGACGCTGTCAGTAGGGCAGAGGACGGTGTCAGTAGGGCAGAGGGTGGTGTCAGTAGAGCAGTGGATGATGTCAGTAGAGCAGTGGACGGTGTCAGTAGAGCAGTGGACAGTGTCAGTAGGGCAGTGGACGCTGTCAGTAGGGCAATGGACGGTGTCAGTAGGGCAGTGGGCGGTGTCAGTACAGCAGTGGGCGATGTCAGTAGGGCAGTGGACAGTGTCAGTAGAGCAGTGGACGGTGTCAGTAGGGCAGTGGGCGGTGTCAGTAGAGCAGTGGACGGTGTCAGTAGGGCAGTGGACGGTGTCAGTAGAGCAGTGGATGGTGTCAGTAGGGCAGTGGACGGCGTCAGTAGAGCAGTGGATGGTGTCAGTAGAGCAGTGGACGGTGTCAGTAGAGCAGTGGACGATGTCAGTAGGGCAGTGGACAGTGTCAGTAGAGCAGTGGACGGTGTCAGTAGGGCAGTGGACAGTGTCAGTAGAGCAGTGGATGGTGTCAGTAGGGCAGTGGGCGGTGTCAGTAGGGCAGTGGACGATGTCAGTAGGGCAGTGGACAGTGTCAGTAGAGCAGTGGAAGGTGTCAGTAGAGCAGTGGACAGTGTCAGTAGAGCAGTGGACGGTGTCAGTAGGGCAGTGGTCGGTGTCAGTAGGGCAGTGGACAGTGTCAGTAGAGCAGTGGATGGTGTCAGTAGGGCAGTGGGCGGTGTCAGTAGGGCAGTGGGCGGTGTCAGTAGGGCAGTGGACGATGTCAGTAGGGCAGTGGACAGTGTCAGTAGAGCAGTGGACGGTGTCAGTAGGGCAGTGGGCGGTGTCAGTAGAGCAGTGGACAGTGTCAGTAGGGCAGTGGGCGGTGTCAGTAGAGCAGTGGACGATGTCAGTAGAGCAGTGGACGATGTCAGTAGGGCAGTGGATGGTGTCAGTAGACTAGTGGACCGTGTCAATAAAGCAGAGGTTGGTTTCAATAGGGCAGAGGATGGTGTGAGTATCTTTTTATTTGATCATTTTTTACAATTTTATTCTATTTATTTAATTTTTTACTTTTTACAGTTTTTTTTAGGAGCCCCGTTGGGGGGCTTTGGTGAAGTATCAGGGGTCTGAAAAGACCCACAATGTCTCATGTTTGGCCACTGAATGCCGGTGGGAGGGAGAGGAGGAGACGCTGTCTTTCAGCTCCTGAAGGAGTAAAATGGAGAGGATACTTTCCTGTATATGCTGCCCCACTGCACCTCCTGTCCAGAGCAACCTGTGCTGCCCCAATAGGGGCATAGAATATGAGATACATAGCCTCAGTTAATATTAGCATTGTTATATAGATTAGAGTCTATATAGTGTGGTTTGCCTACTATTTTCTCATAGCTAAATCTATGTGTTATCCTATGCTGCCATCTAGTGGCCTTTGTTGCAATGCACATGTTTATGTGAATCTTTGAGTTACCACATATTTTCACTGTATGTATGCCCCTCCCTGCTTCCTGTGTGGAGTACTTCCTGTGTCATCTCTCCAGCCAGCAAGCCACATGTAGAAGGACACTCATGTACTCTGCCCAGGGTAGGAAAGGCATCATCTTTTGACCGCACAATACTATCACCATTCATCTGCTGTTCCTGTTATCTGCTGTAACCCCTGAAGTTAAGGAATAAACACCTCTTTTGAATGAATCGGTATTGACGAGTTCAGCTGTCTGACAAGGATTGTCCACAGTGAGTATATCTGCTTATACAGGCCAGGCATAGAGGTCTCAGCAAGGGATATATCGCTATCACAACAATCGGAGTCAGAATAGTCAAAAGATGCATAGAATTCTTACAGCCTGCTGGGTATATGTGTGTGCCTAATCTGCAATCAAGCTCAGTGCCAGCCGCCATCTTGTGTAAGCACATGGTCGCACAAGCTTACTGCGCTTCATGTGAATGTTGAAAGCTGTTTCTCTAATTGAACTGTGTTACCCCACCTGTCTAAGCTGCTGTTCGTCTTCTTAAAGAGACAGTACCATTTTTTACAAAACCGTGAGAAATGTCTAGACAAGGCTCTGAACACTCTTTTACGGCTGAACCAACGCAGATTCATCATGCCTCTGAACCCGCAGACGTACAGGGAGCAGACTCTGCAGATATTGCTGAACAGAGTGTAAGACCCAAGCGTACAATAAAACCAATACAGAAACTCAGAGAAAACTATGAATACACTAGAGATAAGTTCTCCAGCAAGCTATCGGACTTCTGGGACAGAACTTCACACTGCATGTCAGTTTTGCCACACTTTAATGATCAACCGGCTGAACTAGGAGATTCTATAGTTCGCCTATCTGCTGCGTATGAACACTACCAACGGCTGTCTGCAAAATACACTGCTTTCTTGCAAGACTGTAATATAGAGGACTCTTCAGCAGAACTGACCAAGACTGATGCATTGAACCAACAAAGGGATCTCTTAGTGAAAAAATGCTCAGTGTAAGGCAGAACTCCGCATTGCTCAACTGCAAGAGACCAGATCTCACAGATCAACATCAACCAAGCACACTGCACGTTCTTCTAGATCCTCTCGCTCCAGAAGTTCAACATTAAGCGACAAGCTAATAGAGGCCCGCGCTGATGCTGAATCCAAAAAAGCGCAAAGCTCCCTTGCTAAGAAAGAAGCAGAGATGAAGGCCCAAAGCAAAGCTCTTGAAGCCCAGAGCAAAACTCGCCAAGCAGAGATGGAAGCCCAAATAAAGATTCTGCAAATAGAGAAAGAAGAAGCAGGTGCGCTAGCAAGGCTGAAAGTCCTTGAACAAGCAATGGGTCAAAGTACTAATTCAGACTGTCTTATCCCAGCAGAACTGGAAGATCCAATTGATCGCACCAGTGATTATGTGCTAAAGCATAATGTTTACAAAGATACAGAGTCATCTCCTGTACCTCCTACTAACAACACTGTTCTGACTCTCAACTCAGGGACCTCCCAGCTCAAAATGCCTGAGTCTCCTCAAGTCCACAACGCCAGAGCATCTACGCAGCAAACCACATCAACTCCTGCCATCAACAAGGTGACTTCCAGCGACAAGCCGCAGCTCCAGCCACAGCCAGCAGAAGCCTTAAAGACTACACCAAAGTTAAGCGCTCATGCAACATCATTTCATCCTGGTAAACCTCACCTTTCTTCACCAGAGAACTTTCACACCCAAGGGGTTCCACAGATTACTTTGGCACCAAAGAGTGAGAGATCAGACTTGAATGACTTAGCCAGCTATATGGCACGCCGTGAGCTCATTATCACCAGCCTCTCAAGGTTTGATGACTGTCCAGAGAGCTACAGGGCCTGGAGATCAACCTTCAAGGCTGCTATTGCTAATTTCAACCTTAATAGCAAGGACGAACTTGATTTGCTCATAAGGTGGCTGGGGCCAGAATCTGCAAATCGTGTTAAAAGACTGAGGACAGTACATGTTGACCACCCAGATGCAGGTCTTGTTGCCACATGGGCAAGACTTGAGCAAGCCTATGGTAGCTCAGAAGCCATAGAAAGCGCTCTATTCAAGAGACTGCAAAACTTCCCAAAAATAGGGAACAAAGACTATCGCAAGCTCCAAGATCTAAGTGACCTCCTCATGGAGTTAGAGTTGGCAAAGACAGACCCACGTCTACCTGGTCTAAGCTTCCTGGACACTGCTCATGGTGTCAATCCAGTGGTGTCTAAACTGCCATACGGCCTGCAGGAGAGATGGGCGCAGCAGGGCTCAAGGTACAAAAGAGACTATAACGTATCCTTTCCTCCATTCTCATATTTTTGCAGGTTCATCAGTGAGCAAGCCTGGATGAGAAATGATCCCAGCTTCAGTGAACCCAACTTGCCTGCTTCATCACCATCTCCAAGGTATGACAACACAGCAGCTAAACACAGAGACTTTCATAGAGCAATATCTGTTAAAAGGACAGACATCTCACCACCCGTATCCTCTCATGCATACCAGAGTAATTCGGGTGATAAAGATCCTAATCGTCAGTGCCCTATTCACAAGAAGCCTCACCCTCTTAAGAAATGCCGAGAGCTGAGAGCAAAGACTTTACAAGAGCGCAGGGAGATTCTCCAGAAACTTGGAGTATGTTACAGGTGCTGTGCTTCTTATAGTCAATTTGCCAAGGACTGTAAAGTTGTCATCAAGTGCACAGAATGCAGCAGCGAAAGACATGTGACAGCTATGCATCCTACTCCACTTACAGACAGCCCACAGCAGCTACCTACCTCCACCCCTCTCTCAAATCATGGCGGGGAGCAACGAAGCCACGCTCTAGCCCAGGAGAATGTTTCTTCTTCATGCACAGAAGTCTGTGGAGAAGGTTTAGATCACAAGTGCTGTGCCAAGATATGCCTTGTTAAGGTATACCCAGAGGGTCAACCTGAAAAAGCTGCCAGGATGTATGCCATAATAGATGAACAGAGCAACAGATCCCTGGTCAAGCCTAAATTCTTTGAGATCTTTGGCATTGAGGGTCATGCCACACCGTATACTCTCAGAACCTGTTCTGGTCGCGTAGAGACTTTCGGCAGAAGGGTCGATGGGTTCATGGTGTCTCATATCGAAGGGAAAGAGGGCATACTCCTACCAACATTAGTCGAGTGTGACCAGATACCAGACGAAAGAGAAGAGATTCCTACTCCAGAGGTTGCATATCACCATCCTCACTTAAGGCACCTTGCTGATGAGATTCCCGCAATGGACATGAATGCTGAAATCTTAGTCTTGCTAGGAAGAGACATTCTTAGAGTACATAAGGTACGTGAGCAGTGTGATGGACCTGAGGATGCCCCTTATGCACAAAGACTTGATCTAGGCTGGGTAATAGTGGGCGATGTATGCTTGGATAGAATGTGTACATCATCTGAGATCCACTCCTTCAAAACTTACATGTTAGGAAATGGACGCGCATCCCACTTCAAAGAGTGCCCTCACCATTATGAAATAAAGGAGAAGCCTCTTGACATCATCCAAGTACCTGATGCCACTCCTATCCTGTGTGATGACAACCTAGGTACCACAGTGTTTTGTACCACAAGTGACGACAACAAAATAGCCTTGTCAGTTGAAGACAGAGAGTTCATCAAAATAATGGACAAAGAATTCTTCAAGGATGAGTCTAACAGCTGGGTTGCACCATTGCCTCTTCGTGCTGCAAGGGTCAAACTGCCAAACAATCGGGAACAGGCTTTATCCAGATTCAACTCACTTCAACGAACATTAAAGAACAGGCCTGAAATGAAGGACCATTTCATTACCTTTATGAAGAGGATCTTTGACAATGAGCATGCTGAGCCAGCTCCACCTCTTCAAATACAGGATGAGTGCTGGTACCTACCCTTCTTCGGAGTGTACCATCCACGTAAGCCAAAACAAATTAGGGTAGTGTTCGACTCCAGTGCCAAGCATCAGGGCGTATCCCTGAACGATATTCTTCTCACTGGTCCTAACCTTACCAACAACCTTGTAGGTGTACTCATGAGGTTCAGAAGAGAGCCAGTTGCCATAACTGCGGACATTGAACAAATGTTTCATTGCTTTATTGTACGAGAAGACCATAGGAACTTCCTAAGGTTTCTGTGGCACCGTGACAACAACATGAACAATGAGATGATTGAATACCGCATGAAGGTTCATGTTTTCGGAAATAGCCCCTCACCTGCCGTCGCAACATACGGTTTACGAAGGACTGCTCTTGATGGAGAACAGGAGTATGGCGCAGATGCTCGACATTTCGTCGAGAGAGATTTCTATGTGGACGATGGACTTAAATCTTTACCTACAGCGGAAGAAGCCATAGACCTGCTCCAAAGGACACAAGTTATGCTTTCTGAGGCTAACCTCAGACTACACAAGATTGCCTCAAACAGTGTTGCTGTTATGAAAGCCTTTCAACCTGGCGATCATGCCACAGGGTTTAAAGATTTAAATCTGGGGATGGACATGCCACCTGTGCAGAGAAGTCTGGGCCTACGGTGGGACTTATTAAAGGACAGCTTCGGCTTTCAAGTCAGCTCTGCAGACAAACCATTTACCAGGCGTGGAGTTCTGTCAGTGGTGAACAGCCTATACGATCCAATGGGATTTGTGGCTCCCATCACCATACAAGGTAAATCCATACTTAGACAGCTCTCAGAGACTATCAAAGATTGGGATGCCCCACTACCAATAGACAAACTTTCAAGGTGGGAGTCCTGGAAACAGTCGTTACATGCCTTAGATGGAATCCGTATACCACGCTGCTACACTCCGACTTCCCTTGCTACCAGTCGGAGGAAAGAGCTGCACATCTTCTCAGATGCATCTACTGAGGCCATAGCGGCTGTTGCCTACCTCAAGGTAAGGGATTCAGCTAATCTAACCCATGTAGGGTTTCTGTTTGGGAAAGCTAAGTTAGCACCCAAGCCTGAACACACAATTCCTAGGCTTGAACTTTGTGGGACTGTGCTAGCTGTAGAGATTGCAGATTTCATACTGCGTGAGCTAGACATTCAGATAGATGACATCAAATTCTACACAGACAGCAAGGTTGTTCTGGGCTACATATACAACCAGACTAAACGTTTCTATGTCTATGTCAGCAACCGTGTAGAAAGAATAAGAAAATCATCTAAACCTGAACAATGGCATTATGTTCCATCTGAAATTAATCCTGCAGATCATGGCACCAGGCCAGTGTCTGCGAGTGCCTTCGTAAATTCTTCTTGGTTAACAGGTCCTGAATTCTTGTTGGCTGATCCAGAAGAAACCACGGCTGACGTCTTCAGTCTTCTAGAACCCGACAAAGATCCAGAGGTTCGTCCTGAAGTTAAAACCCTTGTCACCAGAACTGAACAAAGACGTGCCTTGGGCTGTCAACGCTTTGAACGTTTCTCCAAGTGGACAAGGCTGGTACGCACCACCGCAAGGTTAGTTCATATTGCACACTGCTTTCACACGAAGCTCACAGATGCTCACTGTCAAGGTTGGCACATGTGCCAAAAGCTTCTTTCTGCAAAGACATTGCTGAAGCTGAACTGATCGTAATACGCAGTGTACAACCGGATGTCTTTGGCTCAGAAATCAGACGTATCCGTGACAAGGGGAACATTCCAAAAAACAGTCCAATTGCTAACCTGAACCCATTCATTGACAATGATGGCACGTTAAGGGTTGGTGGACGCCTAAACAAGGCTAAGTTCAGTGAGCAAGAACAGAATCCTCTCATTATACCTGCTCGCCATCACATCACCACTTTGCTCATACGGCACTACCATGAAAGGGTGAAACACCAAGGTAGACACTTCACAGAGGGAGCCATAAGAGTTGCAGGCCTTTGGATTATAGGGACTGTAAAGACTTTCATCAGACCTATCACGGAACTCATTTTGCTCTTGCCGTTTGGAGACTGAACTTACTTGGGTATGCTGTTGGATCCTACCTGCGACTTCGAGAAGGAAGTATCTGGAACTTTAGTTGTCACAACTTGAAGCCTTATATTATAGATGTTGTTGCATTATATGCATGTTCTCCATTATGTCTTTCAGGTTTTCAAGACATCAAGCAAATTGCGCTGTTGTTTATTTGCATAACTACCGTTGTATTATGTAAATAGTGGCATTATCATGCCAGACGGGGAGTGTGCTGCCCCAATAGGGGCATAGAATATGAGATACATAGCCTCAGTTAATATTAGCATTGTTATATAGATTAGAGTCTATATAGTGTGGTTTGCCTACTATTTTCTCATAGCTAAATCTATGTGTTATCCTATGCTGCCATCTAGTGGCCTTTGTTGCAATGCACATGTTTATGTGAATCTTTGAGTTACCACATATTTTCACTGTATGTATGCCCCTCCCTGCTTCCTGTGTGGAGTACTTCCTGTGTCATCTCTCCAGCCAGCAAGCCACATGTAGAAGGACACTCATGTACTCTGCCCAGGGTAGGAAAGGCATCATCTTTTGACCGCACAATACTATCACCATTCATCTGCTGTTCCTGTTATCTGCTGTAACCCCTGAAGTTAAGGAATAAACACCTCTTTTGAATGAATCGGTATTGACGAGTTCAGCTGTCTGACAAGGATTGTCCACAGTGAGTATATCTGCTTATACAGGCCAGGCATAGAGGTCTCAGCAAGGGATATATCGCTATCACAACAATCGGAGTCAGAATACAACCCCTGACGCTATGCCAGTGACTGTGGGTGGGATACACTCTATTAGGCAGCAAGTGAACATTTTGTCCCTGAAGTTGATGTGAAAAAAAAGCAGAAATGGAGTGTAAGGATTTGAGGACTCCGACCAGAGCCAAATTGTAATGTCTAGATGACGGGGTCAGAGCAACTCCAAAACTGCCCCTCTTGTGGGATGTTCCCAATCTGCAGTGGTCAGGACCGACCAAAAGTGGTCCAAGGAAGGAGAACGGGTGACAGGGTCATTGGTGGCCAAGGCTCATTGGTGAGCAGCGAAGGTTGGCCCATGTAGTCCAATAGAAGAGCTACTGTCGCCCACATTTCTCAAAATGTGAATGCTGGTTCTGATAAAAAGGTGTCAGAACACACAGAGCATCGCAGTTTGTTGTGGATGGGGGCTGGGTAGCCGCAGACCGGTCAGGGTGCCCATGCTGATCGTGTCCACAGCCAAATGAGCCTACAATGGGCATGTGAGCATCAGAACTGGACCACAAAGCGATGGAAGAAGGTGGCCTGGTCTGATGAATTCAAGAATGGTTTGAGGAACACAAAAACAAGTTTGAGGTGTTGACCAAAATTCTCCAGATCTCAATGAAATTGAGCATCTGTGGGATGTTCCTCTTATCCTGCATTCTCTCTGCTGTAACAGCGCCACCTATGTAGGGAGGGTGAGCTACACCTACCAAGCTTCCAGCAGAGATGTTTCCCAACTCATTTCCTCAGAGATGGTGTTTTTTATGACTCTGAGGGGTTGGACAGCCAACAGTATTATACTACCCCAGGCTGGAGGAACCACGAAATGGTCTACTTGGTTTCTCAAACAACTTACAGGACTTAAAAGATCTGCTACTGACCGCTTGGTGGCAGATACCAGAGCATACCTTCAGAGGTCTACTGGAGTCCATGCCATGATGGGTTATAGTGCGTGGTCATAACGGTATGACTGATCGGTTATACGCAGTGGGAAATGGATAGAGAGGAGATACCGGGGAAGGTATGAAGTGCTAGATAGGGGGATGGTAAGGTGTCATCATGGAGCTGTGAAGCAATTTTCCAGGTTCTTGGTGGGTTTGGTCTTTGCGATTGGTGCCGGATATCTGGAATTATAATGGAGATTCATCACAGGACAGAAGATGATGGAGTTCGTCCTTCAGGCTCCAGACTGTGAAATGAGGATATTGCTGGAATTCGGGGAGATGTCACATCGCTAAGAAGAAAAACAAGAGAAAAGTCAGATTTCATACTGAGCAGCAATTATCAGACTGTCCCGGCCAGTGGTGTATTTAGGTTTTGTGCTGCCCTAGGCCTGACTAAACTCGTGCACCCCCTAATTTAAATATGACCCACCCCTTCCTGTTAAGGCCACACCCATTTCTGTTTAAGACCCACTCTGACATTTTCAAGTGGGGACACTAGTTCTTGGGGTCGGGGGTCGGGGACATTGCATTCCCTTAATTTGCATAGATTTCCTCTCACTTCCTGTTTGGCTATGAGGCAGGACGTGAAGGGAAATTTCTGCAATGGGACAGGGATAGTAAAAAATAAACTGACTGGGGCTCTAACCCTCCCTTACTCCAGGGGTCTTCAAACTACGGCCCTCCAGTTGTTCAGGAACTACAATTCCCATCATGCCTAGTCATGTCTGTGAATGTCAGTGCGTTACAAGGCCTCATGGGATGTGTAGTTCTACAACAGCTGGAGGGCCGTAGTTTGAGGATCCCTGCCTTACTCTATCCAAAATGAAAAAAAAAGTGTTGCCTATAGTTCTACTTTAA
Organism: Rana temporaria; assembly: GCF_905171775.1. Classification (NCBI taxonomy): domain Eukaryota; kingdom Metazoa; phylum Chordata; class Amphibia; order Anura; family Ranidae; genus Rana; species Rana temporaria. The sequence goes on along the minus strand of NC_053490.1, from coordinate 539,679,435 downwards.
CCAAAAGTTTCTGATAATCTCATGGAGAGGACTAAGAAGATATAACCATGCCAATGGTGCAGCAGAAAACATAGAGCACAGTGAGGAAGGTTTGTGGTCCAGGATGATAGGACAGTGAAAATTAGAAGCAGCTGTAGTGCAAGCCGGCGGGGACGCTTTACGTGCTGCCCCCTGCAAAGTGCTGCCCTAGGCCTGGGCCTTGTTGGTCTAGGCCAGGTTACACCGTTGGTCCCGGCACTGGAAGGAACCTTATGTCCTTGCTTGGGTTCTGAAACTGTCATCTCAGTCATTGACTACAGATACATTTCCTGTGATTCACTGGGGTTTCTGTAAAAGTGTTGCCAACCGTCAGTATTTTTACTGGCAGCCAGTAAAAAAACAAGCAATTTTCTCCTGCCAGGAAATGCCAGTAAAAGCAAAAAGTTGCCAGAAAAAAATATGGCTGTGACACTCAGCTTGGTCTGGAGCTGAGTGCCTACTACAGTGTGATCAGAGGGTCTGGCGGAGGCGGTGACTTAGCATGTCGTGTGACGTCATGGTGCAATGGAGCTAAGCAGAGCAGTCAGAGCCTCGTGTGCGTATCTGCAGTATGGGAGCAAGGCAGGCTGGGACCGGGACCGTCAGTGCTGTTTAGACTGGAGGGGACTGAAGGGACCACTTGGCTTGGAGAGAGACCGTCACTGTGACTCAGGAGGGGACGTGTTGTGACAGTGAAGTCTCATCATCATCTGTGCTATTACACATTGATGTCAGTGTCACTGTGAGAGTCAATTTTATGTGTGTGTGCCGCCCATTCTAATTTCTTCCCCTTCTGGGCCCGGTCCCTGAGTTACTTACTTATCAAAAAAAATAGGAAATATTTTTTTTGCCTAATTATCTACCTTAAATCAGGGCTCGACAAATCCCGGGCGCCAGGTCGCCATGGCGACTAGAAATAGGGCCCTGGCGACTTGGCTTGGACTGGGGCCATCTGGTGGTGAGCCGTTGGTATTACAAGTTATTACCACCAGATGTGAGCTGGCGCCATCTGGTGGTGGCCGTTGGTATTACAAGTTAAGCATTACAAGTTAAACAGCAATTCTAATGTAATTTTTCACTATTTTCACTGCCATCTTCTTCCCTCTAATTAGAACCCCCAAACATTATATATATTTTTTATCCTAACACCCTAGAGAATAAAATGGCAAACGTTGCAATACTTTCTGTCATGCCGTATTTGCGCAGCGGTCTTACAAGCGCACTTTTTTGGTGAAAAAAATTACACTTTTTTAAATTAAAAAATAAGACCATAGTAAAGTTATCCCCATTTTTTTTTTTATATTATGAAAGATAATGTTACGCCGAGTAAATTGATACCCAACATGTCACGCTTCAAAATTGCGTCCGCTCGTGGAATGCCGACAAACTTTTACCCTTTAAAATCTTCATAGGCGGCGTTTAAAAAAAAATCTACAGGTTGCATGTTTTGAGTTACAGAGGAGTTCTAGGGCTAGAATTATTGCTCTCGCTCTACCAATCGCGGCGATACCTCACATGTGTGGTTTGAACACCGTTTACATATGCGGGCGCTGCTCACGTATGTGTTCGCTTTCTGCGCGCAAGCTCGTCGGGACGGGGCGCGTTTTCTGGCTCCTAACTTTTTTACCTGGCTCCTAGATTCCAAGCAAATTTGTCAACCCCTGCCTTAAATCATATTGCTAAATGCATATTTTATTTGTTTGTAGCCTAAATACAGTAATTTGCACCTAAAACTGTAATTTTGTAACTTTTGGAAATGCCAGTAAAAACTTGGCTGTGCCAGTAAATTTTGGGTGTTGTGTCAGTAAATTTCAATCTGGTAGGTTGGCAACACTGATCTATAATATAGCACAGGGAAAGACTTGCTTAGGAGGTAATTGCACACAGTTTTGTCACACACTGCCCTCTATGGGAGTCCACCCTTATGTGCTTTACGTCTAGAGGAAAAACAATTTAATCTCCAAATACGGAAAGGTTTCTTCACAGTAAGAGCTGTGAGAATGTGGAACAGACTCCCTCCAGAGGTGGTTCTGGCCAGCTCAGTAGATTGCTATAAGAAAGGTCTGGATTCTTTCCTAAATGTACAGAATATAACTGAGTACTGACATTTGTAGGTAAAGTTGATCCGGGGAAAATCCGATTGCCTCTCGGCGGATCAGGAAGGATTTTTTTCCCCTGCTGTAGCAAATTGGATCTCATGCTCTGCTGGGGTTTTTCGCCTTCTTCTGCATCAACTGTGGGTATGGAGTTGTGTATATTGGATTATATAATAATTTTTTTTTTTTTTTTTTAGGTTGAACTGGATGGACGTGTGCCTTTTTTCCAACCTGACTAACTATGTAACTATATGTAATACAGAACCCAAGTGGTCCATGGGCTCCTCTCTGCTCTATCCTTGCCTCACCACACTTATGGACCGCATGTCACACATCTGCTACTCTCTATAGATCTCCTGAGGGGGAACTCAACGTTTTCTAATGAGAAGGTAGCCAGACCTGGTCACCTTCACCCCTGGATGCCTGGTCCCTGCTGCTCCGTAGGTGGCTCTGACCCTCTTTCTTCTCTGGACCTCTCTGTAGTCCACTCTATCCTTGCCTCACCACATGGACAGCATGTGACTCCCCTGCTACTCACTCTAGATCTCCAGAGGATGGACTCAGCATTTTCTAATGAGAAGGTAGCCAGATCTGGTCACCTTCATCCCTGGTTGCTTGGTCCTTGACGCTTTGTACAGTAAGTGGCCCTGAACCTCTCTCTACTTTGGACCTCTATGTAGTCCATGGGCTCCTCATCGCTCTATCCTTGCCTCACCACATGGATAGCATGCCACACATCTGCTACCCTCTAGAGATCTTCTGAGGAGATTTTTTTTTTTTTTATGTCACAATGTAGAGAATATGATTTCCTATCATCTGTGCCCAGTCTTGCCACACAGAGTTAATCCAGCTCTAAACAATCCTCTTTTATTATTCAGTGAAATAAAACAGACTTCCAGATAAAGACCAAAGTCCTTGCTTGAGTGACAGGTTATTTACATATCTTGTGCACTAGCTTGCAGACATGCACAGCTTCTTGTCTATGGGCCGGATTCAAAGAGATTTGCGCATTATTTACGGAGGCGCAGGGCAACGTTTTTGCCCTGCGCCCCCGCAAATTTGCTCCACTGCCCTTGATTCACCGAGCAGAAGCTCCGTGAATTGCGCGGGCGCGCCGGCAAAATGCCCGGCGCTAGAGCACGCAATTTAAATTATACCGTAGGGGTGGGAATCATTTAAATTAGGCGCGTTCCCGCGTAGAGCGCATGCTCCGTCGGGAAACTTTTCTGACGTGCATTGCATTGCGTCCAGCGCCATTCACGATTCACTTACGCAAACGACATAAAATTCAAATTTCCCGACGCGGGAACGACGGGTATACGTAACATGGGCTGCCCCTGCTAATAGCAGGGGCAGCCTTGCGCGAAAACCGCCGTACGTAAACGACGTAAATTGCGTACGCAGGGCTCGCGCAACGTTGTGAATCGGTGTTAGTATGCAATTTGCATACTATACACTGAGCACAACGTGAACGCCACCTAGCGTCCACCGCAAGAATGCAGCCTAAGATATGCGGGCATAAGAGCCTTATGCCACGCAGATCTTAGGCTGCAGTCGGCGTAACGAGGTTCCTGAATCAGGAGCACTCGTTACGCCGGGGGAAGTAAGCAATTGTGCTGTGTAACCTATGGTTACACAGGCGCACTTGCTTCTTGAATCCGGCCCTATGTATATTTTGATGGCTGTTTAAACTGAACTGTGGATCACCCCATATTTTGAAAACATTTAATCAAAACACGGGAAAGACAGCCAATCCTGGGAGAGCTGGACGGGAGAGGGGGAGAGGGGAGGGGGATGTGAATTGTGCACTTTACGGAAGCTGTGCATGTCTGCAAGCTAGTGCACGAGATATGTAAATAACCTGTCACTCAAGTAAGGACTTTGGTCTTTATCTGGAAGTCTGTCTATTTCACTGAACAATAAAAAGAGGATTGCTCAGCGATGGATTAACTCTGTGTGGCAAGACTGGGCACAGATGATAGGAAATCTTATTCTCTACATTGTGACACCAAAAAAAATTGGGGTTTACATCCACTTTAATCCCTGGTTCCCTGGTCCCTGCTGCTTCGTAGATGGCCCTGGCCCCCTCTCTACCCTACTCGTATGCGACATACAATGAAAGGGTAACTTCACAGAATATGTGGTACAAACATAGTAACATACATATGATCGCTAATTAGTGGTATCTGAACTAAAGGTAAGTAATCTGAGGATTATGACACAGGAACAACTCTGTAAATATACAAGGTACCCAGATACCTAGGGGGTGTGAGACTAGGGCTTCGCCTTGACGGGTCAACTGATCACTTACAGTACAATAGGGATTAGCCCCGGTACCCTTGGAGAATTCGGGTATACGTACATGGGGAAAGAGTACTGCAGGGTGGCCAATTTGGGTCGAAACATACCAGATTTTGAGTTTAAATGGAAGAAAATGGGTATAGGAGAAAAAGGAAAGAAAGAGAGAGATTGGAGGGAGGGAATAGGGGGGAGGGAGGAGGCTTATAGGTGAAGTGGGGGGGTAAAAGTCCACCTAGAGAGTGAGGGCCACTCTCAGTCCGCCAAACCGTCTGATGGCCATGGTTTGAAACAAGAGCCTCTGGCAGTCAATAGGGCCAGACTATGTATCGCGGAGGTATTCCTCTGAGAAGCGGAACTGGGTCCTCTGCAGTCAGGTTTAGCCTCTCCTTTCCTCCCGAAGTATTAACATTCCTCTCAGGTAGACAGGGGCGGACTGACAGCTCATGGGGCCCCCGGGCAAAAGAAGATCATGGGGCCCCCTGTGTCCCCGCCCACGTTCAAGCTATATCCACACAAAGTCCCACCTACATATTGCACTGCCCACATTGCAAATAATTTCTCTACACAATGTTCAAAATAAATGTTTATTATAGGAATTTAATTCTTGCCACTGATCACCAATGTAAGGAACATTCTTCTCACTGATCACCAATGTAAGGGACATTCTTCTCACTGATCACCAATGTAAGGGACATTCTTCTCACTGATCACCAATGTAAGGGACATTCTTCTCACTGATCACCAATGTAAGGGACATTCTTCTCACTGATCACCAATGTAAGGGACATTCTTCCCACTGATCACCAATGTAAGGAACATTCTTCCCACTGATCACCAATGTAAGGGACATTCTTCTCACTAATCACCAATGTAAGGGACATTCTTCTCACTGATCACCAATGTAAGGGACATTCTTCTCACTGATCACCAATGTAAGGAACATTCTTCTCACTGATCACCAATGTAAGGAACATTCTTCCCACTGATCACCAATGTAAGGAACATTCTTCTCACTGATCACCAATGTAAGGGACATTCTTCCCACTGATCACCAATGTAAGGAACATTCTTCCCAATTTTGTTTATTAAAAGTCTTGCAAACAAAAAGCATAAAATCACTATAAGATATACATAAATATACACATATTTACATAAATGAAAATAAATATAGCAAATCTGCTCTCAAACAAAAGACTTTACAGCAAAGCAAAAATCATGTAATCACCAGGAAAGTAAATCTTAATACAAACTCACACCACTACACCAGACAAACCTGCAAGGTCAAGAAACAAACCCGCACCCATTATGCATGCAGCCCTTCTAATAAACGTCCAACACCATACATCTACCTATTTCTACCTCAATTACCCGCCGGCGCGTTACCATATCGGTTTCAAAAAGTACCGCAACTCCGCTGCAGGGCTCAGCCGCAAGAGACCAAAAGGAGGGACCGCATCTCCACTCCCTTTTTGCCAGGTGGACATCGGCCAAAGTATGGAGCCAGGTCTCTTGCAAAAATAAAATCTCAGCATCAAACTCGCTGAGCAAAAATAAGGCCATATCACAAGCTCTTGCAGATTTAATGCTGGCGACATTAATGGTCGCCACCTTTATCGGAGGGGGAACTGCCATCAGGATGATTGGGGTAGTCGTTTCTTGACCTTCACCACACTCTCATCACCAGAAACCGCTCTCTTCAAACAACGTGACTCATCCATAGATGAAAAAGAAGAAGACAAAGACATCTTTTCACCTGACAACACATTAAAGGTGTTACCAAGGGGAACCCCTCCTGGATCCGACTCTGAGGAAGAGACGACCGGTTTTCTTGTCTTTCTCTTCATTTTCTTCCTCCTCCTAATCTTCTCCCACCCCTCCTCATCCGAATCCCCATCAATGGAATGTGAAACATGGGGTACGGACACCCTTCCATCAGCCCCACCCCCATCCAGCACCCCCACATTCCCCTGACCACGCTTGCGCTGCCGAGGGGCAGGGACTGGAGGCTGAGTGGGAAGATCCGCTAAACCTGCCCCCCCAGCAGCCTCCGCCAGTCTGGAGGATCTACGAATAGATGGATTAGGGACAGGAGGGACAGATTTAGGGACCACATCTCTAGGGGGAACAGAAACAGATGTCACAGACACAGAAGGGACAGACTCAGGGACCACATCACTAAGGGGAACAGAAACAGATGTCACAGACACAGGAGGGACAGACTCAGGGACCACATCACTAGGGGGAATAGAAACAGATGTCACAGACACAGGAGGGACAACAAGAGTTTCAGTGGCCTCATCCTCCTTATCCAGCCTCTGCAGCTCAGCCTCCAACCCTGGCAGGTTATGTAATGCCTCCGGGCATTGACTGTACGGGTGACCAAGTTTTTGGCACAAATTGCACCGAATGTCAGTACAGTCTTTAGCCAAATGGCCAAGCTCCTGGCACAAAGAACATTTCTTGCGGGTGCAGGTGGAGGCAAAATGGCCCTTGTCACCACATTTATTGCACACCTTAGGCTGACCCTGGTAAAAAATGGTCAGCCTGTCCCTCCCCAGAAAGGCTGAACAGGGCAGATGTTGAACAACATTTCCCTGCACCCCCAATTTTAGTGACACTGTCCAGGCCCCTGTCCATATCCCATGCTGATCAAGGACCTTCCGCAGTGGAGCGAGGACCTCGCCATATCGGCGTAACCATACTACCAAATCAGCCTCTGGGATGGATTCGTTACGCACAAGGATCGTCACTGATTTTATTAGAGGCTGCCTGGAAACCACCTTTGGCATCCAACTATTCCACTGCGGAAGGTCCCTGCGCCCCCTAAAACGTTCCCAAAATAAATCCAGACCCTCAGGTTTTACAAAGGATAAATCAAATTCCCAACTCCCAACGGGACAAATCAAAGCAAAAATGTCTGCGACTTTGAACCCCATTTCCAGGATCAACTCGGCCACCCTCCCCCTTACTGGTGGGGTCCCCTCCCCTTCCCACTTCAGCTGGACCACATTTCTCCGCTTATACCCACCAACCATCCCCCCACCAAACCCCCCCAAATTGTGACCACCAACATTTGCACCATTCCCCCCACCCTCCTTGGTGCGATTCCCCAAAACCGACGCGTAACTCCCAGCAGATAAAACATTTGTTTGTTTTGAACCATCTGACACATTTGCAGCAGATATCGATTGCACAGATTTGGTCTGAACAATCGGCGAGTCTTTCCTCTGCTGAGCAGGGGGAGGAATGTCATTTTTATTTTTCCCAGCAGTATTAACCCCTTCACCACCCACCACATCCATTGTTTTATCATTACTGTCATTTTTAGAACTTGCTGGAATATTCACAGTTCCTGCAGTCTTCCCAGCAGTGTCAGTTCCCACTGCTGTGCTTGTAGAAGCTTCAGCTGGTCGGTTCTCTTCTGTCAGGACAGGGTTGTCATCAGGGGATAGTGCAGGCTGGTCTGATACTGCAGCAGGTGAAACCTCCATTGCTTCTTCCACTGCACATGGTGCAATATGCTGATCCCCTCCCCCACCACAGGGAGGCTCAGGTGAGGCAATCTCATTGCTGGTAACAGGCATACCTTGTACAGAGGAACTACAGGTCCCAGCAGAAACTCCAGGCAGCGCTTTGCACAAGGCCTTCCCTTTCTGCTCCTTAGTCAGGACACCGTCCACCACAGCAGGTTGGGCAGACATGTTGGAAGACAGTGAGGTGTGCTGACATTTCTCCACCTGTACTGGCTTGGCTTCAGGGACTTCTGTATTAGCAGGCTTGTTTGCTCTCAGGGGTGACTCCATCTCCTGGATACATTTCAGGGTGCCATGCTCACTCTCAACCCCCTGGCTGGTTGCCATCGGCGATTCCAAGCCCTGACATGGAGGGAGAGGTGCAGAGGCAGATGAACCCGCGTCATCCATTATCTGAGGCTGGTCCCTGGAACTTGCTGTCTGGCTGGCAAATCTCCTCTCATTATCAAACTTTTCTCCACTTTTATCTTTCAGCTTTTCCAATAATAAAGATTGTTCCTTTACCTTTTCCTCCAATTCCTGCAACTCAGGCTTCATGGCCAAACGATTTTTACTCCAGGCCTGGAAATACTTGATTTTGAAGGATTTGTGTTCAGCCTTCAAAATTTTAAGTTTTTCTTCAGCTCTTCCAATCGCCCTAAAACGATCAATGCTCTTCTGACTGAAGACATTCGCATCCACAGCAGGGCCTGGACCTACAGACAGATCCTCCACCTCCTCCTCACTAGGCCCCGTATCATCAGGGGGATCCGTCCCAGGGCCTCCCCCAGGATCAGGCATTGTTCCTGGGCCAAGCTAGCAGGCAAGGCCCAGGCTTGAAAAAGGTTGGATCTCTCAGAGAGCTCCTTGGGTGTGTCCTCCTCCTTCTTCCCACTGATCACCAATGTAAGGGACATTCTTCTCACTGATCACCAATGTAAGGAACATTCTTCTCACTGATCACCAATGTAAATAACATTCTTCTCACTGATCACCAATGTAAGGGACATTCTTCTCACTGATCACCAATGTAAGGGACATTCTTCCCACTGATCACCAATGTAAATAACATTCTTCTCACTGATCACCAATCTAAGGGACATTCTTCTCACTGATCACCAATGTAAGGAACATTCTTCTCACTGATCACCAATGTAAGGAACATTCTTCCCACTGATCACCAATGTAAGGGACATTCTTCTCACTGATCACCAATGTAAGGAACATTCTTCCCACTGATCACCAATGTAAGGGACATTCTTCCCACTGATCACCAATGTAAGGGACATTCTTCTCACTGATCACCAATGTAAATAACATTCTTCCCACTGATCACCAATGTAAGGGACATTCTTCCCACTGATCACCAATGTAAGGAACATTCTTCTCACTGATCACCAATTTAAATAACATTCTTCTCACTGATCACCAATGTAAGGGACATTCTTCTCACTGATCACCAATGTAAGGGACATTCTTCTCACTGATCACCAATGTAAGGGACATTCTTCCCACTGATCACCAATGTAAGGGACATTCTTCTCACTGATCACCAATGTAAGGGACATTCTTCTCACTGATCACCAATGTAAATAACATTCTTCCCACTGATCACCAATGTAAGGGACATTCTTCCCACTGATCACCAATGTAAATAACATTCTTCTCACTGATCACCAATGTAAGGGACATTCTTCCCACTGATCACCAATGTAAGGGACATTCTTCCCACTGATCACCAATGTAAGGAACATTCTTCTCACTGATCACCAATGTAAATAACATTCTTCTCACTGATCACCAATGTAAGGGACATTCTTCTCACTGATCACCAATGTAAGGGACATTCTTCCCACTGATCACCAATGTAAGGGACATTCTTCCCACTGATCACCAATGTAAGGGACATTCTTCCCACTGATCACCAATGTAAATAACATTCTTCTCACTGATCACCAATCTAAGGGACATTCTTCCCACTGATCACCAATGTAAGGGACATTCTTCTCACTGATCACCAATGTAAATAACATTCTTCTCACTGATCACCAATGTAAGGGACATTCTTCTCACTGATCACCAATGTAAGGGACATTCTTCCCACTGATCACCAATGTAAGGGACATTCTTCTCACTGATCACCAATGTAAATAACATTCTTCTCACTGATCACCAATCTAAGGGACATTCTTCCCACTGATCACCAATGTAAGGGACATTCTTCCCACTGATCACCAATGTAAGGGACATTCTTCTCACTGATCACCAATGTAAGGAACATTCTTCCCACTGATCACCAATGTAAGGAGCATTCTTCTCACTGATCACCAATGTAAGGGGCATTCTTCTCACTGATCACCAATGTAAGGGACATTCTTCCCACTGATCACCAATGTAAGGAACATTCTTCCCACTGATCACCAATGTAAGGAACATTCTTCTCACTGATCACCAATGTAAATAACATTCTTCTCACTGATCACCAATCTAAGGGACATTCTTCCCACTGATCACCAATGTAAGGGACATTCTTCTCACTGATCACCAATGTAAGGAACATTCTTCCCACTGATCACCAATGTAAGGAGCATTCTTCTCACTGATCACCAATGTAAGGGGCATTCTTCTCACTGATCACCAATGTAAGGGACATTCTTCCCACTGATCACCAATGTAAGGAACATTCTTCCCACTGATCACCAATGTAAGGAACATTCTTCTCACTGATCACCAATGTAAATAACATTCTTCTCACTGATCACCAATCTAAGGGACATTCTTCCCACTGATCACCAATGTAAGGGACATTCTTCTCACTGATCACCAATGTAAGGAACATTCTTCCCACTGATCACCAATGTAAGGAGCATTCTTCTCACTGATCACCAATGTAAGGGGCATTCTTCTCACTGATCACCAATGTAAGGGACATTCTTCCCAATTTTGTTTATTAAAAGTCTTGCAAACAAAAAGCATAAAATCACTATAAGATATACATAAATATACACATATTTACATAATTGAAAATAAATATAGCAAATCTGCTCTCAAACAAAAGACTTTACAGCAAAGCAAAAATCATGTAATCACCAGGAAAGTAAATCTTAATACAACTCACACCACTACACCAGACAAACCTGCAAGGTCAAGAAACAAACCCGCACCCATTATGCATGCAGCCCTTCTAAGAAACGTCCAACACCATGCATCCACCTATTTCTACCTCAATTACCCGCCGGCGCGTTACCATATCGGTTTCAAAAAGTACTGCAACTCCGCTGCAGGGCTCAGCCGCAAGAGACCAAAAGGAGGGACCGCATCTCCACTCCCCTTTTGCCAGGTGGACATCGGCCAAAGTATGGAGCCAGGTCTCTTGCAAAAATAAAATCTCGGCATCAAACTCGCTGAGCAAAAATAAGGCCATATCACGAGCTCTTGCAGATTTAATGCTGGCGACATTAATGGTCGCCACCTTTATCGGAGGGGGAACTGCCATCAGGATGATTGGGGTAGTCGTTTCTTGACCTTCACCACACTCTCATCACCAGAAACCGCTCTCTTCAAACAACGTGACTCATCCATAGATGAAAAAGAAGAAGACAAAGACATCTTTTCACCTGACAACACATTAAAGGTGTTACCAAGGGGAACCCCTCCTGGATCCGACTCTGAGGAAGAGACGACCGGTTTTCTTGTCTTTCTCTTCATTTTCTTCCTCCTCCTAATCTTCTCCCACCCCTCCTCATCCGAATCCCCATCAATGGAATGTGAAACATGGGGTACGGACACCCTTCCATCAGCCCCACCCCCATCCAGCACCCCCACATTCCCCTGACCACGCTTGCGCTGCCGAGGGGCAGGGACTGGAGGCTGAGTGGGAAGATCCGCTAAACCTGCCCCCCCAGCAGCCTCCGCCAGTCTGGAGGATCTACGAATAGATGGATTAGGGACAGGAGGGACAGATTTAGGGACCACATCTCTAGGGGGAACAGAAACAGATGTCACAGACACAGAAGGGACAGACTCAGGGACCACATCACTAAGGGGAACAGAAACAGATGTCACAGACACAGGAGGGACAGACTCAGGGACCACATCACTAGGGGGAACAGAAACAGATGTCACAGACACAGGAGGGACAACAAGAGTTTCAGTGGCCTCATCCTCCTTATCCAGCCTCTGCAGCTCAGCCTCCAACCCTGGCAGGTTATGTAATGCCTCCGGGCATTGACTGTACGGGTGACCAAGTTTTTGGCACAAATTGCACCGAATGTCAGTACAGTCTTTAGCCAAATGGCCAAGCTCCTGGCACAAAGAACATTTCTTGCGGGTGCAGGTGGAGGCAAAATGGCCCTTGTCACCACATTTATTGCACACCTTAGGCTGACCCTGGTAAAAAATGGTCAGCCTGTCCCTCCCCAGAAAGGCTGAACAGGGCAGATGTTGAACAACATTTCCCTGCACCCCCAATTTTGGTGACACTGTCCAGGCCCCTGTCCATATCCCATGCTGATCAAGGACCTTCCGCAGTGGAGCGAGGACCTCACCATACCGGCGTAACCATACTAACAAATCAGCTTCTGGGATGGATTCGTTACGCACAAGGATCGTCACTGATTTTATTAGAGGCTGCCTGGAAACCACCTTTGGCATCCAACCATTCCACTGCGGAAGGTCCCTGCGCCCCCTAAAACGTTCCCAAAATAAATCCAGACCCTCAGGCTTTACAAAGGACAAATCAAATTCCCAACTCCCAACGGGACAAATCAAAGCAAAAATGTCTGCGACTTTGAACCCCATTTCCAGGATCAACTCTGCCACCCTCCCCCTTACTGGTGGGGTCCCCTCCCCCTCCCACTTCAACTGGACCACATTTCTCCGCTTATACCCACCAACCATCCCACCACTAAACCCCCCCAAATTGTGACCACCAACATTTGCACCATTCCCCCCACCCTCCTTGGTGCGATTCCCCAAAACTGATGCGTAGCTCCCAGCAGATAAAACATTGGTTTGTTTTGAACCATCTGACACATTTGCAGCAGATATCGATTGCACAGATTTGGTCTGAACAATCGGTGAGTCTTTCCTCTGCTGAGCAAGGGGAGGAATGTCATTTTGATTTTTCCCAGCAGTATTAACCCCTTCACCACCCACCACATCCATTGTTTTATCATTACTGTCATTCTTAGAACTTGCTGGAATATTCACAGTTCCTGCAGTCTTCCCAGCAGTGTCAGTTCCCACTGCTGTGCTTGTAGAAGCTTCAGCTGGTCGGTTCTCTTCTGTCAGGACAGGGTTGTCATCAGGGGATAGTGCAGGCTGGTCTGACACTGCAACAGGTGAAACCTCCATTGCTTCTTCCACTGCACATGGTGCAATATGCTGATCCCCTCCCCCACCACAGGGAGGCTCAGGTGAGGCAATCTCATTGCTAGTAACAGGCATACCTTGTACAGAGGAACTACAGGTTCCAGCAGAAACTCCAGGCAGCGCTCTGCACAAGGCCTTCCCCTTCTGCTCCTCAGTCAGGACACCGTCCACCACAGCAGATTGGGCAGACATGTTGGAAGACAGTGAGGTGTGCTGACATTTCTCCACCTGTACTGGCTTGGCTTCAGGGACTTCTGTAAAAGCAGGCTTGTTTGCTCTCAGGGGTGACTCCATCTCCTGGATACATTTCAGGGTGCCATGCCCACTCTCAACCCCCTGGCTGGTTGCCATCGGCGATTCCAAGCCCTGACATGGAGGAAGAGGTGCAGAGGCAGATGGGCCCGCGTCATCCATTATCTGAGGCTGGTCCCTGGAAACTGCTGTCTGGCTGGCAAATCTCCTCTCATTATCAAACTTTTCTCCACTTTTATCTTTCAGCTTTTCCAATAATAAAGATTGCTCCTTTACCTTTTCCTCCAATTCCTGCAACTCAGGCTTCATGGCCAAACGATTTTTACTCCAGGCCTGGAAGTACTTGATTTTGAAAGATTTGTGTTCAGCCTTCAAAATGTTAAGTTTTTCTTCAGCTCTTCCAATCGCCCTAAAACGATCAATGCTCTTCTGACTGAAGACATTCGCATCCACAGCAGGGCCTGGACCTACAAACAGATCCTCCACCTCCTCCTCACTAGGCCCCGTATCATCAGGGGGATCCGTCCCGGGGCCTCCCCCAGGATCAGGCATTATTCCTGGGCCAAGCTAGCAGGCAAGGCCCAGGCTTGGAAAAGGTTGGATCTCTCAGAGAGCTCCTAGGGTGTGTCCTCCTCCTTCTTCCCACTGATCACCAATGTAAGGAACATTCTTCCCACTGATCACCAATGGAAGGAACATTCTTCTCACTGATCACCAATGTAAGGAACATTCTTCTCACTGATCACCAATGTAAGGAGCATTCTTCTCACTGATCACCAATGTAAGGAACATTCTTCCCACTGATCACCAATGTAAGGGACATTCTTCTCACTGATCACCAATGTAAGGGACATTCTTCTCACTGATCACCAATGTAAGGGACATTCTTCTCACTGACCACCAATGTAAGGGACATTCTTCTCACTGACCACCAATGTAAGGGACATTCTTCCCACTGATCACCAATGTAAGGGACATTCTTCTCACTGATCACCAATGTAAGGAACATTCTTCTCACTGATCACCAATGTAAGGAACATTCTTCTCACTGATCACCAATGTAAGGGACATTCTTCCCACTGATCACCAATGTAAGGGACATTCTTCCCACTGATCACCAATGTAAGGGACATTCTTCTCACTGATCACCAATGTAAGGAACATTCTTCCCACTGATCACCAATGTAAGGAACATTCTTCTCACTGATCACCAATGTAAGGGACATTCTTCTCACTGATCACCAATGTAAGGGACATTCTTCTCACTGATCACCAATGTAAGGGACATTCTTCTCACTGATCACCAATGTAAGGGACATTCTTCCCACTGATCACCAATGTAAGGAACATTCTTCTCACTGATCACCAATGTAAGGAACATTCTTCCCACTGATCACCAATGTAAGGGACATTCTTCTCACTGATCACCAATGTAAGGGACATTCTTCTCACTGATCACCAATGTAAGGGACATTCTTCTCACTGATCACCAATGTAAGGGACATTCTTCCCACTGATCACCAATGTAAGGAACATTCTTCCCACTGATCACCAATGTAAGGAACATTCTTCCCACTGATCACCAATGTAAGGGACATTCTTCCCACTGATCACCAATGTAAGGGACATTCTTCTCACTGATCACCAATGTAAGGGACATTCTTCCCACTGATCACCAATGTAAGGAACATTCTTCTCACTGATCACCAATGTAAGGAACATTCTTCCCACTGATCACCAATGTAAGGGACATTCTTCTCACTGATCACCAATGTAAGGAACATTCTTCCCACTGATCACCAATGTAAGGAACATTCTTCCCACTGATCACCAATCTAAGGGACATTCTTCTCACTGATCACCAATGTAAGGGACATTCTTCTCACTGATCACCAATGTAAGGGACATTCTTCTCACTGATCACCAATGTAAGGAACATTCTTCCCACTGATCACCAATGTAAGGGACATTCTTCTCACTGATCACCAATGTAAGGAACATTCTTCTCACTGATCACCAATGTAAGGAACATTCTTCCCACTGATCACCAATGTAAATAACATTCTTCTCACTGATCACCAATCTAAGGGACATTCTTCCCACTGATCACCAATCTAAGGGACATTCTTCTCACTGATCACCAATGTAAGGGACATTCTTCTCACTGATCACCAATGTAAGGGACATTCTTCCCACTGATCACCAATGTAAGGGACATTCTTCCCACTGATCACCAATGTAAGGGACATTCTTCTCACTGATCACCAATGTAAGGAACATTCTTCTCACTGATCACCAATGTAAGGAACATTCTTCCCACTGATCACCAATGTAAGGAACATTCTTCTCACTGATCACCAATGTAAGGGACATTCTTCCCACTGATCACCAATGTAAGGGACATTCTTCTCACTGATCACCAATGTAAGGAACATTCTTCTCACTGATCACCAATGTAAGGGACATTCTTCTCACTGATCACCAATGTAATGGACATTCTTCCCACTGATCACCAATGTAAGGGACATTCTTCCCACTGATCACCAATGTAAGGGACATTCTTCTCACTGATCACCAATGTAAGGGACATTCTTCCCACTGATCACCAATGTAAGGGACATTCTTCCCACTGATCACCAATGTAAGGGACATTCTTCTCACTGATCACCAATGTAAGGGACATTCTTCCCACTGATCACCAATGTAAGGAACATTCTTCCCACTGATCACCAATGTAAGGGACATTCTTCCCACTGATCACCAATGTAAGGAACATTCTTCTCACTGATCACCAATGTAAGGAACATTCTTCCCACTGATCACCAATGTAAGGGACATTCTTCCCACTGATCACCAATGTAAGGGACATTCTTCCCACTGATCACCAATGTAAGGGACATTCTTCCCACTGATCACCAATGTAAGGGACATTCTTCTCACTGATCACCAATGTAAGGGACATTCTTCCCACTGATCACCAATGTAAGGAACATTCTTCCCACTGATCACCAATGTAAGGGACATTCTTCCCACTGATCACCAATGTAAGGGACATTCTTCTCACTGATCACCAATGTAAGGGGCATTCTTCTCACTGATCACCAATGTAAGGAACATTCTGCCCACTGATCACCAATGTAAGGAACATTCTTCCCACTGATCACCAATGTAAGGAGCATTCTTAGTGTACAGATGACAGTATCAGGCCGCTTTCACACTGGGGTGGCGGCAGCGGTAAAGCGCCGCTATTTTTAGCGGCGCTTTACCGTAATTTTTGTGGAGATATTCGGCTGCTAGTGGGGCGCTTTTAACCCCCACTAGTGTCTGAAAAAGGGATAAAACAACCTACAAAGTGCCGCTGCATTTCAATGGGAATAGATGCTGCTTGCAGGACATTTTTTAACGTCCTGCTAGCGCATCGCCTCAGTGTGAAAGTATCTGGCTTTCACATTTACACTGCAGGGGAGACATTTTTCAGGTGCTTTACAGGCGCTATTTTTAGCCCAAAAGCGCATGAAAAACATCCCAGTGTGAAAGGGGACTTAGGGAAAAGCACTCAGTGTATACATTTCAATGATTTTATGTAATTCATATATAGGGAATAACACTCACTTACGCCCAGGTTCACACTGACAGCAGGAATTAAATCATGCAAGTTCAGCTAAACACGCACGATTTCATACCCGCATGTCAGTGCGAGTTTGGCGGGCGATTTCAGAGACATCTGAGCGGGTTGCTGCACAGATGTCGATGGAAATTGCACCCCGAAGTCAGCAAAAGTTGTAAAGAAACTACTTTTGGGAATCGGTGCAGGGCCACAAATGGGGCATCACACTGATTCAGGTAGTGCCTTTACCATGCGATTTGACATGTCAAATCGCATGGCAAATTGCTCCTATGTAAACCAGAGCTAAGTGCTATTCCATATATATATATATATATATATAACACTGATATCTATACACTGAGTGCTGTACCAGATATCAGTGTGCATTAGTGAATAGCACTTGATCTGGTAAATAGGCACAGCACAGGGCAAGAAGGAAGGAACCAGGAAGTAACACTCAGCATGGCTCTTAGAACAACACACAGACACAGTAACTGCAGTGATTTCATTATCACACTGACCTCCTGCTGCTGCACAAGGCAGATCAGTGTGGATGGATTGATGCCGTTTGAAATTCCAAGCTGACTCAGTCAGCTCTCCTCTATATGAATTGTGCAGTGCTTTCTGCCTCAAAGGCTCCAGCTCCTTCACAGACTGTAACCCACGGCAGACTTATGGCCCCCGCCCCCTCAGCTGGATTCCCCAGGAGAGAGCAGGGGGAGAGGTGGCTGGAGCGCCTGTCTCTGAATATCCCCGCACGGCTCAGGGCTCTGATGAGCCATCCATCCCAGCCAACAAACACCTCTGAGCTGCTCACACAGCCACAGCCAATGGTTCCATAGCACTGCTTCCTCGGGGGTACAGTTTTTTATTTTATTGTGCATAATAATCAGCGCTGCTGCGGGCACCTTCAGGGACAGACTGAGCCGGCCGGGCCCCCCTCCCCACGGGCCCTCGGGAACTGCCCGACTCACCGAATGGTCAGTCCGCCCCTGCAGGTAGATATTCTTTAATGGTGCCTGAGAGTGATCAGTGTACACGGTTGTCATCAACTGTTGAACTCTTTACTGAGCTCTTATTGCAACCAAACAAACAACAGAAATGCTTATTTCCAATATTCAGGTGGTGGTCTCTCATATCGTTATCAGCGCGTGAGTGGAGACAGGTACTTGCTACCCAACTTGGACTAAATGCACATGGAGACCATGGAATGCAGCACAATATATCACCACAAAGTTCCAACAAGGTGGCAACAGGACCTGAACCACTCAGCTGAACAATTCTGTGGTTCCTTACAGAGGGACCCAAAGACACATTAGTAAGCTTACGACACCCGACAGCATCTGGCGAAGGAGGTGGCTGGTAGGCGGTGTGGTGGCAAGAGCCGCCACAAGGCAAAAGAAGCTCCTGGATGGAGGTCTCGGGCATGAGGTCCCTACTCTGTCCCTCCTCCACTCAAACCATTCCTTATGCTAGACTCTCACCAGTGGGTATCTGCCCCTGCCCCAGTGGGTATCTGCCCCTGCCCCAGTGGGTATCTGCCCCTGCCCCAGTGGGTATCTGCCCCTGCCCCAGTGGGTATCTGCCCCTGCCCCAGTGGGTATCTGCCCCTGCCCCAGTGGGTATCTGCCCTTGACCAATGTGAAGTGGCATCAAAGTGGAAGGCTTCTTCTCTGATGACGGCTACAGAGGCCTTAGAGGAACAAGAGTTCCTCTTATGCTACATTCTCTCTGCTGTAACAGCACCACCTATGTAGGGGGGGCTGAACTACACCTACCTACAAGCTTCCAGCAGAGATGTTTTCCTATAGGCCAACTCATTTCCTCAGAGATGGTGGTTTTTATGACTCTGAGGGGTCGGACAGCCAACAGTATTATACTACCCAAGGCTGGAGGAACCATGAAATGGTCTACTTGGTTTCTCTCATTCACCAACTCTCTGAGGAGACACAAGACATGACCTCTCACCCATCATTCATTATTAGTATAACTTTTTATTTTTGTTTTAAGGACTTACGAGATTCACTATTTCATTTCATTTTATTATTCACTAGGGCTGGGGAAAAAAATCGATTTGAATCTTGAATCGAGTTGCGAGAGCAAATCGATTAAGATTTTGACCGAAAAGAGTATTTTTTGGGGTATTTTTTTCTCCATAGGACCGGCGCTCCACGGACTAGGCCGATGCCACGGCCTCGCCTAAAAAATCATGCCCGCAGCTCGCCGTGATCCTGGGAAAAGGCTGCGAGGCTGGACGCCGTTTGTGGGCTTTTCCCAGGATTGCGGCGAGCTGCGGGCAGGATTCTTTAGGCGAGGCCGCGGCTTCGGCCTAGTCCGCAGCCTTTCCCAGGATCGTGGAGGACTAGGCCGAAGCCGTGGCGTCACCTAAAAAATCCTGCCCGCAGCTCGCCGCGATCCTGAGAAAAGGCCACAAACGGCGTCCAGCCTCGCAGCCTTTTCCATCGGGGAAAAAAATTGATTCGAATCAAGTTTTTTTTTTAAATCACAGATTTTTTTGGGGCCAAAATCACCCAGCTCTATTTTTCACATATTAGTCAACAGGGCAGCCATCACAAATTTAGTTTTTTTTGGAGGTGCGGCTGTCCATCCTTTTAGCTTCTACATTTGGAAGCCATGACTGGAAACCAGTATACCAGTGGTCTCAAAGTACCGGCCCGCGGGCCATTTGCGGCCCGCGGACCAGTTATAAATGGCCCGCAGGCAGGGTGGAAGTGGGGGGAGCAAAGAGCTGGTGCTATCTGGTGGTGAGCCGTTGGTATTACAAGTTATTACCACCAGATGTGAGCTGGCGCCATCTGGTGGTGGCCGTTGGTATTACAAGTTAAGCATTACAAGTTAAACAGCAATTCTAATGTCATTTTACACTATTTTCACTGCCATCTTCTTCCCTCTAATTAGAACCCCCAAACATTATATATATTTTTTATCCTAACACCTCAGAGAATAAAATGGCGATCGTTGCAATACTTTCTGTTACGCCGTATTTGCGCAGCGGTCTTACAAGCGCACTTTTTTGGGAAAAAATTACACTTTTTTTTATTAAAAAATAAGACAACAGTAAAGTTATCCCCATTTTTTTTTAATATTATGAAAGATAATGTTACCCTGAGTAAATTCATACCCAACATGTCACGCTTCAAAATTGCGTCCGCTTGTGGAATGCCGACAAACTTTTTTACCCTTTAAAATCTTCATAGGTGACGTTTAAAAAAATCTACAGGTTGCATGTTTTAAGTTACAAAGGAGGTCTAGTACTAGAATTATTGCTCTCGCTCTACCAATCGCAGCGATACCTCACATGTGTGGTTTGAACACCGTTTACATATGCGGGCGCTGCTCGCGTATGTGTTCGCTTCTGCGCGCAAGCCCGTCGGGACGGGGTGCGTTTGCTGGCTCCTAGATTCCAAGCAAATTTGTCAAACCCTGCCTTACACCAGTGCTGGTGGTAATAATGCGCTCACTGACACCAGTGCTGGGGGTTAATAATGTGTTCGCTGACACCAGTACTGTTGTTTTTGAAGTTTGAAAGTTTGCATGCGGCCCCCCATGGCATATGAAAACTTGTCTTGTGGCCCTCAGGTAATTTGAGTTTGAGACCCCTGCAGTATACTGAAAGCTGGGAAGGGTTAGATGGGCTCACGTATATTTTTTCTTGTAAGCTCCACCAAAAAAGTTTACCAGGTTGAGATAAATCTGTCTCCCAACTGGTTTTATTCATGAAGGTGTCTGCGGGAAGAAGTGTTGTGAGTGGTCTGTGCTGTGCCACCGAGCAGCCAATCAGATTCTCAGACTGCAAAGGGAGAATAAGGCAACAAATATGGGCTCTCCAATACCCTACCCCCCCCCCCCCCCCCCCCGGCACTCACCTTTTGCTCTCCGCTCCGACAAATTGACCGTCTACTCCTTCTCTACTCCATCCCTGCTTCTTCCTAAAAGTTCCAATAAAACAAAGAAGAAATGTTAGTAAATAGCACAGTGTGCAGAGATGTGTTTACTGAAATATACCCGCAGAAGCTTAAGCATTTCCCTGAGTACTTGTACTCGGGAAAATGCTCCGATACTTCACCCGATACCTGACTTTCCCTGTATCCTCCTCCAGTTCCCCCCATCCATTCTGCTCTCCCCCTCCACGCTCCGTGTCCCCCCTTCTGTACCGCTGCTATCCTCCTTGGCTCTGCGCTCCCCCTCTGTGCGGCTGCTGTCCCATTCCGTGCCGCTGTTGTCCCCCACTGTCCCGCTGCTGTCACCCTCCGTGCCGCTCCTCTCCCCCTCCGTGCCTCAGCTGTCCCATTCGGTGCCGCTGTTGTCCCCCACTGTCCCACTGTTGTCACCCTCCGTGCCGCTGCTGTCCCCTTCCGTGCCGCAGCTGTTCCTCTCTGTGCCGCAGCTGTCCCCCTCCGTGCCGCCGCTGTCCCCCTCCGTGCCGCCGCTGTCCCCCTCCGTGCCGCAGCTGTCCCCCTCCGTGCCGCAGCTGTCCCCCTCCGTGCCGCAGCTGTCCCCCTCCGTGCCGCAGCTGTCCCCATCCGTGCCGCAGCTGTCCTGGTTCATGCTCCGCTCTCCCCCTCCATGCTCCGTGTCCCCCCTCCGTGGTGTCGCTCTCCATGTCCTCCTCCTCCACCCCCTCTGTCAGGATGGAGAGCGGCGGTAGGAGCCGCTGAACCCAGCTCCTACCTTTTCCGAATGAACAGAGTCAGTGATCACTGACTCTGTTCATTCATATAACTGAAACATCGTAAACTGTGTTTTCAATGTTTCAGTTTATGAATGGAGAGGAGCCTCTGTCTTCTCTCCATTAATTTTCAGTGCAGCTGACAAAGGGACTGTCCTTAGTCCCTTTCTCTGTCTCAAAGGGGAGATATCAGAGGTCTGTTAAGACCCTTGATATCTCACCAACAGGGCTGAGTGAAAAAAAAATTCCAATAAATAATTAAAAAATTAAAATGTAATTAATAATAATAATAATAAAAAAACACACTGGCCGGGATTCAAGAAGCAATTGCGCCTGTGTAACCATAGGTTACACAGCGCAATTGCTTACTTGCCCCGGTGTTACGAATGCTCCTGATTCAGGAACCTCGTTACGCCGACTGCAGCCTAAGATATGCGTGGCATAAGGCACTTATGCCCGCATATCTTAGGCTACATTCTTGCGATGGCCGCTAGGTGGCGTTGCCGTTGTGCTCAGCGTATAGTATATAGCTATTAGCAGTGGCAGCCAATGTTACGTATACCCGTCGTTCCCGCGTCGCGAAATTTGAATTTTACGTAGTTTGCGTAATTGATTCGTGAATGGCGCTGGACGCCATTCACGTTCACTTTGAAGCAAATGACGTCCTTGCGACGTCATTTGCCGCAATGCACGTCGGGAAAGTTTCCAGACGGAGCATGCGCTCTACGATCGGCGCGGGAACGCGCCTAATTTAAATGATTCCCGCCCCCTACGGGATGATTTAAATTGCGCGCGCTTACGCCAGGCTTCTGCTCCGTGAATCGAGGGCAAAAACGTTGCCCTGCGCCTCCGTAAAAAAAGCGCAATTCTTACTGAATCCGGGCCACTGACACTACAAAACCCCCCCCCCTAAAAAAAACAAAAAAATCACTGTAAATAAAATATAGTAAAAAATAAAAATTGTGTAAAAAAAATAAAAAACACTGCCACTGTCACATGACATTTAAAAAAAAGTATCGGTATTCGGTATCGGCGAGTACTTGAAAAAAAGTATCGGTACTTGTACTCGGTCTCAAAAAAGTGGTATCGGGACAACCCTAGTGTGCAGAGTAGTGTGAAGTATACAATGTACAACACAGCGTACTAGACATGTGCAGAACGAAAACATTTGTTTAGTTTTGTTTTTATTCATCATTTGCATAAATTAGTTTAGTTAAATTAGTTTCATTTGTTTTATTTGTTTTCAGGATTCGTTTTGTTTATTCGTTTTTTTTAAATCGATTTTTCGAATAGTTTTCAAATTTGGATAGTTTTCAAATCAATTTCAAATTCTTTTCGAATTCAAATATTTTTCCAATTTTCAAAAAGATTAAAATAGTATAGAAAATAAAGGAATAGAATAGGAGACTTTTTTTTTCTATTGTATTCCTTAATTTTCTATTCTATTTTATTCTCTTTGGCCCAGATTCTCAAAGGGCTTACAACGGCGCAACGCCATTTGCGCCGTCGTAAGTCCTAATCTGGGCCGTCGTATCTATGCGCCCGATTCTTAGAATCAGTTACGCATAGATATCCCTTAGATCTGACAGGCGTAAGGCTCTTACGCTGTCGGATCTTAAATGCAATTTTTTTTCCCGCCGCTAGGTGTCGCCTCCGTCGTTTTCTCCGTCGTCTATGCAAATTAGCTATTTACGCGAGATTCCCCGAACGTACGCGCGGACGACGCAGTGAATTTACGACGTTTACGTAAGCGTAAACTTGCCCCTGCTATATGAGGGGTAAGTTTACGAAAGTCTGTCGTATTTCCATCGTTTACTTCGTTTTCCTAAGTCGTCCGCGAATACGAGTTTACGTCAATGACGCTTACGTCAGCGTCATTGACGTTTTCCGTCGTGAGCTGGAGCATGCGCACTGGGCTATTTTTCAGCCCGGCAAATGCGCAGTTCGATCGGCGCGGGGGCGCGCTTAATTTAAATACAAGCCGCCCCCTTTGAATTACGCGGCCTTACGCCGGGCCATTTACACTACGCCGCCGCAAATTACGGAGCAAGTGCTTGGAGAATACGGCACTTGCTCCAGTAATTTGCGGCGGCGTAGTGTAAATAGCTTACGCTACGCCGCTGCGGATTCTACCAGAATCTGGCCCATAGAGAATTGGAAAACGATTTGAATTCCCTGTAAGTATTCGAAAACTATTCAAACTCAAAAACAATTTGGATTCAAATTTTGTCTGAATTAGAATTTCGTTATTTCTGATTCCTTGAGGCCGGGTTTACACCTATGCAAATCCAATTCGCATAACATTATAAAAAAACATTGGCCCGGATCCAGATACGAGTTACAACGTCGTAACTCTGAGTGTGCGGGTCGTATCTATGCGCCTGATTCTTAGAATCAGTTACGCATAGATTTCCCTAAGATCCGACCGGCGTAAGTCTCCTACGCCGTCGTACCTTAGTTGCATATTTACGCTGGACGCTAGGTGGCGCTTCTGTAGATTTAAGCGAGGAATATGCAAATTAGGTAGATACGCCGATTCAGAAACGTACGTCCGCCCGGCGCATTTTTTATGTCGTTTACGTAAGGCTTTTTCCGGCGTAAAGTTACCCCTCATAAAGCAGGGGTAAGTGATGTTAGGTATGGACGTCGGAAACGTACGAACAGCGTCGTATTTTACGTCGTTTGCGTAAGTCGTTCGCGAATAGGGCTGTACGTAAGTTACATTCACGTCGAAAGCATTGACAGTTTGCGGCGTAATTTGGAGCATGCGCACTTGGAAACGTTCACGGACGGCGCATGCGCCGTTCGTAAGGAACGTCAATTACGTGGGGTCACAAGTAATTTAAATAAAACACGCCCACATCATCCACATTTGAATTAGGCGGGCTTACGCCGGACCACATACGTTACGCCGCCGTAACTTAGGGCGCAATTTCTTTCTGGATACGGAACTTGCGCCCTAAGTTACGGCGGCGTAGTGTATCTGAGATACGTTACGCCCGCCGATAGATACGAAAATGTATCTGAATCCGGGCCATTGATTTTAATGAGGCTGGTTCACATATGTGCGATGCATTCGCACTGCGCATTGCCGAAAAAATGTGTGCCTTTTCTAGGCATTGCGGTGCGGCTCAGGTGCGAATTCAGGCCCATAATCTTCTATGGCCACGCATCTGATTTGCACATGTGTTGCGTTCTGAACAGGGATCATGAGGGGGAACTCCACGCCAAATTATAAATAAAAAAAATGGCATGGGTTCCCTTCCATGAGCACACCAGGCCCTTAGGTCTGGCATGGAATTTAACGGGAACCCCTACGCCCCAAAAATCCATACCAGACCTTTATCTGAGCACGCAGCCTGGCCGGTCAGGAAAGGGGGTGACCTACTAGTATGAATATCGCCTCCCCAAAAAAATGTCCCCTCTGAGCAAAAATCTCCACCCCCGTCTACCATATCACCTCTTCTAGCACAAACCCCCCAAATATCCCTCCTAGAACAAATCCTCTTCCCCCCCATCCCCCCAACTCAAATCTCCTCTCCCCAATATCCTTGTGGTTCTCTCCCCCCCCCTTGTCCCGACCCTGCTGGGCACCCACCTTCTGATTTCTCATCCACTGGACTCATGCGTTCTCCTTTTTCAGCGTCATCCGCGCCTCCGATATTCTTTTCTGAAAGTGTTTTAAAGATGAGATATCAGATAATAAGTAATAATAAATACTTACAAAATGTCCTGGCATTAGTAGGACGAATAGTGCCCCAACGTTTATATCAGTACAGGGAATAGTGTCCCATCATTGGTGTCAGTGGGAGAAATAGTGTCCCATCATTGGTGTCAGTGGGAGAAATAGTGTCCCATCATTGGTGTCAGTGGAAGGAATAGTGTCCCATCATTGGTGTCAGAGGGAGGAATAGTGACCCATCATTGGTGTCAGTGGAAGGAATAGTGTCCCATCATTGGTGTCAGTGGGAGGAATAGTGACCCATCATTGGTGTCAGTGGAAGGAATAGTGTCCCATCATTGGTATCAGTGGGAGGAATAGTGTCCCATCATTGGTATCAGTGGGAGGAATAGTGTCCCATCATTGGTGTCAGTGGGAGGAATAGTGTCCCATCATTGGTATCAGTGGGAGGAATAGTGCCCCATCATTGGTGTCAGTGGGAGGAATAGTGTCCCATCATTGGTGTCAGTGGGAGGAATAGTGTCCCATCATGGGTGTCAGTGGGAGGAATAGTGTCCCATCATTGGTGTCAGTGGGAGGAATAGTATCCCATCATTGGTGTCAGTGGGAGGAATAGTGTCCCATCATTGGTGTCAGTGGGAGGAATAGTATCCCATCATTGGTATCAGTGGGAGGAATAGTGTCCCATCATTGGTGTCAGTGGGAAGAATAGTGTCCCATCATTGGTGTCAGTGGGAGGAATAGTGTCCCATCATGGTGTCAGTGGTAGGAATAGTGCCCCATCATTGGTGTCAGTGGGAAGAATAGTGTCCCATCATTGGTGTCAGTGGGAGGAATAGTGCCCCATTGTGCCTCACCCCCTTCTGGCTGAGATATGGGCATAATCTATGAACTCTCTCCTGCATACATTAAGCGCCTGAAAAGTCAGAGGAAGAGGAGGAAAAGGAGAAGGAAGAAAAGGAAGAGGAGGAGGAAAAGGAGGAGGAAGAAGAGGAAGAGGAGGAGAAAAAGGAAGAGGAGGAGGAAAAAGAGGAAGAGGAGGAGGAAAAGGAGGAGGAAGAAGAGGAAGAGGGGGAGGAAAAGGAGGAGCAAGAAGAGGAAGAGGAGGAAGAAGAGGAAGAGGAGGAGGAAAAGGAAGAGGAGGAGGAAAAGGAGGAGAAAGAAGAGGAAGAGGAGGAGGAAAAGAAGGAGGAAGAAGAGGAAGAGGAGGAGGAAAAGGAGGAGAAAGAAGAGGAAGAGGAGGAGGAAAAGAAGGAGGAAGAGGAGGAAGAAGAGGAAGAGGAGGAGGAAAAGGAGAAGGAGGAGAAGGAAGAGGAGGAGGAGGAGGAGGAGGAGGAGGAGAAGGAGAAGGAGAAGGAGAAGGAGGAGGAGGAGGAGAAGGAGAAGGAGAAGGAGAAGGAGGAGGAGGAGGAGGAATATTTGTCTCACCAATGAGGGGGAGGACAGCATGGACAAGGTTATTAAGCCCTTTCTTCCAGTTTCCTAGGAAATAATATAAGTATAAGGTAAGGATTAGGATTATTATGGGCTGTCAGACCTCCCTGGAGGACAATACAATGTTATTATATCATGTACGGCAATCTTCAACAATTATCAGTCCACCATGAATGCCGCAGCCAGACTCCACATTACCAACCATTCCGTGTCCTCCGCCCCTCTCCTCCAATCCCTCCACTGGCTTCCGCTCCGTATTCTCTGCCCCTCTCTTCCAATCCCTCCACTGACTTCCGCTCCGTATGCTCCGCCCCTCGCTGCCAATCCCTCCACTGGCTTCTGCTCCGTATCCTCCTCCCCTCTCTGCCAATCCTTGCACCGGCTTCCGCTCCATATCCTCCACCCCTCTCTTTCCAATCCCTCCACTGGCTTTCGCTCCGTATCCTCCTCCCCTCTCTGCCAATCCCTCCACTGGCTTCCGCTTCGTATCCTCCTCCCCTCTCTGCCAATCCCTCCACTGGCTTCCGCTCCATATCCTCCTCCCCTCTCTGCCAATCCCTCCACTGGCTTCCGCTCCGTATCCTCCACCCCTCGCTGCCAATCCCTCCACTGGCTTCTGCTCCGTATCCTCCTCCCCTCTCTGCCAATCCCTCCACTGGCTTCTGCTCCGTATCCTCCTCCCCTCTCTGCCAATCCCTCCACTGGCTTCCGCTCCGTATCCTCCACCCCTCGCTGCCAATCCCTCCACTGGCTTCTGCTCCGTATCCTCCTCCCCTCTCTGCCAATCCCTCCACTGGCTTCTGCTCCGTATCCTCCACCCCTCTCTTCCAATCCCTCCACTGGCTTCCGCTCCGTGTCCTCCTCCCCTCTCTGCCAATCCCTCCACTGACTTCTGCTCCGTATACTCCTCCCCTCTCTGCCAATCCTTGCACTGGCTTCCGCTCCGTATCCTCCTCCCCTCTCTGCCAATCCCTCCACTGGCTTCCGCTTTGTATCCTCCACCCCTCTCTTTCCAATCCCTCCACTGGCTTCCGCTTCGTATCCTCCTTCCCTCTCTGCCAATCCCTCCACTGGCTTCCGCTCCGTATCCTCCACCCCTCGCTGCCAATCCCTCCACTGGCTTCCGCTCCGTATCCTCCTCCCCTCTCTTCCAATCCCTCCACTGGCTTCTGCTCCATATCCTCCTCCCCTCTCTGCCAATCCTTGCACTGGCTTCCGCTCTGTATTCTCCGCCCCTCTCTTCCAATCCCTCCACTGGCTTCCGCTCCGTATCCTCCTCCCCTCTCTTCCAATCCCTCCACTGGCTTCCGCTCCGTATCCTCCTCCCCTCTCTTCCAATCCCTCCACTGGCTTCCGCTCCGTATCCTCCTCCCCTCTCTTCCAATCCCTCCACTGGCTTCTGCTCCGTATCCTCCTCCCCTCTCTGCCAATCCCTCCACTGGCTTCTGCTCCGTATCCTCCTCCCCTCTCTGCCAATCCCTCCACTGGCTTCTGCTCCGTATCCTCCTCCCCTCTCTGCCAATCCTTGCACTGGCTTCCACTCTGTATTCTCCACCCCTCTCTTCCAATCCCTCCACTGGCTTCCGCTCCGTGTCCTCCGCTCCTCTCTGCCAATCCCTCCACTGGCTTCCGCTCCATATCCTCCACCCCTCTCCTCCAATCCCTCCACTGGCTTCCGCTCTGTATTCTCCACCCCTCTCTTCCAATCCCTCCACTGGCTTCCGCTCCGTATCCTCCGCCCCTCTCTGCCAATCCCTGCACTGGCTTCCGCCTAATGTCAAATCTTTTCTCTCTATAATGTCTAATCTTTTCTCTCTATAATGTCGAATCTTTTCTCTCTATAATGTTGAATCTTTTCTCTCTATAATGTCAAATCTTTTCTCTCTATAATGTCAAATCTTTTCTCTCTATAATGTCAAATCTTTTCTCTCTATAATGTTGAATCTTTTCTCTCTATAATGTTGAATCTTTTCTCTCTATAATGTTGAATCTTTTCTCTCTATAACGTTAAATCTTTTCTCTCTATAATGTCAAATCTTTTCTCTCTATAATGTCTAATCTTTTCTCTCTATAATGTCGAATCTTTTCTCTCTATAATGTTGAATCTTTTCTCTCTATAATGTCAAATCTTTTCTCTCTATGTCGAATCTTTTCTCTCTATAATGTTGAATCTTTTCTCTCTATAATGTTGAATCTTTTCTCTCTATAATGTTGAATCTTTTCTCTCTATAATGTTGAATCTTTTCTCTCTATAATGTCAAATCTTTTCTCTCTATAATGTCGAATCTTTTCTCTCTATAATGTCGAATCTTTTCTCTCTATAATGTCAAATCTTTTCTCTCTATAATGTCAAATCTTTTCTCTCTATAATGTTGAATCTTTTCTCTCTATAATGTCGAATCTTTTCTCTCTATAATGTCGAATCTTTTCTCTCTATAATGTCAAATCTTTTCTCTCTATAATGTCAAATCTTTTCTCTCTATAATGTCGAATCTTTTCTCTCTATAATGTAGAATCTTTTCTCTCCATAATGTCAAATCTTTTCTCTATAATGTCGAATCTTTTCTCTCTATAATGTCGAATCTTTTCTCTCTATAATGTCGAATCTTTTCTCTCTATAATGTCGAATCTTTTCTCTCTATAATGTAGAATCTTTTCTCTATAATGTCGAATCTTTTCTCTCTATAATGTCGAATCTTTTCTCTCTATAATGTTGAATCTTTTCTCTCTATAATGTCGAATCTTTTCTCTCTATAACGTTGAATCTTTTCTCTCTATAATGTCGAATCTTTTCTCTCTATAATGTCGAATCTTTTCTCTCTATAATGTTGAATCTTTTCTCTCTACAATGTTGAATCTTTTCTCTCTATAATGTAGAATCTTTTCTCTATAATGTCAAATCTTTTCTCTCTATAATGTAGAATCTTTTCTCTATAATGTCAAATCTTCTCTCTCTATAATGTCGAATGTTTTCTCTCTATAAAATCTTTTCTCTCTATAATGTTGAATCTTTTCTCTCTATAATGTTGAATCTTTTCTCTCTATAATGTCGAATCTTTTCTCTCTATGTCGAATCTTTTCTCTCTATAATGTTGAATCTTTTCTCTCTATAATTTCGAATCTTCTCTCTATAATGTTGAATCTTTTCTCTCTATAATGTTGAATCTTTTCTCTCTATAATGTTGAATCTTTTCTCTCTATAATGTTGAATCTTTTCTCTCTATAATGTTGAATCTTTTCTCTCTATAATGTCAAATCTTTTCTCTCTATAATTTCGGATCTTTTCTCTATAATGTTGAATATTTTCTCTCTATAATGTTGAATCTTTTCTCTCTATAATGTCGAATCTTTTCTCTCTATAATTTCGAATCTTCTCTCTATAATGTTGAATCTTTTCTCTCTATAATGTTGAATCTTTTCTCTCTATAATGTTGAATCTTTTCTCTCTATAATGTTGAATCTTTTCTCTCTATAATGTTGAATCTTTTCTCTCTATAATGTCAAATCTTTTCTCTCTATAATTTCGGATCTTTTCTCTATAATGTTGAATATTTTCTCTCTATAATGTTGAATCTTTTCTCTCTATAATGTCGAATCTTTTCTCTCTATAATTTCGAATCTTTTCTCTATAATGTTGAATCTTTTCTCTCTATTTAGAATAATCTTGGACTAATCGGGCCAGATTCTCGTAGACTGGCGTAAAACAGCGGCGGCATAATGTATCTCATTTAAGTTACGCGGACGCAAGTTTTACGGGCAAGTGCTTGATTCACAAAGCACTTGCCTGTAAAGTTGCGGCGGCGTAGCGTAAATTCTCCTCATATAGCAGGGGCAACTTTACGCGTTGCAAAAGCTACGGAAACGTTGTAAATTCTCTGCGTCGACCGCGCGTACTTTCGGGAATCTCGCGTAAATACCTAATTTGCATAGACGACGGGGAAAAATGACGTCGGCGACACCTAGCGGCGGGAAAAAAAAATACATCTAAGATCTGACAGCGTAAGAGCCTTACGCCTGTCAGATCTAATGGATATCTATGCGTAACTGATTCTTAGAATCAGTCGCATAGATACGCCGGGCCAGATTAGGACTTACGCCGGCGCAAATGGCGTTGCGCCGTCGTAAGCCCTTTGAGAATCTGGCCCATAGAGTTAGGTTAGACACATTCAACCGCAGGTTCGATAGACACACTATGGTCACAGTCATGTCGAATCTTCTATCTACATCGAACTGTTGTCGCAACCAAACGAAAATAAAGCATTTTTTTACGACGGATCTTTCGGATTTTCTGTACATTCGTTATCGTTTGTTTAATGCTCGCAGTTTATCTGTTGGACTTTTACTCACAATGTTAACGTTACTGTTTTCTATTTTAATGGATTAAGTATTTTAGTGCATTAAAGTTGTGATTTTGCCCTTACCAGCATAATTTTACGTTGGAGACATTTTGAATGAGGCTCCTCTTTGGATTATTTTATTACGTATGCTCCTCAGCAGCCATACTTGCTGTATACAGAGTTGTGAAATCAAAGAAAGAACCCCAATAATACTCACGCCTGCAACAGAAGCAACAACCAGCGCCGCACAGGATCCCGCTCGCCATAAATGCGTTCACACATCCGCCTAAAAAACTGGACACTGAAGGGTAAAACAGAAGAGGTTTTGGATGTTCGATGTTCATAGTTTAGTCATTGTTTATACAATAAGTGATACAAAGTAATCATTTGGCTGGAAGTTGATACAAATGCTGAAAGCCCCTCCTCATATTCTACAGAGGAATGATTGGATAATTCAGGGGTGTCTGGCTTTACCCCCCCTCCAGCGCTGTCTTAATGAGAGGGCACACCTGGGCACTGCCCAGGGGCCCCATCTGCATAGGGGGCCCCTTCCCCTCCCCCAAAGCAGCTGGTCCTTGAGCCTAGGCTGCCCCTCTACATCCCAGATATCCCCCCAGCACTCTGACCCCTCTACACCCTAGATATCCCCCCCAGCACTCTGACCCCTCTACACCCCAGATATCCCCCCAGCACTCTGACCTCTCTACACCCCAGATATCCCCCCAGCACTCTGACCCCACTACACCCTAGATATCCCCCCCAACACTCTGACCCCTCTACACCCCAGATATCCCCCCAGCACTCTGACCCCTCTACACCCCAGATATCCCCCCAGCACTCTGATCTCTCTACACCCCAGATATCCCCCCCAGCACTCTGACCCCTCTACACCCTAGATATCCCCCCAGCACTCTGACCCCTCTACACCCCAGATATCCCCCCAGCACTCTGACCCCTCTACACCCCAGATATCCCCCCCAGCACTCTGACCCCCCCTACACCCCAGATATCCCCCAGCACTCTGACCCCACTACACCCTAGATATCCCCCCAGCACTCTGACCCCTCTACACCCCAGATATTCCCCCAGCCCTCTGACCCCTCTACACCCCAGATATCCCCCCAGCACTATGACCCCTCTACACCCCAGATATCCCCCAGCACTCTGACCCCTCTACACCCCAGATATCCCCCAAGCACTCTGACACCTCTACACCCCAGATACCCCCCCAGCACTCTGACCCCTCTACACCCCAGATATCCCCCAGCACTCTGACCCCTCTACACCCTAGATATCCCCCCAGCACTCTGACCCCTCTACACCCTAGATATCCCCCCAGCACTCTGACCCCTCTACACCCCAGATATTCCCCCAGCCCTCTGACCCCTCTACACCCCAGATATCCCCCCAGCACTATGACCCCTCTACATCCCAGATATCCCCCCAGCACTCTGACCCCTCTACACCCTAGATATCCCCCCAGCACTCTGACCCCTCTACACCCCAGATATTCCCCCAGCCCTCTGACCCCTCTACACCCCAGATATCCCCCCAGCACTATGACCCCTCTACATCCCAGATATCCCCCCAGCACTCTGACCCCTCTACACCCCAGATATCCCCCCAGCACTCTGACCCCTCTACACCCCAGATATTCCCCCAGCACTCTGACCCCTCTACACCCCAGATATCCCCCCAGCACTCTGACCCCTCTACACCCCAGATATCCCCCCAGCACTCTGACCCCTCTACATCCCAGATATCCCCCCAGCACTCTGACCCCTCTACACCCCAGATATCCCCCAGCACTCTGACTCCTCTACACCCCAGATATCCCCCCAGCACTCTGACCGCTCTACACACCAGATATCCCCCCAGCACTCTGACCCCTCTACACCCCAGATATCCCCCCAGCACTCTGACACCCCTACACCCCAAATATCCCCCCATCACTCTGACCCCTCTACACCCCAGATATCCTCCCAGCACTCTGACCCCTCTACACCCCAGATATTCCCCCAGCACTCTGACCCCCCTACACCCCAGATATCCCCCCAGCACTCTGATCCCTCTACACCCTAGATATCCCCCCAGCACTCTGACCCCTCTACACCCTAGATATCCCCTACCTCCTACCTACTTGATTTCTGTTTACCTGCACTGTTTCCATCGTAGGGGCCCCAGACCATTACTTTGCCCAGGGGCCCATGATGCTATTAAGATGGCCCTGCCCCCCACAAGTGGAAATTTTTAAGTCCCAATTTGAACTCTTGGAAGATATGAAAGTCACAAATTGATGGGGCTCTGAAACCAGTGTTTAGGGTCCACCTCTGCACCGCGTCACGTATATATTCACTATATTACCAAAAGTATTGGGACGCCTGCCTTTACACGCACATGAACTTTAATGGCATCCCAGTCTTAGTCCGGAGGGTTCAATATTGAGTTGGCTCCGCCCTTTGCAGCTATAACAGCTTCACCTCTTCTGGAAAGGCCGTCCACAAGGTTTAGGAGGGTGTCTATGGGAATGTTTGACCATTCTTCCAGAAGAGCATTAGTGAGGTCAGGCACCGATGTTGGGTGAGAAGGCCTGGCTCACAGTCTCCACTCTCATTCATCCCAAAGGTGTTCTATCGGGTTGAGGTCAGGACTCTGTGAAGGCCAGTCAAGTTCCTCCACCCCAAACTCGCTCATCCATATCTTTATGGACCTTTCTTTGTGCACTGGTCCAAATCATTTAGTGGAGGGGTATTACAGGGCATGGAAGGGGGTTGGCCTATGACCACCAATTACACTGGCAGGGAATGGGTTAACCACTAGGGGGCGAGGAAGGGGTTAAGTGTGTCCTAGGGAGTGATTCTAACTGTGTGGGGGCTGGGCTACAAGTGACACGACAGTGATCACTGCTCCCGATGACAGGGAGCATTAGATCAGTGTCCTGTCACAAGGCAGAACAAGGAAATGCCTTGTTTACACAGGCATCCCCTCTTCTGCAGTTCCGTGACACGATTGCGGGACACCGGCGGACATCGAGTCTGCGGGTCCTGCCTGCATGGTCACGGAGCTCGCGGCAGGGGCGTGCGCGTGCTCGCACTGTGGGATATTCAAAGCGACATACATACAAACGTTGCTTTGCGCAGCCGTGCCATTCTGCCGACATATAAGTGCATGAGCCAGTCGGCAAGCGGTTCATTTTGCAGGTTTTTATTTTAATGATTGAAAAGTAACTTTTCAATACTTTGTACCATTGCTGACAGCTGGAGTGTAAACAGAACAGTTGTAGTAGGTATCGGTAAATAGTACTGGCATTGGTATTGGAACTTAAAAAAAAAGTATCGGAGCTCGCACTTGTAGAAAAAATGGCATCGGTCAGTGGCGTCACTAGGGGGTGGCTACTGGGGCTATAGCCCTGAATCTGGGGCCCATAGCCCTAAATCTCTTACCTAGGGTTGGCTCTGGTCTCCATCTGTGTGTGTGTTTGTGTGTGTGTATATATATATATATAGTGGGGTAGATTCAACAAGCAATTGCGTCTGCGTAACCATAGTTACGCAGTGCAATTGCTTAGTTGCGCCGGCGTATCGACTGCTCCTGATTCAGAGAGCTCTATACCCCGACTGCAGCCTAAGATATGACTAGCATAAGGCTCTTATGCCAGTCATATCGTAGGCTGCATTCTTATGATGGCCGCTAGGGGGCGTTCCCGTAGTGGTCAGCGTATAGTATGCAAATTGCATACTCACGCCGATTCACAACCCTACGCGAGCCCTGCGTACGCAGTTTACGTCGTTTCCGTTCGTCGGGTTCCGCGTAAGGCCTCGTACACACGAGAGGATCCATCCGCTGGAATTGATCCGCGGACCGGCTCCAGCGGATAGATCCCCTGGTGTGTACAATCCAGTGGATCTGTTTCCGGGGGTTTTTATCCCCTGGGATGGATTTCCAGCGGATAAAAATTTGAAGACATGCTTTCAAATCTATCCGCTTGAATCCATCCCAACGGATGGATCCGCTGGTCTGTACAGACTCACCGGATCAATCCGTCCGAATCAATCCCCCGCATGCGTCGTAATGATTCGACGCATGCGTGGAATTCCTTATATGACAGCGTCGCGCACGTCGCCGCATCATCATCGCGGCGACGGCGCGACACGTCATCGCGATGGGATTTCGGCGCGGATTTCGATCCGATGGTGAGTACACTCCATCGGATCAAAATCCTCGCAAATCCTCAAGAGGATTTATCCGCGGAAACGGTCCGGTGGACCGTATCCGCGGATAAATCCTCTCGTGTGTACTAGGCCTAAGGCTGCTCCTGCTATTAGCAGGGGCAGCCAATGCTACTTATACCCGTCGTTCCCGCGTCGCGAATTTAAAATGTAACGTCGTTTGCGTAAGTGAATCGTGAATGGCGCTGGACGCCATTTACGTTCACTTTGAAGCAAATGACGTCCTTGCGAAGGTCATTTGCCGCAATGCACGTCGGGAAAGTTTCCCGACGGAGCATGCGCACTACGTTCGGCGCCTAATTTAAATGATCCACGCCCCCTACGGGTTCATTTAAATTACCGCCGGGCATTTTTCAGGAGCGCCCACGTAAATTACGGAGCTACTGCTCAGTGAATCAAGC
Source organism: Rana temporaria (assembly GCF_905171775.1). Lineage (NCBI taxonomy): Eukaryota > Metazoa > Chordata > Amphibia > Anura > Ranidae > Rana > Rana temporaria. Next base: position 539,643,503 of record NC_053490.1, on the reverse strand, counting down.
GTAGCGCAGGAAATTTACGGAGGCGCAGTGTTAAAACGGTACACTGCGCCTCCGTAAGAAATGGGCAAGTCGTACCTGAATCTGGGCCAGTGTTGTTTTATTTCTTGTGGTTGAACGTGATGGACTTATACACACAGATACATACATATTATATTATATACATGTGTATGCCCGCCCAAGCGTATGACTTTTTTTTACTTCACTGCTATGGGCTCTATCTAGCCCCAGATCTTTTGTAGACCTAGCAACAGCCCCGGTGCGTCCCTAGTTACTATAAATACTTACATATGCCTAAGATGCAGAGATACAAGAGTACCACGACTCCGACAATGACTCCGACCACTATCCAAGCAATGACACATCCACTTAAGCCTTTGCGCTCTGAAAGATAAAACAGAAGGGAGATTACTATGAGAGATCATATCTGAGGTCGTCATTTATCACCATAATAAGCTATGAACCCCCTTCATAGGCAGATATAAGTCTACAGTAGATGAATAGACCAAAATCAGCAGAATCCCTATTCACTGGTTAATGTGACAATAATTCTGTGAATAATTTACCTACAAAATACGGCTTTTATTTGGCATACTGTGTTAACCACTTAACCACTTCCCGACCGCCGCATGTACATATACGTCGGCAGAATGGCACGTACAGGCACATTGGCGTACCTGTACGTCCTTGCCTTTCCGCGGGTCGGGGGTCCAATCGGGACCCCCCCCCGGTACATGCGGCGGTCGGGTTCCCTCGGGGAGCGATCCGGAACGACATCGCGGCTATTCGTTTCTAGCCGCCCCGTCGCGATCGCTCCCCGGAGCTGAAGAACGGGGAGAGCTGTGTGTAAACACGACTTCCCCGTGCTTCACTGTGGCGGCGCATCGATCGAGTGATCCCTTTTATTAGGGAGACTCGATCGATGATGTCAGTCCTACAGCCACACCCCCCTACAGTTGTAAACACACACTAGGTTAACCCTAAATGTTACAGCGCCCCCTGTGGTTTAACTCCCAAACTGCAACTGTCATTTTCACAGTAATCAGTGCAATTTAAATGCATTTTTTGCTGTGAAAATGACAATGGTCCCAAAAATGTGTCAAAATTGTCCGAAGTGTCCGCCAAAATGTCGCAGTCACGAAAAAAATCGCTGATCGCCGCCATTAGTAGGAAAAAAAATAAAAAAAATAATAAAACTATCCCCTATTTTGTAAACGCTATAAATTTTGCGCAAACCAACCGATAAACGCGTATTGCGATTTTTTTTTTTACCAAAAATAGGTAGAAGAATACGTATCGGCCTAAACTGAGGAAAAAAAAAAAATTTATATATGTTTTTGGGGGATGTTTATTATAGCAAAAAGTAAAAAATATTGCATTTTTTTCAAAATTGTCGCTCTATTTTTGTTTATAGCGCAAAAACTAAAAACCGCAGAGGTGATCAAATACCACCAAAAGAAAGCTCTATTTGTGGGGAAAAAAAAGGACGCCAATTTTGTTTGGGAGCCACGTCGCACGACGCGCAATTGTCTGTTAAAGTGACGCAGTCCCGAACTGTAAAAACACCTTGGGTCTTTAGGCAGCATGTTGGTCCGGTCCTTGTGGTTAAAGTGACAATAATTCTGTGAATAATTTACCTACCAAATACGGCTTTTATTTGGCATACTGTTTTAACCACTTAAGGACCGTATCCTGTACATATACGTCGGCAGAAATGTCACGGACAGGCAAATCGACGTAAATTTACATCAGTTTAAATTTGCCGCCGTGTGGACCCCTGCCTCGAGCTCTGTGATTAAGCCCGTGGGACCCGATGTCCGCCGGTGTCCCGCGATCGTGCGTCACGGAGCTGCAGAACGGGAAAAGGCCTGTGTAAACAAGCATCTCCCTGTTCTGCCTAGTGACAGGACAATGATTATCTGCTCTCTCTCATCAGGAGCAGTGATCAGTGACGTGTCACTCGTAGCCACACCCACGCACAGTTAGAATCACTCCCTAGGACACACTTAAAGGGGTTGTAAAGGTAAAAAAAAATCCTAAATATCTTCCTTTACCTTAGTGCCGTCCTCCTTCACTTACCTCATCCTTCCATTTTGCCTTTAAATGTCCTTATTTCTTCTGAGAAATCCTCACTTCCTGTTCTTCTGTCTGTAACTCCACACAGTAATGCGAGGCTTTCTCCCTGGTGTGGAGACAGAGCCAGATTCACGTAGATGGTCGTATTTGTGGGCGGGCGTAACGTATTTGATTTACGTTACACCGCCGCAAGTTTATCAGGCAAGTGCTTTATTCACAAAGCACTTGCCTGTAAAGTTGCGGCGGCGTAGCGTAAATCACCTGGCGCAAGCCCGCCTAATTCAAATTAGCCGGGTAGGGGGTGTGGAGCATTTAAATTAAGCACGTTCCCGCGCCGAACGTACTGCACATGCGCCGTCCGGAAAATATCCCAGGGTGCATTGCTCTAAATGACGTTGCAAGGCCCCATTCACGGACGAGTTACGCAAACAACGTAAAATTTTCAAATTGCGACGCGGGAACGACGGCCATACTTAACATTGGATACGCCACGTAGGGGGCATGTTTATCTTTACGCCGCGTATCTCTTACAGAAACGGCGTATCTTTACTGCGACGGGCAAGCGTACGTTCGTGAATCGGTGTAACGACTAATTTGCATATTCTACGCCGAACTTAATGGAAGCGCCACCTAGCGGCCAGCGTAAATATTGCACCCTAAGATACGACGGCGCAGGCCATCGTATCTTAGGCATGTTTAAGTGTATCTCAGTTTGAGAATACACTTAAACATACGACGGGCTTAGATTCTGAGTTACGTCGCTGTATCTACTGATACGCCGGCGTAACTCTTTGTGAATCTGGGCCAAAGCCTCTTGAGGGGGAGGGGCAAGCAGGCAAGTCAGGACACTCTCTACGTTGCAGATAGAGAAAGGAGCTGTGTGTTAGTGAGCGTCCTGACACTCCTGCTCGCCCCCTCCCCCTCAAGAGGCTTTCTCCACACCAGGGAGAAAGCCTTGCATTACGGTGTGGAGTTACAGACAGAAGAACAGGAAGTGAGGATTTCTCAGAAGAAATAAGGACATTTAAAAGCAAAATGGAAGTATGAGGTAAGTGAAGAAGGACGGCACTAAGGTAAAGGAAGATATTTAGGGGGAAAAAAAGTTACCTTTACAACCTCTTTAACCCCTTCCTCGCCCCCTAGTGGTTAACCCCTTCCCTGCCAGTCACATTTGCACAGTAATCAGTGCATTTTTATAGCACTGATCGCTGTATAAATGTGAATGGTCCCAAAATAGCGTTAAAAGCGTCCGATGTGTCCGCCATAATGTCGCAGTCCCGATAAAAATCGCAGATCGCCGCCATTACTAATAAAAAATAATAATAATAAAATGCCATAAAACTATCCCCTATTTTGTAAACGCTATAACTTTTGCGCAAACCAATCAATAAACGCTTATTTCGATTTTTTTAAACAAAAATATGCAGAAGAATACGTATCGGCCTAAACTGAGGATTTTTTTTATATATATATATATATATATATATATATATATATATATATATATATATATATATATATATATTTATTATAGCAAGAAGTAAAAAATATAGTTTTTTTCAAAATTGTCGCTCTATTTTTGTTTATAGTAAAAAAATAAAAACACAGATTTGATCAAATACCACCAAAATAAATCTCTATTTTTGGGAAAAAAAGGACTCCAATTTTGTTTGGGAGCCACGTTGCACGACCGCGCAATTGTCAGTTAAAGCGACGGAGTGCCGATCGCAAAAAGTGCTCTGGTCTTTGGGCAGCAATATGGTCCGGGGCTGAAGTGGTTAATAAATGTCCTGATTATGTTTTGTTTTTACAAACTGACAAAGGGAAACTTTTTTTTTTTTTTTTACATTTGCGGTTATTTCACTCTTAACAATTTTGATCAAAAGGCTTTTCAATGTATTTTTTTTTACACATTGACTTGTAAAATGACAGCCCCAGCCAGAGGGTTTGTTTATAAACAGATCTCATGTGATCCCCATGATTGGCTATAGCAGTGATCACATGACCGGCTCAGGATCTCTAGTCTGAGACCAAGCAGTTGTCAGGGGCAGTGCGGCCGCAGGACTAGGAGTGCGCACAGCTGCACGCTTCTAGGTATTAAAATGAATGAAGGTCAACCACTTCCTGTCTGCCCCATAGCAGGTATATTGCTGTAGGGAGTCACTCCTATATACAGTATCTCAAAAAAGTAAGTACACCCAACAAAAGTGGGATAGGGTTATCATTAGGGTCCAGTGGCGGTGCGTCTATAGAGGGCGCCGGAGCACCGCCCCCTCTGGCTCTCGCACCGCCACTGATTACAATAACATAGATTCATACATTGCACAGTGGCGACAATGGGCACAGTGGCATCAATTGGCACAGTAGCGACAATTAAAGGGCACAGTGGCGAGAAAGGGCACAGTGGCTGCGTTTGATGGCATGAAACAGTGACTGCGTTTTATGGCATGGCACAGTGACTGCGTTTTATGGCATGGCACAGTGGTGACAATTGATGGCACAGTGACTGCGTTTGATGGCATGGCACAGTGGTGACAATTGATTGCACAGTGGCTGTGTTTGATGGCATGGCACAGTGGCTGTGTTTGATGGCATGGCACAGTGGTGACAACTGATGGCACAGTGGTGACAATTGATGGCACAGTGGCTGCGTTTGATGGCATGGCACAGTGGTGACAATTGATGGCACATTGGCTGCGTTTGATGGCATGGCACAGTGGTGATAATTGTATGGAATTAGGGATAGGGTCAGTATTGGGGTTAGCTATGGAATTAGGGATAGGGTTAGCATTAGGGTCAGTATTGGGGTTAGGTATGGAATTAGGGATAGGGTTAGCATTGTGGTCAGTATTGGGGTTAGGTATGGAATTAGGGATAGGGTCAGTATCGGGGTCAGTATTGGGGTTAGGTATGGAATTAGGGATAGGGTTAGCATTAGGGTCAGTATTGGGGTTAGGTATGGAATTAGGGATAGGGTCAGTATTGGGGTCAGTATTGGGGTTAGGTATGGAATTAGGGATAGGGTCAATATTGGGGTCAGTATTGGGGTTAGGTATGGAATTAGGGATAGGGTTAGCATTAGGATTAGTATTGGGTTACAGATAGCATTAGGCCTCCATTGTTTCAAACAAATAAAGTTTAAAATATTTGACACAAGAACACTTTAGGGTGATGTAAATGAGCTCTCATAATCCCTTGGAGTCATGTAGAGTCTATTGGACCCTTAAAAACTCTTCATTGTTTTTCTTCCTCATTGACTCCAATGGGTTTTGACAGATTGAAAACTCTTGATATTTCTAATTTCTAGTTAGTAGACACTCTCTATATAGGTGGGGTTAGCAGTCCGGTAAGGTGTCAGTCTAATTGATGATGACGGTCATTGTGTGGCCATTGCGGAGTGTCACTCACCCGTCCTGTAGGGAATTGTAATATTCTGGCTTTCCTTAGATAGTCTGTTGTCCACAATGCAGGTCAGGGTGATGTCCTCTTTGGGTCTGGGTACAATGTATCTCTGTTGGGTGGATAGAGATCGCCCCTCGCTGTCCACCCATTCATAGGTCACATTAGTGATAGAAGAAGGCGCACAGTCCAGGATGATCTGCTCCTTGGTACTTCGGTCATGGATGGTTGGGTTTAGCACTTGGCCTGCAAGAAAAACATAAGAACATCACATAGAAATACATCTTATATTATTTTATATACAATATAAACTGATTCATATTATCCACATCAACCAATTGGATCTTCGCTTTTACTGTGGATCTTGCCTTTGAGAGAGAAGAAAACTAAGGGCCAGATTCACGTAGAATTGCGGCGGCGTAACGTATCCTAGATTTTTTATCGCAAGTGCCTGATTCACCAAGCACTTGCGATGAAAACTACGCCGGCGGCCTCCGGCGCAAGGCGGGCCAATTCCAATGGGCGTGTGCTATTTAAATTAGGCACGCTCCCGCGCCGGACCTACTGCGCATGCTCCGTTTCTTAACTCCCGCCGTGCTTTGCGCGCCGTGACGTCATTTTTTTGAACGCCGACGCGCGTAGCGTACTTCCGTATTCCCGGACGGCTTACACAAACAACGTTAAATTTTGAATTTCGACGCGGGAACGATGGCCATACTTTAGACAGCAATACACTTGCTGACTAAAGTTAGGGCACCAAAAAAAACGACTAACTTTGCGACGGGAAACTAGACTAGCGGCGACGTAGCGAACGCGAAAAACCGTTGTGGATCCGCCGTAACTCCTAATTTGCATACCCGACGCTGGTTTACGACGCAAACTCCCCCCAGCGGCGGCCGCGGTATTGCATCCTAAGATCCGACAGTGTAAAACTATTACACCTGTCGGATCTTAGGGATATCTATGCGTAACTGATTCTATGAACCAGCCGCATAGATAGAAACAGAGATACGACGGAGTATCAGGAGAAACGCTGTCGTATCTCATTTGTGAATCTGGCCCTAAGGGCCAAATCCTCAAAAGGGATACGACGGCGTAACTGCTGTTACGCCGGCGTATCCCTGTTTCTATCTATGGAACTGATCCACAGAATCAGTTTTCCATAGTTAGGCAGAAGATCCGACATGTGTAAGGGACTTACACTGCCGGATCTTAGGATGCAGTACCGCAGCCGGCGCTGGGGGCATTACGTGTCGAAATGCCGCCTCGGGTATGCAAATTAGCACTTACGGAGATCCACGAAGCTTTTCTGCTTCGTTTTTTCTCCGTAAGTATTAAGTTGCATACACAAAATTAGGGCTGCTTTTACATGGTGTAAAGTTAGTACACCATGTAAAAGCAGACCCTTCTGTCTAGCGACTAGTGTTGAGCAGAATACGCCATATTCGATTTCGCGATATATCACGAATATATAGCCGAATATTCGAGAAATATTCGCTAAATTCGAATATTCGTGATATTTTATCGAAATTAAATTTTTGCGAAATTTCGCTATTGCGAATGCGAAAATAATTGCGAAATTTCGACAACAGCGGAAGGAGCACTCTGATTGGCTCAGAATATTTGTGATATTTTGCACTCTGATTGGCTCAGAATATTAGTGATATTGTATCGAAATTTCGCAAAATGCGAATGCGAAAATAATTGCGAAATTTCGACAACAGCGGGAAGGAGCACTCTGATTGGCTCAGAATATTCGTGATATTTTGCACTCTGATTGGCTCAGAATATTCGTGATATTGTATCGAAATTTCGCATAATGCGAATGCGATATTGATGGCGAAATTTCGACAACAGCGGAAGGAGCACTCTGATTGGCTCAGAATATTCGTGATATTTTGCACTCTGATTGGCTCCGAATATTCGTGATATTGTATCGAAATTTCGCAAAATGCGAATGCGATATTGATTGCGGAATTTCGACAACTGCTGGCTCTGATGCAAAAGAAGGGCGGAGAAAATAATCGCGCAATATTCCTATTGCCGAATAATCGCAATGCGAATTTTCGGCAATATAAAATGATGGCTTCAGCTACTCGGCCCAAGGTCTCTAATCATACCAGCAATGCTTTTAGACGTCTATGGAGATCTCTAGGATGTGATCTGTTCTAAAAATAAAATTGAATCGAATATTCGGAATAGCGAATATTGACCGCGAAATTCGAAATATTCGCGAATACTCGAATATGCCATATTCGAGCCGAATATTCGCAATACGAATATTCGTGAGCAACACTACTAGCGACGGTTTTTTTTTTCGAATTTGAATTTTTTTTTTCGCGCAGTATCTTTTTTTTTTTTTCGACGCAACTTTATTGACCCGTCGCAATCCACAAAGCCCGGCGTAACGTAATTTTGCGCTATGCATGTCGGGAAAATTACGTCACGAGCATGCGCAGTACGGCCGGCGCGGGAGCGCGCCTCATTTAAATGGGAATCGCCCCCATGAAATGAGGAACGCCTTGCGCCGGCGGAATTTAAGTTACACGGCCAGAAATTTCTAGGTAAGTGCTTTGTGGATCGGGCACTTAGGTAGAAATTCGAAGGCAGTGTAACTTAAATTAGAATTTCGCCGTTACGCCGGGTCTTTGTGGATTTGGCCCTAAGTTCTCCCTTCCTGAGTCTCCACTTAAATTTTTTTTTTTTTTTACGTTTCACCAAGAACGAGGCTTTGCTTTCCACCAATGATCTTCTCCCACTCTACTCTGTCCTCTTTACCTTTAGTGGTCTGTAGACATGTGCAATTCGTTTAGCTCCGAATTCATTTTTTAACAAATTTGGACAAATTTGTTCATTTGGAAATTTCTGAATTTTTCAATTTCCGAATTCTCGGATTTCTGAAATTTATAATTTCCGAAATTTACAATTTCCGAATTCCCGAATTCCAAATTTCCGAATTCCGGGTTTAGAATTTTCAAATTGACAGAATTTCCAAAAAAAACGAATGTAGCAAAAACTTCGGAAATTTTGGAAATTCTGAAATTCGAAGTTTAGACAATTGGAATTTCTGAATATTAAAATTTCGGAAATTCCAAAATTTTAAATTAGGTAATTAAAAATGTAAAAAATTACAAAATCTCAAAATTCGGAAATTTGAAAATTTAATTGGCTCTCGTCTAAATTGGCCCTAGTCAAGCGCGTTGGGATCCTTCGGGGTAAATGGCCGCGCTATATCAAGATGCCACTGAACTCAGAAACATCTCATATTGTTACATCAGTAATCTCTATCTAGATCAACTCCTTAAAGCGGATGTGCCATGGTAACAAAATATTAAAAGTCAGCAGCTACAAATACTGCAGCTGCTGACTTTTAATAATAGGACACTTACCTGTCCTGGAGTCCAGCGCCGATCGCAGCAGAGCACGAGCGATCGCTCATCACTCTGCTGCTCCCCCCGCCATCCACGCTGAGGGAACCAGGAAGTGAAGCGCTGCGGCTTCACTGCCCGGTTCCCTACGGCGCATGCGCGAGTCGCGCTGCGCCCGCCGATTGGCTCACACGCTGTGTGCTGGGAGCCGAGTGTTCCCAGCACACAACGGGCGACAGACGGGATGTGACGGAATGCCCGTCTTTCGCCCGTATCGTGTGGCCGGAAGTGGGTGCAAATACCTGTCTTTAGACAGGTGTCTGCACCCCCCTCCCCCCTGAAAGGTGTCAAAAGTGACACCGGAGGGGGGGAGGGTTCCGATCAGCGGGACTCCACTTTAGGGTGGAGGACCGCTTTAACCACTTCCCGCCCAAGGACGTCATATGACGTCCTGGACTTTCAGTGGGGATATCTGAATGATGGGGCAGCTACAGGCATCATTCAGATATCCATCTCTTCAGCCGGCGATCCTGTGCACCATAAGAACGATCATAGCGGCAGTTCCGCCGCTTGATCGTTCTTATGGGCGGTGGGAGGGGACGTCCCCCCCTCCCGCCGCCATCCGGTGCTTCTCCGGGCCCTCTCTTGCCATCGGAGACCCGGAGAAACGATACGCCGGTGTCGGATGGAAAGCATAGAGATGACTGGTGACCAGATGGTCACCAGTCATCTCTATGATCGTCGGAGGCCCGGGCGCGATGTTATGATGTCACGCCCGTGTACCGGAATGTAAACACAGCCGCAATCGCAGCTGAAAGCATTAGATCTGTGAATTTTTTTTCACGACCTAATGCTTTCCAGCCTGGAGGAGAGATGTGGGGTCTTATTGACCATCTCTCCATGAAGAGTACCTGTCACACACTATTCCTATTACAAGGGATGTTTACATTCCTTGTAATAGGAATAAAAGTGATCAAATTTTTTTTTTTTTTTAAAAAGTGTAAAAATAAAATAAATTGAGTAAAATAAAAAATAAAATAATAATAAAAACATTTTTAAACGCCCCTATCCCCGGTAGCTCGCGCTCGTACGTCACTGGGAAAGACCGGGCTTTCCCAGTGGTAATCCACTCTCGATTCGGCTCCCTGCTCCAACGTTGTCTTCTATCCAGCGACGGATGATCTCTCCAGCGGCGGGTGAGCCGCAAAGCCAGTTTTAAATGCCTTTTTTTCTTTCAGAAATGACACTTTGTGCAGGGACAGTTCTATGTAGGGGAAACATGCGCTTTTTCACATGCTGACTTTACACCCCCCCTCCCCCTAGGTACGAAATTTAAAGTAATATTTCACTTTTATTGTTTCACTTTTAGCATTATTAAATTCACTGCTCCTGAAAAAATGGCCGTTTTTAAAACTTTTTTTTGCATTGATACATGTTTCCTGGGACAGGACCCGGGTCCCCAAACACTTTTTAGGACAATAACTTGCATATTAGCCTTTAAAATTAACACTTTAGATTTCAAATGTTCGAGTCCCATAGACTTTAACAGGGTTCTAGAGTTCACATGAACATTTGGTGTGTTCGCAAGTTCTGATGCGAACCGAACAGGGGGGGTGTTCGGCTCATCCTTACTCACGAGAAAAATAGAGAACATGTTCTCTATTTTTCTCGTCTAGATTCTGGGCAGTTTACTTGTCAAGAAACTGGAAAGCCTCGCACACACGCTTGATTTACTCGGCAAGAAAGCTCTGCCAGCAGTTTTCTTGCTGGTTCTTGCCGAGTAAACCGAGCGTGTGTACAAGGCTGAGGCCCCGTACACACGACCGAGTTTCTCGGCAGAATTCAGCCAGAAACTCGCTCGGAGCTGGATTCTGCCGAGAAACTCGGTCGTGTGTACACTTTTCAGCGAGGAAGCCGACGAGGAACTCGTCGGGACGAATAGAGAACATGTTCTCTATTTCCTCGTTGTTCAATGAGGAAAGTCGGCTCGCCGAGATCCTCGGCGGCTTCAACACTGAACTCGACGAGGAACTCGATGTGTTTGGCACGTCGAGTTCCTCGGACGTGTGTACGGGGCTTTATACTTGAGTCACCTTTTTGGCCCCTGATCTCCCGGATTTGGGGACCCGGTCCTGGCCGGTCAAAGGTTCCCTGGTCCCCAATCTTGGCACACATGTAGCCCCCACTCTTCCTCTACAAGTGTGCAAAGTTTGTTGTCCGGGGGACCCAAGGCCAGGGAGCACCGATTTTTCAAAGCCGGGGGCCCCTTCCATTGACTCCCATGTTAAACAGTAATTTCTCCTTTGACTTTGGGGACCCGGTACTGGCCGGTCGTAGCCTAAACTTGGCACACATGTAGCCCCACTCTTCAAGACCCACTTCCTGATTGACCGGGAGAAGAATCAGGAAGACAATAGTGAATATTAATTTGCTATTGTCACACAACTGGGTGGGCTCAGGGCGCAGTGCTCTGCGCCCCAAGCCCCCCATTTTATGAAGCCAATTAGAGCCTCAGGTTCTAATCACGTGCTTCAAAAAAAACAAAAAACATTGAAAACCATGTGTCCGGCGCCCTGCATGTAGATTAGGGGCTGGGCACATGGATTAGGGGGGTGGCGCCCCTAATGGAGCTGCCATCACTGATCCGATCTGAATTCATTGTGTAGGATAGCTGGTTGTCAAGGAGCGGGCGGCTGCTGCATCCTTACCAACCATGACTCATGTGCTGTCAGCAGGATTCCCCACTGACAGCAGAATGTAAATAATCAAATGCTGGAATTAAATACAAACAAAACAATAAAACAGCGTGGGGGTCCTCTCCAATCCATACCGGGCCCTTCGGTATCCTTAACAATCATTGAGACATTCAGCTCCCTCCAAACCGGTGCGTCTGAACGTCCCGAATAGCCAAAGTTCAGCCCAGACTTGTGTCCGGACCAAACCTTGATCTCATCCCTGATCATAATCATAAGTCACCGCTTTATAACCCCGTCCTGAACCGGAGTCAGCTGATGACCGAGGTATGGAATTTAGATTTCACTGCTTGCTGACCAGCCGCTCTGCTGGGCGAGATCACGTAGCTATACGTCACCTCGCCCAGAAGCCCCCGGCTCCCGTGCGCGTGCTTGGCAGTAAACACACAGGTCCTGTCAGGGAGAGAAATGCTGATCTTCTGTTCTTACAATGTATGAACAGAAGATCAGTAATTTCCCCATGTCAGTCCCACCCCCCCTACAGTTAGAACACACCCAGGGAACATACTTAACCCCTTCCCTGCCCCCTAGTGTTAACCCCTTCCCTGCCAGTGACATTTTTATAGTAATCCAATGCATTTTTATAGCACTGATCGCTATAAAAATGACAATGGTCCCAAAAGTGTGTCAAAAGTGTCCGAAGTGTCCGCCATAATGTCGCAGTACCGAAAAAAAAATCGCTGATCGCCGCCATTACTAGTAAAAAAAAAAAATATTTACAAAAATGCCATAAAAATACCCCCTATTTTGTAAACGCTATAACTTTTGCGCAAACCAATCAATAAACGCTTTTTGCGATTTTTTTTCACGAAAAACATGTAGAAGAATACGTATCGGCCTAAACTGAGCAAAAAAAATGTTTTTTATATATTTTTTGGGGGATATTTATTACAGCAAAAAGTAAAAAATATTGATTTTTTTTTCAAAATTGTCGCTCTTTTTTGGTTTATAGCGCAAAAACTAAATACCGCAGAGGTGATGAAATACCACCAAAAGAAAGCTCTATTTGTGGGGAAAAAAAAGACGCCAATTTTGTTTGGGAGCCACGTCGCACGACCGCGCAATTGTCAGTTAAAGCGACGCAGTGCCGAATCGCAAAAAGTGCTCTGGTCTTTGGGCAGCAATATGGTCCGGGGCTCAAGTGGTTGAAGATGAGTTCCAGGTAGAGCATTTTTCTATATAGTTACACTAGCTGAATACCCGGCGTTGCCCGGTCTTCCTATCTTAACCTTTTGGGGAGGAAAATCATAGTAATCTAAATATACCCATCTTTTATATAAGGGTGTAGGTAAGGGTTAATGTAACTGTCATATATTTGTATTTGGCATATAAGTAATATGTGTACCAGGTATTATTGAAATATCTCCAGGTGTACAGAAGTTATGTGGGAACATACATTTCCCATTGATTTGCATGGGACTTTAAACAAAAACCCCGACCCTCACAAATGGGGGTAGTTAAGGGATAAATGAACTATCCTATAGTTTAAGTGGACATATAAGTAACATGTGACCAAGTGTTATGGAAATATCTACAGCCGTTTGGAAGTTATGAAGTAACATGTATTTCCCATAGAGTTGAATGGGACTTTAAAGAAAAACCCCGACCATGGCAAATGGGGGTGGGTAAGGGTTAAAGCACCTATCCTATGTTTGTTGCTGACATATAAGTAACATGTGTGCCAAGTTTCATGTTAATATCTTTAGCCGTTTGGACGTGATGCTGGAACATACACACATACATACATACATACATACATACATACACACACATACATACACACACACACACACATACATACATACATACATACACACACACATACACACATACATACATACATACACACACACACACACGTTGAGTTTTATATATATAGATATAGATTGGTCGTGGCACGGGCAACCGCAATTTGCCATAATGTGCAAATATGAAAAGCACAATTGTACATTATGATGCACTTACCTCCAACATACCTACCTGTCTGCATCCATCCCCATCACTGCCATTATATATTCATTTTCCTGGTCCGCCATCGTCTTGATTTGCGGGTACTAGTGATGTAACACCCGTGCATGCATGCAGCAATTACATTATATCGGCACCGTACCCTGTACCTGCCATCTGTGTCAGGAATGGGCTAATACAATGCGCTGTGCATGCACTGCAGTTGGTGTAAAGATTGATGCCAGGTAAGTAAAAGAGTCATTTTTTATTTTTTTCAGAAAATAAATGTAATTCTCTTTGACCAAAATTTAGATTGCGTTTTAAAGCTTTACTTCCTCTTTAAACCAAAGTAAATAAAACAGTACTGGAAAACATGTAAAAAATGAGCCTGCAGCACCACCTGCTGGTCCAAAATAATAAAAAAAATACATGATATTGATAGGTAGTATTTTAGATTTCTCTAAATTCTAAATACAAATATAAATATTTTGGACCTGAACATTAAACATGGAGTACAGAACCCCCCACAGCCCCCTAGTAGATGAAGAAAGGACATCTGTGTGTTTTTAGGGGTCTCGTTGGGATTTTAAAATGTCTGTTTGGAAACTCCCGGCACTCACCTGATGAAGAGGGAATCAGGAATCCTGTACAGAGCAAGGCCAGAATCTGGGGGGGGGAAAGATCAGAACAATTGTGTAATACACAGTCTGTATAAAGATCCTAATGAGGGAATTGTAGATATTGTAGATTAACCCCCCCTTCCCCCAGCTCAAATCCTCTCCCTCCCCAAATTCCCCCTCCCAACTCAAATCCCCTCCCTCCCCAAATCCCCCCTCCCAGCTCAAATCCCTCCTCCTAGCTCAAATCCCCTCCCTCCCAGCTCAAGTCCCTCCTCCTAGCTCAAATCCCCTCCCTCCCCTAATCCCCCCTCCCAGCTCAAATCCTCCCTCCCCAAATTCCTCCTCCCTCCCCAAAATCCCTCCTCCCAGCTCAAATCCCCCCTCCCAGCTCAAATTCTCTCCCTCCCCAAATCCCCCTACCCAAATCCTCTCCCTCCCCAAATCCCCCTCCCAGATCAAATCATCTCCCTCCTCAAACCCCCTCTCCCTCCACAAATCCTCCCTCCCCAAATCCTCCCTCCTAACTCAAATTCACTCCCTCCCCAAATTCATCTTCCCAGCTCAGATCCTCTCCCTCCTCAAACCCCTCTCCCAGCTCAAATCCTGTCCCTCCCCAAATTCCCCCTCCCAGATAAAATCCTCTCCCTCCCCAAATTCCCCCTCCCAACTCAAATTCTCTCCCTCCCCAAATCCCTCCTCCCAGATCAAATCCTCTCCCTCCCCAAATCCTTCCTCCCAGCTCCAATCACCTCCCGGCTCAACTCCTCTCTCTCTCACTCCCCAAATCCTCCCTCCCAGTGGAAATCCTCTCCCTCCCCAAATTCCCCCTCCCAACTCAAATTCTCTCCCTCCCCAAATCCCTCCTCCCAGATCAAATTCTCTCCCTCCCCAAATTCCCCCTCCCAGATCAAATCCTCTCCCTCCCCAAATCCTTCCTCCCAGCTCAAATCCTCTCCCTCCCCAAATCCCCCCTCCCAGCTCCAATCACCTCCCGGCTCAACTCCTCTCTCTCTCACTCCCCAAATCCTCCCTCCCAGTGGAAATCCTCTCCCTCCCCAAATTCCCCCTCCCAACTCAAATTCTCTCCCTCCCCAAATCCCTCCTCCCAGATCAAATTCTCTCCCTCCCCAAATTCCCCCTCCCAGATCAAATCCTCTCCCTCCCCAAATCCTTCCTCCCAGCTCAAATCCTCTCCCTCCCCAAATCTCCCCTCCCAGCTCCAATCACCTCCCGGCTCAACTCCTCTCTCTCTCACTCCCCAAATCCTCCCTCCCAGTGGAAATCCTCTGCCTCCCAAAATTCCTCCTCCCCCTCCCTGCTCAAATCCTCTCCCACCCCAAATCCCCCCTCCCAGCTCAAATCCTCCTCCTCTCCAAACTCCCCTCCCAGCTGAAATCCTCTTCCTCCCCAAATCCTCCCTCCCTGCTCAAATCCTGTCCCTCCCCAAATTCCCCCTCCCAGATAAAATCGTCTCCCTCCCCAAATTCACCCTCCCAGATCAAATCCTCTCCCTCCCCAAATTCACCTTCCCTGCTCAAATCCCCCCTCCCAGATCAAATCCTCTCCCTCCCCAAATCCCCCCTCCCAGCTCAAATCCTCTCCCTCCCCAAATCTCCCCTCCCAGCTCAAATCCTCTCCCTCCCCAAATCCCCCCTCCCAGATCAAATCCTCTCCCTCCCCAAATCTCCCCTCCCAGCTCAAATCCTCTCCCTCCCCAAATCTCCCCTCCCAGATCAAATCCTCTCCCTCCCCAAATCCTCCCTCCCAGATCAAATCCTCTCCCTCCCCAAATCCTCCCTCCCAGATCAAATCCTCTCCCTCCCCAAATCTCCCCTCCCAGCTCAAATCCTCTCCCTCCCCAAATCTCCCCTCCCAGATCAAATCCTCTCCCTCCCCAAATCCTCCCTCCCAGATCAAATCCTCTCCCTCCCCAAATCCTCCCTCCCAACTCAAATTCACTCCCTCCCCTATATTCACCTTCCCGGCTCCCTCCCAGTGGAAATCCTCTGCCTCCCCAAATTCCTCCTCCCCCTCCCAGCTCACCCCCCCCCCCCCACTGCAAATTTCATTCTCCCAGCACAAATAACCCCAAATTTTCCCTCCAAGTACAAATCTCCAATTCATCCGTACTAGCACAAATCCCCCCCCCCCCCCAACCCCCCTCCTAACACAATCCCCCTTCCAAATCTCCCCTTCTAGCAAAATGCCCCAAATGCCCACTGTGCCCTGGGCAGCCTCCCCTCCTGCCCACCCCTTGACTTGGCCCCGGACTGGATACCTTGTTGGTTGCAGAAGACAATAGGAAACTAGGAAGAGGTGACATGAGGCTGGTAGAGAAGGTCAGTGATATCCCAGAGACGGAGGAAATGCTACTCCATTCATACCTCCAACCCGTCCCCATAAAGGACTTACCAAGATCCTCGGCATGGTGTCACCGGGCAGCTGGAAACTCTTCACCTGGAAAAAAGCACAAGAGTCAGAGCCTGGGGGGTAATAGATCCGTATCCTCCGCATTCCATTCTGTATGTTTACTTCTGTAGATCACACAGATAGATGGGAACTTTCTCTATGACTCAACTGGAGGACACAAAAGGGGAAGCTCTGCTCACCCGTCCCTCCACAGAGACGTTACCAGAGACTCTGAGCTTCTGATAACGAAAGGGGAACAGTCATTTGGTCACAAAACAACTGGGCAGGGCTTCCCTGTATGATGGAGGGGTCCCTGTATGATGGAGGGGTCCCTGTATGATGGGGGGTCCCTGTATGATGGGGGTCCCTGTATGATGGAGGGGTCCCTGTATGATGGAGGGGTCCCTGTATGGTGGAGGGGTCCCTGTATGATGAATTGATCCCCTACACCTCCAACATAGAGGGACACCTTCACCATACCCCACATTCATTCCACTGAATAGTGGAGGGGTCCCTGTATGATGGAGAGGTCCCTGAATAGTGGAGGGGTTCAGGAATGGTGGAGAGGTCCCTGTATGGTGGAGAGGTCCCTGAATAGTGGAGGGGTCCTGGAATGGTGGAGAGGTCCCTGTATGGTGGAGGGGTCCTTGTATGATGGAGGGGTCCCTGTAGAATGGAGGGGAACCTGATTGGTGGAGGGGTCCCTGTATGATGGAAGGATCCCTGTAGCGTGGAGGGGGTCCCTGTATGGTAGAAGGGTCCCTTTAGAATGTAGGGGCCCTGTATGGTGGAGGGGTCCCTGTATGATGGAAGGGTCCTCGTATGGTGGAGGGGTCCCTGTATGATGGAAGGGTCCTCGTATGGTGGAGGGGTCCTGTATGATGGAAGGGTCCTCGTATGGTGGAGGGGTCCTGTATGGTGGAGGGGTCCTGTATGGTGGAGGGGTCCCTATATGATGGAGGGGTCCCTGTATGGTGGAGGGGTCCTGTATGGTGGAGGGGTCCCTGTATGATGGAAGGGTCCTCGTATGGTGGAGGGGTCCTGTATGATGGAAGGGTCCTCGTATGGTGGAGGGGTCCCTGTATGATGGAAGGGTCCTCGTATGGTGGAGGGGTCCTGTATGATGGAAGGGTCCTCGTATGGTGGAGGGGTCCCTGTATGATGGAAGGGTCCTCGTATGGTGGAGGGGTCCTGTATGATGGAAGGGTCCTCGTATGGTGGAGGGGTCCCTGTATGATGGAAGGGTCCTCGTATGGTGGAGGGGACCCTGTATGATGGAAGGGTCCTCGTATGGTGGAGGGGTCCTGTATGATGGAAGGGTCCTCGTATGGTGGAGGGGTCCCTGTATGATGGAAGGGTCCTCGTATGGTGGAGGGGTCCCTGTATGATGGAAGGGTCCTCGTATGGTGGAGGGGTCCTGTATGATGGAAGGGTCCTCGTATGGTGGAGGGGTCCTGTATGGTGGAGGGGTCCTGTATGGTGGAGGGGTCCTGTATGGTGGAGGGGTCCCTATATGATGGAGGGGTCCCTGTATGGTGGAGGGGTCCTGTATGGTGGAGGGGTCCCTATATGATGGAGGGGTCCCTGTATGGTGGAGGGGTCCTGTATGGTGGAGGGGTCCCTATATGATGGAGTAGGGTGAACACATTTCCAAACTGCCATTCAGGGACACACCCCCGGCCCTCCCCCTTCCTAATTTTTTTTTATTTTGTATACCTTTTTTTGTGACCCCATAGATTCCACTGGTTCATCCTGGTACCTGTAGTTCTTCATTGGTTGGGGGTCACATCTTCATCTCTGAGGGATTCATGGTGGGACCTGTAGTCCTTCACTTTTGGGGTCACATCCTCCCAAAAGTGAAGGACTACAAGTCCCAGCATGAACTCCTAATATCTAAAGATGTGATCCCCTCCCCTCCAAATTTGAAGGACTACAACACCCAGCATGAACCCCCTGAGATCTAAGGGTGTGATCCCATAGATTTCACAGATCTATGCTGGGACCTGTAGTTCTTCACTAGTTGGGGGGGGTGTCACATCTTTAGCTCTGAGGGGTTCATGCTGGGACCTGTGTCAGTTTCATTCCCGGGACACTGTATTGTCCCAGAGTGAAGCTGCCCGGGACAGACCTGCAGAATGCGGGACTGTCCCGGGCAATCTGGGACACGTGGTCACCCTATGATGGAGGGGTCCCTGTATGATGGAGCTGTGAAGGGTTAATAAGAGATTGGAGGGTCTCTCTGTATTGGGTGATGATTATTATGGGATGTGGGGTCTCCACTCACCGTCCAGCGACTCTCCCGTCCAAAGTCTCCCTGTATATGAGGAGGTGAGCGCTCTGCACACCCGGGGTCATTGTCCCCTCCCCTCCCCCTCCCAATACACAAGTCACAGGAGTTCTATACATGGATATTTCATACACGTCACTTCTATCACTTCTATCACTTCTATCACTTCTATCACTTCTATCACTTCTATCACTTCTATCACTTCTATCACTTCTATCACTTCTATCACTTCTATTACTTCTATCACTTCTATCACTTCTATCACTTCTATCACTTCTATCACTTCTATTACTTCTATTACTTCTATCACTTCTATCACTTCTATTACTTCTATTACTTCTATCACTTCTATCACTTCTATTACTTCTATCACTTCTATTACTTCTATCACTTCTATCACTTCTGTCACTTCTATCACTTCTATTACTTCTATCACTTCTATCACTTCTATCACGTCTATCACGTCTATCACTTCTATCACTTCTATCACTTCTATTACTTCTATCACTTCTATCACTTCTATCACTTCTATCACTTCTATTACTTCTATCACTTCTATCACTTCTATCACTTCTATCACTTCTATCACTTCTATCACTTCTATTACTTCTATTACTTCTATCACTTCTATCACTTCTATCACTTCTATCACTTCTATCACTTCTATCACTTCTATCACTTCTATTACTTCTATTACTTCTATCACTTCTATTACTTCTATCACTTCTATTACTTCTATTACTTCTATCACTTCTATCACTTCTATCACTTCTATCACTTCTATCACTTCTATTACTTCTATCACTTCTATTACTTCTATCACTTCTATCACTTCTATCACTTCTATCACTTCTATTACTTCTATCACTTCTATCACTTCTATCACTTCTATCACTTCTATTACTTCTATTACTTCTATCACTTCTATCACTTCTATCACTTCTATTACTCAGAAAAGATACAATGGAAGCAGATCTGCTCATCACACAGCAAGAGAAATCTTCCCCCCGGGGGGGTCGGAGAAATTTCCTTTAAAACTTTAGGAGCTAAAAAATTAGAGACCGTCTCACCCAACTATACATCCTACATCGCTCATACCTGACACCTCATCGAATCGCAAAGTTTAGACCGGGGAGTGACCCCAACTGCCCGGGCTGTGGCTGTTCCAACGCCTCCTTCTATCATCTCCTCTGGGAATGCCCCTGTGTGCGAGGTTTCTGGACACAGGTGGTCCAGTTCCTTCACGACCGTATGGGGTCACCATGGTCCCTATGCCCCCGCCAATGCTTACTCGGGCTTCTTTCACTGTCTGAGGCCGAGAAATACCTCAACATCTTTGTAGTATTTATTTGTATTGTATATTATTATTATTATTATTAGTAGTAGTAGTAGTAGTGGCAGTGGTAGTAGTAGTGTAGTAGTAGTAGTAGTGGTAGTAGTATTTATTTGTATTGTATATTAATATTAGTAGTAGTAGCAGTGGTAGCAGTAGTAGTAGTAGTAGTAATCAGTGCTGAGACACGGTCATTCAGTGTCCAGGGCAAAGATGCCCTGTGTGATACATTTGCCTATATGTCTCAGTTTACTGCTCCCTGCTAGCCAGGTTATTGATGTGCTAATGTCCCCTCACTATTTCTAAAGGTTAATTGATCTATTGTGTTGTGTGAAGGAGAGCTGGGTTTAAGTGGCTTGGGTTAATTATTCTGATTGCTTCATTGTGGTAATTATCTCTCTATATGCGGGGTCGAGCGGTCTGGTTGATGTATTCAGTACAGCTAGTGCTCAGCGTCATTGATGTCATTGTCTAAAGAAAATGTGTTTTCAGCATCGGCCCCGTCGTGTCTACCTATAATCTGTATGGAAGCCCCAGTGTGAGGGGGGCGGAGATTTGTCATTGTAACAGTTTTGGAAATGACATATAAGCTGTGTGTTATAACATTAAAGTCTGTGTTGTTCAAGCAGTAAGCTGGTCTCATGTGTGGCTTTCTGGGCGATTCCAGGGATATCCCTCCTCGTGGAATATTGGGGTGATTTTCGTTATGGGAAGAAGGGAACGTTGACGGGGATATCATACCGATACCGTCACAAATTGGTTGGCAGCGGTGGGATTTTTCCCTTCTATTCCCCTTCACACCCAGATTCCAAGCAGACACTGGAAGAACTACTGGAAGTTCGTGGAAGGATTGCTAGCAACAAAACCAAGCGGGTCATCATGGCAGAATTAATGGAGCTAGACCAGGAGGACGGGATTGCAGCAACGCCAGCAGTACAAGAGATGGAGACACCAGTGATTCAGGAGGAGGAATCGCCAGCCAACAAGCTAATGAGATAGAAGCTAGCGTGGTTCGGCCCGAACCCAACGCCAGATGTGGTACTGAAAGTGATGGACATGTTAGTAAACGCAGAGCTACAGAAGGATAAACAAATAAGGGACGCAGAACTACAGAAGGATAAACAAATAAGGGACGCAGAGCTACAGTTAAAACTGGCAGCAGTCCAACAAGCAGCCGCACCTTCTACGAACAGTGAGTACAGCACAGCAGACGCAAGGAAGATTCCGTTTAGCGCTTTTAAAGCTTTTGATGAAAAGGACTGTGAGATTGATAACTTCCTGGCGGATTTTGAGCGACAATGTAACCTGCACCGAATAGCTAGAGGAGACTGGGTTGCAATATTGTCAGGCAAACTGTCAGGCAAAGCTTCTGATGCTTTCCGGACCGTGCCAGATCAGGATATTCATAGCTACGCCCGGGTTAAAGAAGTGCTCCTGGCTCGTTATGCAGTAACCCCAGAGTCCCACCGACAGAAGTTCAGGGACTCACGCAAAACCACGAAAGACTCTTATGCGGAATGGGCATGCCAATTGTCCCGGTCGGCCTCTAACTGGGCTAACAGCAGCCAGGCCACCACCGCAGAGGACATTTTGCAACTAATGCTCCTGGAGCAATTTTACAATCACATCCAGACGGACGTCAAGGATTGGGTGAGAGATCGCAGGCCCATGACTCTACCAGAGGCCGCGAAGTTGGCGGATGAATATGCAGATACTCGCAAGACGAACCAGGTCACACCACAGGAACAACCTCCACCACAAACGGTGCCCTCACACCCACCAACCGCTAGATACCAACCTCCTAACAGACCGGTGACATCTAGCCCTCGCTATCATCGCCAGGAGCGCAACGAACAACGCTGCTTCCGGTGCAAACAGCTGGGTCACTTCAAGCAGAATTGCCCCATGAATGACAACACCAGGTCAAATTGGTCTCAACCTGGGTACCGCCCACCAGCAGCAGCCCATTGTGTAGACTCGGCTTGGGATCCAAAGGAGCTGGGTCAGGAAGAACCATTGGGCACCCCTTACGAAGCCCTCATGGTACAATCTGTTATTACGGACAACAGGGAACACCATTGTCAGCTGGTCATGGGCGACAGCCCTGAGCCGGAGGGGCCCTGGAGGGAGCTGGGCAGAAAGAGGCACCGCCGGCCACTCTTCAAGAAGAAGAGGTCCTGGAAGCCGTATAATAAGCTGACCTGGGAGGAGAAGAAGCGACTGGAGGAGAGGGAGTCGCAGCGGGCGTCCCAGATGCGTGCCGAGATGTTCGCCAAGGGCCCACCGGTGGCCCCTTACACCACCACCCAGTTCCTGATGATGAAGGACCACATGGAGAGCCTGCAGGACATGAGCAAGCAGGAGCTGATCCGTGAGTACATAGAGCTGGAGGAGTGCATAAGCCGCATGGAGGAGGAGAACAACCACCTGAGGTCACAGCAGCATGAACTGGAGATGGAGCTGGAGAAGCTCCAAGAGGAGAACCGGTGGCTGCGGAGGGAGCAGGGGGTGGCTGACCTTATGGGGCTCTGATTCCCCTCCCCCCCCCCCCCGGACTCTGAGCACCAGTGCTACAGCATTTCAACAAATATAACTTTTTCTTTTTATGAATCTCCTGGGATTGTCACTTCAGAGCCATAACCTGCCCCCTCCCATAGCGGGACACCTAGACGGCGGCGCACAGACCCATTCGCTGTCTTCACACTGACTTCTGGTGACTTTGCAGATCGCACAAAGACTTGGGGACTGACCGGCGTGTGATCTGACGACCCGGTGACATACCTGAGTCTGAAGCAGTTGCCAAGGGAGGTCAGTCATGCCAAACGGAGTTAACCTCTGACTAATAGCTCTGAACCCGTCAACCCTACTGGACCAGGGAAGGTCCAACCGGGTTTGCCGGAGCAGGGAGCAAAAGGGGGGCCATTGTGATACATTTGCCTATATGTCTCAGTTTACTGCTCCCTGCTAGCCAGGTTATTGATGTGCTAATGTCCCCTCACTATTTCTAAAGGTTAATTGATCTATTGTGTTGTGTGAAGGAGATCTGGGTTTAAGTGGCTTGTGTTAATTATTCTGATTGCTTCATTGTGGTAATTATCTCTCTATATGCGGGGTCGAGCGGTCTGGTTGATGTATTCAGTACAGCTAGTGCTCAGCATCATTGATGTCATTGTCTAAAGAAAATGTGTTTTCAGCATCGGCCCCGTCGTGTCTACCTATAATCTGTATGGAAGCCCCAGTGTGAGGGGGGCGGAGATTTGTCATTGTAACAGTTTTGGAAATGACATATAAGCTGTGTGTTATAACATTAAAGTCTGTGTTGTTCAAGCAGTAAGCTGGTCTCATGTGTGGCTTTCTGGGCGATTCCAGGGATATCCCTCCTCGTGGAATATTGGGGTGATTTTCGTTATGGGAAGAAGGGAACGTTGACGGGGATATCATACCGATACCGTCACACCCTGGATGCCTTTGCACCCAGGGCAGCCGCTCCTTCTGCCCACCCCGGGCCCTGGTAGTAGTAGTAGTAGTAGTAGTAGTAGTAGTATCTATTTGTATGTGTTGTATTATTATCATCAGTCATTATTATTCTTATATTACGACCACCTAGAACTTCAAGGCTCCATGGAAATGGAAATGTTCCGCTGGTTCCTGGGTGTCATTAGTGACGCAATACTTATCATGAACGATCTAATAAACCAATCATGACAAGACCAGGAATTATTATTATTATTATTATACAGAATTTACTGTATATGGTGCCAACAGTTTGCTCAGCACTTTACAACATTCAGAAAGACAGTACAATACAATTAGATACAGGAGGGATCATTGGAGATTACACTCTAATCAGACTGGAGGTTGTCCGGGAGTCACATGATGACATGGGGAGTCAGTGACAGAAATTAAGGATATCTGGGGGGGGGGGGGGGGGTCACTAAAAATGCTAAATTATGGGGGGGGTTAGGAATGAAGGGAGGCGTTAGGAATAATAGGCGGTGTCAGGAATGATGGAGTGGTCAGGAATGATGGGAGGCGTTAGGAATGATGGGAGGGGTTAGGAATGATGGAGGTGTTAGGAATGATGGAGGTGTTAGGAATGATGGGAGGTGTTAGGAATAATGGGAGGTGTTAGGAATGATGGGAGGCGTCAGGAAAGATGGGAGGGGTCAGGAAAGATGGGAGGGGTCAGGAATGATGGGAGTGGTCAGGAATGATAGGAGGGGTTAGGAATAATAGGAGGGGTTAGGAATAATAGGAGGGGTTAGGAATAATAGGAGGTGTTAGGAATGATGGGAGGTGTTAGGAATGATAGGAGGGGTTAGGAATAATAGGAGGGGTCAGGAATGATGGGAGGGGTTAGGAATGATGGGAGGTGTTAGGAATGATGGGAGGTGTTATGAATGATGGGAGGGGTTAGGAATGATGGGAGGTGTTAGGAATGATGGGAGTGGTCAGGAATACTGGGAGGTGTTAGGGATGATGGGAGGGGTTAGGAATGATGGGTGGTGTCAGGAATGATGGGAGGGGTCGGGAATGATGGGAGGTGTTAGGAATGATGGGAGGGGTTAGGAATGATGGGAGGGGTTAGGAATGATGGGAATGGTCAGGGATGATGGAGGGGTTAGGAATGATTGGAGGTGTTAGGAATGATGGGAGGTGTTAGGAATGATAAGAGGTGTTGGGAATGATGGGAGGGGTTGGGAATGATGGGAGGGGTCATATAATGGACATGAATGTCCTTTTCACCCAATGTTCTATCACTACTTGTCCTTCCTGAGCCAAGAACATCTAAACAACGAGGCCCCTCCCTCTGGAAGATTTCGGAGTTCTCCTGGAAGAGCTCCAATGTCACCGCCCCGTAATATTTCCACATCAACAATTCTTTACTCTACTGAAAATGTGCACATTGATGGCCTAAAATGACCCTCCGAGAGACTTTCCACCTCCCCACCCAGATACAATGTGACTTTTACTTCATAGTAACTGTTCCTGAATGTAAATGAAAATTTCCGTCTACTACTCCCCGGGCCCCCATCAGGGGGGTACAGGCATTTCACCTGTAAGGGGCCCGATGGTCCCCAGGGTTTTTTATTTATTATTTATTTATTGCATTATACCTGTAAGGGGCCCCAGCCCCCCCCCCGCTTATTTTGCTCCAGGGGGGCCCCTGCCTAATTTGTGATGGCTGACCTGACTACTCCATGGAGTCCAGTGATGTCCTTCCTCCTGGCCAGAGTTCTCCTTGATGGCTCTTATTCCATGCCGCCATCTTGGATCCATCTATCCATCTCCCATACATGTGTGATATTCATATAGCCATCCTCCCATCCATCCATCCCATCCCATCCATCCATCCTCCCATCCATCCATCCATCCATCCTCCCATCCATCCTCCCACCCGTTCACCTATCCTTCCTTCCTTCCCTCCTTCCATAGCTGTCTGTCTGTCTGTCTGTCTGTCTATCTATCTATCTATCTATCTATCTATCTATCTATCCATTCATCCATCCTTCCTTCTTTCCATATCCATCTATCTACCCATTTTCCCACCTATCCTTCTTTCCTTTGTTCTTTCCTTCCTCCATTCTTTCTTTTCTATTTGTTTAACCATCATCATTTCAATCTATCCCTTCTACCATCTATCTATTGTATGGGATGGAAGGATTGGATCCTGGATGGCAGTTTTATTTCCCAGCTGTTCAGGTTGTGGTTCCTTTAAGGGGGACAGTTTGAAGGTAATGTTGTGCACTCAAGGGTTCTTCCATCCATCCTTTCATCCTTCCTATCTATTTATCCATCTTCCCGTCTATCAATCCACCTATTCACTCATCCGTCTATCTATCTATCTATTTATCCGTCTTCCCGTCTATCAATCCACCTATTCACTCATCCGTCTATCTATCTATTTATCCGTCTTGCCGTCTGTCTGTCTGTCTTCCCGTCAGTCTGTCTGTCTGTCTGTCTTCCCGTCTGTCTGTCTTCCCGTCTGTCTGTCTGTCTGTCTTCCCGTCTGTCTGTCTTCCCGTCTGTCTGTCTGTCTGTCTTCTCGTCTGTCTGTCTGTCTTCCTGTCTGTCTGTCTTCCCGTCTGTCTGTCTTCCCGTCTGTCTGTCTGTTTGTCTTCCCGTCTGTCTGTCTGTCTTCCCGTCTGTCTGTCTGTCTGTCTGTCTTCCCGTCTGTCTGTCTGTCTTCCCGTCTGTCTTCCCGTCTGTCTGTCTGTCTTCCCGTCTGTCTGTCTTCCCGTCTGTCTGTCTGTCTTCCCGTCTGTCTGTCTTCCCGTCTGTCTGTCTTCCCGTCTGTCTGTCTTCCCGTCTGTCTGTCTTCCCGTCTGTCTGTCTTCCCGTCTGTCTTCCCGTCTGTCTGTCTTTCCGTCTGTCTTCCCGTCTGTCTGT
Organism: Rana temporaria; assembly: GCF_905171775.1. Lineage (NCBI taxonomy): Eukaryota > Metazoa > Chordata > Amphibia > Anura > Ranidae > Rana > Rana temporaria. Next base: position 539,616,924 of record NC_053490.1, on the reverse strand, counting down.
CTTCCTGTCTGTCTTCCCGTCTGTCTGTCTTCCCGTCTGTCTGTCTGTCTGTCTTCCCGTCTGTCTTCCTGTCTGTCTGTCTTCCCGTCTGTCTGTCTGTCTTCCCGTCTGTCTGTCTGTCTGTCTTCCCGTCTGTCTGTCTGTCTTCCCGTCTGTCTTCCTGTCTGTCTGTCTTCCCGTCTGTCTGTCTGTCTTCCCGTCTGTCTGTCTGTCTGTCTTCCTGTCTGTCTGTCTTCCCGTCTGTCTGTCTGTCTTCCCGTCTGTCTGTCTTCCTGTCTGTCTGTCTTCCCGTCTGTCTGTCTGTCTTCCCGTCTGTCTGTCTTCCCGTCTGTCTGTCTGTCTTCCCGTCTGTCTGTCTGTCTTCCCGTCTGTCTTCCCATCTGTCTTCCCGTCTGTCTATCTGTCTTCCCGTCTGTCTGTCTGTCTGTCTTCCCGTCTGTCTGTCTGTCTTCCCGTCTGTCTTCCTGTCTGTCTATATAGCTGGTTTATCTCTCTCTATCTATCTATCTATCTATCTATCTATCTATCTATCTATCTATCTATCTATCTATCTATCTATCTATCTATCTATCTATCTATCTATCTATCTCTCTATCTGTCTGTCTATCTATCCCCCAAGGTTCAAGGAGACAACCCTCATCCCCATCCACTTACAGTTATTCCTGAGTGTTGTAATGTAGAGATGGACACAAGGCGCCGGTCACTTTTAATTGTAGGAGGTTGGCTGATATCCAATCAGAACATCCCAATGTAGCATCCAGTCCAGGCAGGTAGTCTCACTCCTCATGCAGTACTGATCCCCCTGCAGGGAAGATCCGTTCTCTTCCACTATCACCCTTCATATGATGATTTGCTCTTCTCTATAGACGTGTTCAGTAATAAATGTTTTTCTATCTTCTCCAGCTGTATATAGAGGGGACACACCTCGGCCCCGGACCGAAGGGCCTCATATCATGGCTGCCGGCCAGGACACACCTCTGCCCCGGACCGAAGGGCCTCATATCATGGCTGCCGGCCAGGACACACCTCGGCCCCGGACCGTAGGGCCTCATATCATGGCTGCCGGCCAGGACACTCTCCCTGAAACATTCCTGAAACATCACAATACATCCAAGTATCGGCTCCCAGGCACGACCCCGAGGGCCACAAGGACAGGGAACGTCTGGAAACATAAATATTCGCAGTGCAGTTCACAAGGAACATAGATCCGGATCTATTGTTGTGAAATATTTGACTTTCACCTGGAGGTATTGGATCCCATTCAGAGGATTCCGAGTATGTTGGGCTGATCCGGGATTATTGGGCCTGGTCACAGATCTCCATGTTTATACAGAATCCTTCTACTGGTGGGATCCAAAAATATTTAACCCCTTCCTTACCGGGCACTTAAACCCCTCTCCTGCCCAGGCCAATTTTCAGCTTTCAGCGCTGATGCACTTTGAATGACAATTGATCGGTCATGCAACACTGTACACATAGGAGATTTTTATCGATTGATTGGCACCACTGGTGGGCATTGATAGGTGGCACTCGTGGGCATTGATAGGTGGCACTCGTGGGCATTGATGGTGGGCACTGGCAGGGGGTATGTATTGCACTGATGAGGCGGATGTGCCTCTTCCTCTTCGGGACCGATGTCCCTTGCACACAAGCCGGCAATCGGCTTTTTTTTTTCTCCTCACGCTGTCAGCGGGCCCCCCTTTTGAACACAAGGGCCCGGATTCACGTAGGAGAGTGCATCTTTGTGCGGGCGTAACGTATCCTATTTACGTTACGCCTCCGCAACTTTGACAGGCAAGTGCCGTATTCTCAAACCAAAGTTGCGGCGGCGTAGCGTAAATAGGCCGGCGTAAGCCCGCCTAATTCAAATGTGGAAGATGTGGGCGTGTGTTATGTAAATTTTATCGTGACCCCACGTAAATGACGCTTTTTACGAACGGCGCATGCGCCTTCCGTGAAAGTATCCCAGTGCGCATTCTACAAATTAACCCGCAGGAAGCCATTGCTTTCGACGTGAACGTAAATGACGCCCAGCCCTATTCGCGAAAAACGTACGCAAATGACGTAAAACGTGAAAAATTTTACGCTGTTCCGACGTCCATACTTAACATTGGTACGCCTCATATAGCAGGGGTAACTTTACGCCGGGAAAAGCCTAATGTAAACGGCGTATCTGTAATGCGACGGCCGGGCGTACGTTCGTGAATTGGCGTATCTAGCTGATTTACAAATTTCTAGGCATAAATCAGCGTACACGCCCCTAGCGGCCAGCGTAAATATGCAGTTAAGATACGACGGCGTAGGAGACTTACGCTGGTCGTATCTTATACAAATTCTGGCGTATCTGATTCTTTGAATCAGGCGCCAAGAAACGACGCCTCAGACTCAGAGATACGACGGCGTATCTCCTACGAGAATCTGGGCCAAGGACACAGACTCCAACTCCCTCCAGACTCCCCAACTTCCTCCAACTCCCTACAGACTCCCCAACTTCCTCCAACTCCCTCCAGGCTCCCCAACTCCCTCCAGACTCCCCAACTTTCTCCAACTCCCTCCAGACTCTCCAACTCCCTCCAGACTCTCCAACTCCCTCCAGACTCTCCAACTCCCTCCAGACTCCCCAACTCCCTCCAGACTCCCCAACTTCCTCCAGACTTCCCAACTCCCTCCAGACTTCCCAACTCCCTCCAGACTCCCTCCAGACTCCCCAACTCCCTCCAGACTCCCTCCAGACTCCCCAACTTCCTCCAACTCCCTCCAGACTTCCCAACTCCCTCCAGACTTCCCAACTCCCTCCAGACTCCCCAACTTCCTCCAGACTCTCCAACTCCCTCCAGACTCCCCAACTCCCTCCATACTCCCTCCAGACTTCCCAACTTCCTCCAACTCCCTACAGACTCCTCAACTTCCTCCAGACTCCCCAACTTCTTCCAACTCCCTCCAGACTCCCCAACTTCCTCCAGACTCCCCAACTTCCTCCAGACTCTCCAACTCCCTCCAGACTCCCCAACTCCCTCCATACTCCCTCCAGACTTCCCAACTTCCTCCAACTCCCTACAGACTCCCCAACTTCCTCCAACTCCCTCCAGACTCCCCAACTCCCTCCAGACTCCCCAACTTTCTCCAACTCCCTCCAGACTCTCCAACTTTCTCCAACTCCCTCCAGACTCTCCAACTCCCTCCAGACTTCCCAACTCCCTCCAGACTCCCCAACTTCCTCCAGACTCTCCAACTCCCTCCAGACTCCCCAACTCCCTCCATACTCCCTCCAGACTTCCCAACTTCCTCCAACTCCCTACAGACTCCTCAACTTCCTCCAGACTCCCCAACTTCTTCCAACTCCCTCCAGACTCCCCAACTTCCTCCAGACTCCCCAACTTCCTCCAGACTCTCCAACTCCCTCCAGACTCCCCAACTCCCTCCATACTCCCTCCAGACTTCCCAACTTCCTCCAACTCCCTACAGACTCCCCAACTTCCTCCAACTCCCTCCAGACTCCCCAACTCCCTCCGGACTTCCCAACTTCCTCCCGGTACAGGAAGGCAGGCTGTACTGCCTTATTATCTGCTCTTGTGATCAGTGCAATTAGGGTGTGCCCAGGCACACCCAGCACACCCCCTGCACACACACCTATGATAGTGAGCCAAATGCCCTATGTGAGAGTTTGGTGGGCTGCAAAGTGTTTATTTGTTGTATTGCTCCTCCAGCTATCGCGTTTCATCTAGAGAGTGGTATGACGATGGTTGGAGCATCACCCAACCACGAGGGATTTGGATATTTCATCAGCACAAACCTGAGCAATCTCCTGGCAAATCCATCTGGAACACAACAGAGGCTGGTTAGAGACTTTGGTCATTTAGATTTTAGAGGAATTTTCTAAATTCCATGTCAGGGTGAGCCCAATCCGCATTCACCAAATCCTTGAGATGAAGGCATACAGGTAAAGACTGAGAACCTTGTGGCTGCCATGAACCCGGGGGTGGCACCTTCAGAGACGCAGACTCAGGAAGTGGCAACTTCATATCAGTGCGGACTACTGCAGCTAGAAATCTCACCAAGGCCTTGTTGGGTCTGTGTTACACTCTGACTCAAGAGGGCTCCTCGGGGGCTGGAGGAATGTAGTAATACAGTAAAACCTTGGTTTGAGAGTAACTTGGTTTGAGAGCATTTTGCAAGAAAAGCAACATTTTTTTTTTTATAATTTTTCACTTGATATACAAGTAGCGTCATGTCACAATTGAGTATAAAAGGGAAGAGAAGCGCCTCTAAAGCTAGATACACACGATCGAAAAATCCGACAAGAAAACCGGAATTGACGGAATGTTGGCTCAACTTGTGTTGCACACACGCGCTCACACGAAATTCCGGCCTTCAAGAACGCGGTGATGTACAAGACGACAACGAGCCGAGAAAAATGAAGTTCGATGATTCCGAGCATGCGTCAAATTGATTCTGAGCATGCGTGCTTTTCTGCGCGTTGTAATTGCATACAGACGATCGGAATTTCCGACAAGAACTTTCCTTGACGGAAAAATTGAGAACCAGCTCTCAAATTTTTGTTGGCGGGAAATTCCGACAGAAAAAGTCCGATGGAGCCCTACACACGCACGCTCGGAATTTCCAACCAAAAGCTCACTTCGAACTTTTCTTGTCGGAATTTCCGACGGTGTGTGCCTCAGAGGCGCCTCTCTTCTCTTTTATACTCTGGAGCTCCTGCTGGATTTTCCTTCTAATTCCCTTGTGGAGGCTTCTATCTGTGGACGGACATTTTATGGTCACACAACCAATCACATCGCTAGAATCTTTTTATATGGACTATAAACTGAAGGATTTATGAATAAATTACTGTGGAACTAATCATTTGAGTTTCCATTATTTCTGAATGAATGACTTGTATAGCGCTACTCATGCGAACTGAATCGCCTCTGGGCGCTTTTTCCAGCCAGTGTCTGCTTGGCTGGTGCGGCCATTTACCCCGTAGGATCGTGACCCGCTTGGGGCACACAGTTTTACACACAGATAGATATATACCGTATTTATCGGCGTATACCGCACACTTTTTTGCCCTGAAAATCAGGGCAAAATCGTGGGTGCGCGATATACGCCGATACCCGCTTTCCCGCGCCGAGTTTGAATACTGCGCCGGGATATACCGAGCGCAGTACACTCGTGTATATGCGGGCATTCTCGGCTCCTCTCGCGCTCACGTCCTGGACGTACAGGACGTGAGCGCGAGAGTAGCCGAGCCTGCCCGACTATACACGAGTGTACTGTGCTCGGAATATGCCGGCGCAGTATTCAAACTCGGCGCGGGAAAGCGGGAAACGAGCAGGGAGGACACCGCAGAAGGACGCCGGACCCGACGACGAGGACACCCAAAACCAGATACGCTTAAATTAGGCTAAGATACGAGCGGCGTAAGTCTCCTACGCCGTCGTATCTTAGGGTGCATATTTACGCTGGCCGCTAGGTGGCGCGTCCGTCGATTTCAGCGTAGAATATGCAAATGAGCTGGATACGCCGATTCAGAAACGTTCGTGCGCCCGGCGCATTTTTTTACGTCGTTTATGTAAGGCTTTTTCCGGCGTAAAGTTAGTCAAACAAAAAGCTGGCCTAGCCAATGTTACGTATGGACGTCATTCCCCGCGTCAAATTTTGAAATTTTTACGTCGTTTGCGTAAGTCGTCCGTGAATGGGGCTGGACGTAATTTACGTTCACGTCGAAACCAATACGTCCTTGCGGCGTACTTTGGAGCAATGCACACTGGGATATGTACACGGACGGCGTCAATCACGTCGGGTCACCAGTCATTAACATAAAACACGCTCCCCTGTTCCACATTTGAATTAGGCGTGCTTAGGCCGGCCCCATTTACGCTATACCGCCGTAACTTAGGAGGCAAGTGCTTTGTGAATACAGCACTTGCCTCTCTGACTTACGGCGGCGTAGCGTAAATACGATACGCTACGCCGCCTCAAAGTTATGCCAGTCTTTCTGAATCCAGCTAAAAGTGTCATTTCTTCAGTGTTGTCACATGAAAAGATACAAGAAAAGATTTACAAAAATTAAAGGGGTGTACTTACTTTTGTGAGATACTGTGTGCTATATTGTGCAAATATGTTGAACACACACTTCATTACAGTAAGAGGCCTGGGGGGCCCAAAAAGTGAATTTCCTGCCATGTTTTCCTCAATCGATTCTCTGTTCTGCATCGGGGATGGAGCCTTGCAGTACAAACAGCAGACACTAGAGGGACCCCCAGAGACAGAAATCTTCTATTTATATGAGAGCCGCATAGTCTGCAGCACTGTACACAGTACATGGAGGGGGATATGGATACAATGTATCATGTGTTTCTATTTCTGACATAACAATGGATCTACACACAAAGAAACAACTGGAAATACACATTGTATCCTTTTCTAGGCATTCAGATACAGTGGAACCTCGGGTTGCGAGTAACGTGGTTAACGAGCGTTTCGCAATACGAGGCGCTGTATTTAAAAAAAATCCTTGTGTTGTCTCACAAAACGAGCAGGATTCAGGCCAAAGCAGTGCGCAGTACCGCGTTTGGCCTGAGGTGGGAGGGCCCCCGGAGCCGAAACGGCCGACCAGCGCCGTTCGGGAATGCTCAAAAAGACTCTCTGGGCCATATTCTTGTACATATCCGGCGGCGTAACGTATGTCCTTTACGTTACTCCGCCGCAAGTTTAACGGGCAAGTGCCTGATTCCCAAACCACTTACCTGTAAACTTGCGGCGGCGTCGCGTAAAGTCCACCCGCGCAAGCACTCCTAATTCAAATGATCCTGGTAGGGGGCGTGGATCATTTAAATTAGGCGCGCTCCCGCGCCGATCGTAATGCGCATGCTCCGTCTGGTAAATGACCCGACGTGCATTGCGCTAAATGACGTCTCAAGGACGTCATTTGTTTTGACGGTAATGTAAATGGCGTCCAGCGCCATTCACGGACGACTTACGCAAACTACGTTAAATTTTCAAATTTCGACGCGGGAACGACGGCCATACTTAACATTGAGTACGCCACCTAGGGGGCATGTTTATCTTTACGCCGCGTATCGCTTACCGAAACTACGTAAAATCACTACGACGGGCAAGCGTACGTTCGAGAATCGGCGTGACTAGTCATTTGCATATTCTACGCTGACGGCAAAGAAAACGCCACCTAGCGGTCAGCGTAGATATTGCACCCTAAAATACAACGGCGCTGGCCGTCGTATCTTAGGCATGTTTAAGTGTATCTCAGTTTGAGAATACACTTAAACATAGGGCGGCCTTAGAATCGGACTTACGTTGGAGTATCTGCTGATACGCCGGCGTAATTCTACGAGAATATGCCCTCTGTTCCCAAGCCTTTCTGAGGTTTGCCGAGCTGTCCCCAGGTCTTTCCGGACGTTTCCGAGGCTCTCCATCACCCCCACCTCCACCTCTGGCCGCATGCGGTATTGCATGCCATAGAAGTCAATGCGGAACAAATTATTTTCGTTTCCATTGACTTCTATGGGGAAACTCGCTTTGATATGCGAGCGCTTTGGATTACAAGCATTCTCCTGGAACAGATTATCCTTGTAACCCGAGGTTTCACTGTATGGTCATTACATTTACCAGAAGATCACTTTTTCATATTAGTTGTTTTGATTCACGTTTTCGATGTTGTATTTCATAATTCGTATACCGTGTATGCCCACTCGCTGACCACGCCTTTTCTGGTACTTTTTTTAAACAGATTAAAATTCTTTATTTTTTTGCTAGAAAATAATTTTGCAATATTTTATGTAACGCGGTTTTCCAAACGCAATTTTTTTTTTTAAAGAAAAATACACTTTAACCACTAGGTGACCTCTGCACGCCGATATACGTCGGCAGAATGGCAGCGGTGGGCAAATGGACGTAACTGTATGTCCCCTTTAAGAATCAGTGCAGCGGGCACCCCCCGGCCACACTCTCTGTGACCCGCGGACTCAATGTTCGCCGGCTGTCCGTGATCGTGTCACGGAGCTGCAGATCGGGGAGATGTCTATGTAAACAAGGCATTTCCCTGTTCTGCCTAGTGACAGGACACTGATCTACTGTTCCCTGTGATCGGAAGCAGTGTCACTTGTAGCACATCCCCCCACAGTTAGAATCACTCCCTAGGACACACTCAACTCCTTCCTCGCCCCCTAGTGTTTAACCCCCTTCCCTGCCAGTGTCATTTACACAGTAATCAGTGCATTTTTATAGCTCTGATTGCTGTATAAATGAAATGGTCCAAAAATGTTCGAAACTAGTGGGACCAAGGTACCCCCATCTATTGTTTGGAGAAGTCTGGAGGAAACCAGTGGGACCCAGGTACCCCCATCTACTGTCCAGGGAAGTCTGGAGGAAACCAGTGGGACCCAGGTACCCCCATCTACTGTCCGGAGAAGTCTGGAAGAAACCAGTGGGACCCAGGTACCCCCATCTACTGACCGGAGAAGTCTGGAGGAAACCAGTGGGACCCAGGTACCCCCATCTACTGTCCGGAGAAGTCTGGAGGAAACCAGTGGGACCCAGGTACCCCCATCTATTGTTTTGAGAAGTCTGGTGGAAACCAGTGGGACCCAGGTACCCCCATCTACTGTCCGGAGAAGTCTGGAGGAAACCAGTGGGACCCAGGTACACCCATCTACTGTCCGGAGAAGTCTGGAGGAAACCAGTGGGACCCAGGTACACCCATCTACTGTCCGGAGAAGTCTGGTGGAAACCAGTGGGACCCAGGTACCCCCATCTATTGTTTTGAGAAGTCTGGAGGAAACCAGCGGGACCCAGGTACACCCATCTACTGTCCGGAGAAGTCTGGAGGAAACCAGCGGAACCCAGGTACACCCATCTACTGTCCGGAGAAGTCTGGAAGAAACCAGTGGGACCCAGGTACACCCATCTACTATCCGGAGAAGTCTGGAGGAAATAAGTGGGACCCAGGTACCCCCATCTATTGTTTTGAGAAGTCTGGTGGAAACCAGTGGGACCCAGGTACCCCCATCTACTGTCCGGGGAAGTCTGGAGGAAACCAGCGGGACCCAGGTACACCCATCTACTGACCGGAGAAGTCTGGAGGAAACCAGTGGGACCCAGGTACCCCCATCTACTGTCCGGAGAAGTCTGGAAGAAACCAGTGGGACCCAGGTACACCCATCTACTGTCCGGAGAAGTCTGGAGGAAATAAGTGGGACCCAGGTACCCCCATCTATTGTTTTGAGAAGTCTGGTGGAAACCAGTGGGACCCAGGTACCCCCATCTACTGTCCGGGGAAGTCTGGAGGAAACCAGTGGGACCCAGGTACCCCCATCTACTGTCCGGAGAAGTCTGGAGGAAACCAGTGGGACCCAGGTACCCCCATCTATTGTTTTGAGAAGTCTGGAAGAAACCAGTGGGACCCAGGTACACCCATCTACTGTCCGGAGAAGTCTGGAAGAAACCAGTGGGACCCAGGTACCCCCATCTGTTGTTCAGAGAAGTCTGGAGGAAACCAGTGGGACCCAGGTACACCCATCTACTGTCCGGAGAAATCTGGTGGAAACCAGTGGGACCCAGGTACACCCATCTACTGTCCGGAGAAGTCTGGAGGAAACCAGTGGGACCCAGGTACACCCATCTACAGTCCGGAGAAGTCTGGAGGAAACCAGTGGGACCCAGGTACACCCATCTACTGTCCGGAGAAGTCTGGAGGAAACCAGTGGGACCCAGGTACCCCCATCTACTGTCCGGAGAAGTCTGGAGGAAACCAGTGGGACCCAGGTACCCCCATCTACTGTCCGGAGAAGTCTGGAGGAAACCAGTGGGACCCAGGTACCCCCATCTACTGTCCGGAGAAGTCTGGAAGAAACCAGTGGGACCCAGGTACACCCATCTACTGTCCAGAGAAGTCTGGTGGAAACCCGTGGGACCCAGGTACACCCATCTATTGTTCAGAGAAGTCTGGAGGAAACCAGCGGGACCCAGGTACCCCCATCTACTGTCCGGAGAAGTCTGGAGGAAACCAGTGGGACCCAGGTACCCCCATCTACTGTCCGGAGAAGTCTGGAAGAAACCAGTGGGACCCAGGTACACCCATCTACTGTCCGGAGAAGTCTGGAAGAAACCAGTGGGACCCAGGTACACCCATCTACTGTCCGGAGAAGTCTGGAAGAAACCAGTGGGACCCAGGTACACCCATCTACTGTCCGGAGAAGTCTGGAGGAAACCAGTGGGACCCAGGAACCCTCATCTACTGTGCGGAGAAGTCTGGAAGAAACCAGTGGGACCCAGGTACACCCATCTATTGTTCAGAGAAGTCTGGAGGAAACCAGTGGGACCCAGGTACACCCATCTACTGTCCGGAGATGTCTGGAGGAAACCAGTGGGACCCAGGTACACCCATCTACTGTCCGGAGAAGTCTGAAGGAAACCAGTGGGACCCAGGTACCCCCATCTACTGTCCGGAGAAGTCTGGAAGAAACCAGTGGGACCCAGGTACACCCATCTATTGTTCAGGGAAGTCTGGAGGAAACCAGTGGGACCCAGGTACACCCATCTACTGTCCGGAGAAGTCTGGAGGAAACCAGTGGGACCCAGGTACACCCATCTACTGTCCGGAGAAGTCTGGAGGAAACCAGTGGGACCCAGGTACCCCCATCTACTGTCCAGAGATGTCTGGAGGAAACCAGTGGGACCCAGGTACGCTCATCTACTGTCCGGAGAAGTCTGGAGGAAACCAGTGGGTCCCAGGTACCCCCATCTACTGTCCGGAGAAGTCTGGAGAAACCAGTGGGACCCAGGTACCCCCATCTACTGTCCGGAGAAGTCTGGAAGAAACCAGTGGGACCCAGGTACCCCCATCTACTGTCCAGAGAAGTCTGGAGGAAACCAGTGGGACCCAGGTACACCCATCTACTGTCCGGAGAAGTCTGAAGGAAACCAGTGGGACCCAGGTACCCCCATCTACTGTCCGGAGAAGTCTGAAGGAAACCAGTGGGACCCAGGTACCCCCATCTACTGTCCGGAGAAGTCTGAAGGAAACCAGTGGGACCCAGGTACCCCCATCTACTGTCCGGAGAAGTCTGGAGGAAACCAGTGGGACCCAGGTACCCCCATCTATTGTTTTGAGAAGTCTGGAGGAAACCAGCGGGACCCAGGTACACCCATCTACTGTCCGGAGAAGTCTGGAGGAAACCAGCGGAACCCAGGTACACCCATCTACTGTCCGGAGAAGTCTGGAAGAAACCAGTGGGACCCAGGTACACCCATCTACTGTCCGGAGAAGTCTGGAGGAAATAAGTGGGACCCAGGTACCCCCATCTATTGTTTTGAGAAGTCTGGTGGAAACCAGTGGGACCCAGGTACCCCCATCTACTGTCCGGGGAAGTCTGGAGGAAACCAGCGGGACCCAGGTACACCCATCTACTGACCGGAGAAGTCTGGAGGAAACCAGTGGGACCCAGGTACCCCCATCTACTGTCCGGAGAAGTCTGGAAGAAACCAGTGGGACCCAGGTACACCCATCTACTGTCCGGAGAAGTCTGGAGGAAATAAGTGGGACCCAGGTACCCCCATCTATTGTTTTGAGAAGTCTGGTGGAAACCAGTGGGACCCAGGTACCCCCATCTACTGTCCGGGGAAGTCTGGAGGAAACCAGTGGGACCCAGGTACCCCCATCTACTGTCCGGAGAAGTCTGGAGGAAACCAGTGGGACCCAGGTACCCCCATCTATTGTTTTGAGAAGTCTGGAAGAAACCAGTGGGACCCAGGTACACCCATCTACTGTCCGGAGAAGTCTGGAAGAAACCAGTGGGACCCAGGTACCCCCATCTGTTGTTCAGAGAAGTCTGGAGGAAACCAGTGGGACCCAGGTACACCCATCTACTGTCCGGAGAAATCTGGTGGAAACCAGTGGGACCCAGGTACACCCATCTACTGTCCGGAGAAGTCTGGAGGAAACCAGTGGGACCCAGGTACACCCATCTACAGTCCGGAGAAGTCTGGAGGAAACCAGTGGGACCCAGGTACACCCATCTACTGTCCGGAGAAGTCTGGAGGAAACCAGTGGGACCCAGGTACCCCCATCTACTGTCCGGAGAAGTCTGGAGGAAACCAGTGGGACCCAGGTACCCCCATCTACTGTCCGGAGAAGTCTGGAGGAAACCAGTGGGACCCAGGTACCCCCATCTACTGTCCGGAGAAGTCTGGAAGAAACCAGTGGGACCCAGGTACACCCATCTACTGTCCAGAGAAGTCTGGTGGAAACCCGTGGGACCCAGGTACACCCATCTATTGTTCAGAGAAGTCTGGAGGAAACCAGCGGGACCCAGGTACCCCCATCTACTGTCCGGAGAAGTCTGGAGGAAACCAGTGGGACCCAGGTACCCCCATCTACTGTCCGGAGAAGTCTGGAAGAAACCAGTGGGACCCAGGTACCCCCATCTACTGTCCGGAGAAGTCTGGAAGAAACCAGTGGGACCCAGGTACACCCATCTACTGTCCGGAGAAGTCTGGAAGAAACCAGTGGGACCCAGGTACACCCATCTACTGTCCGGAGAAGTCTGGAGGAAACCAGTGGGACCCAGGAACCCTCATCTACTGTGCGGAGAAGTCTGGAAGAAACCAGTGGGACCCAGGTACACCCATCTATTGTTCAGAGAAGTCTGGAGGAAACCAGTGGGACCCAGGTACACCCATCTACTGTCCGGAGATGTCTGGAGGAAACCAGTGGGACCCAGGTACACCCATCTACTGTCCGGAGAAGTCTGAAGGAAACCAGTGGGACCCAGGTACCCCCATCTACTGTCCGGAGAAGTCTGGAAGAAACCAGTGGGACCCAGGTACACCCATCTATTGTTCAGGGAAGTCTGGAGGAAACCAGTGGGACCCAGGTACACCCATCTACTGTCCGGAGATGTCTGGAGGAAACCAGTGGGACCCAGGTACACCCATCTACTGTCCGGAGAAGTCTGGAGGAAACCAGTGGGACCCAGGTACCCCCATCTACTGTCCAGAGATGTCTGGAGGAAACCAGTGGGACCCAGGTACGCTCATCTACTGTCCGGAGAAGTCTGGAGGAAACCAGTGGGTCCCAGGTACCCCCATCTACTGTCCGGAGAAGTCTGGAGAAACCAGTGGGACCCAGGTACCCCCATCTACTGTCCGGAGAAGTCTGGAAGAAACCAGTGGGACCCAGGTACCCCCATCTACTGTCCAGAGAAGTCTGGAGGAAACCAGTGGGACCCAGGTACACCCATCTACTGTCCGGAGAAGTCTGAAGGAAACCAGTGGGACCCAGGTACCCCCATCTACTGTCCGGAGAAGTCTGAAGGAAACCAGTGGGACCCAGGTACCCCCATCTACTGTCCGGAGAAGTCTGAAGGAAACCAGTGGGACCCAGGTACCCCCATCTACTGTCCGGAGAAGTCTGGAGGAAACCAGTGGGACCCAGGTACCCCCATCTACTGTCCAGGGGAAGTCTGGAGGAAACCAGTGGGACACAGGTACCCCCATCTACGGTCCGGAGAAGTCTGGAAGAAACCAGTGGGACCCAGGTACCCCCATCTACTGTACAGAGAAGTCTGGAGGAAACCAGTGGGACCCAGGTACACCCATCTACTGTCCGGAGAAGTCTGGAAGAAACCAGTGGGACCCAGGTACCCCCATCTACGGTCTGAAGAAGTCTGGAAGAAACCAGTGGGACCCAGGTACCCCCATCTACTGTCCGGAGAAGTCTGGAAGAAACCAGTGGGACCCAGGTACCCCCATCTACGGTCTGGAGAAGTCTGGAAGAAACCAGTGGGACCCAGGTACCCCCATCTACTGTCCGGAGAAGTCTGGAGGAAACCAGTGGGACCCAGGTACCCCCATCTACTGTCCGGAAAAGTCTGGAGGAAACCAGTGGGACCCAGGTACACCCATCTACTGTGCGGAAAAGTCTGGAGGAAACCAGTGGGACCCAGTTACACCCATCTACTGTCCGGAGAAGTCTGGAAGAACCAGTGGGACCCAGGTACCCCCATCTACTGTGCAGAGAAGTCTGGAGGAAACCAGTGGGACCCAGGTACACCCATCTACTGTCCGGAGAAGTCTGGAAGAAACCAGTGGGACCCAGGTACCCCCATCTACGGTCTGGAGAAGTCTGGAAGAAACCAGTGGGACCCAGGTACCCCCATCTACTGTCCGGAGAAGTCTGAAGGAAACCAGTGGGACCCAGGTACCCCCATCTATTGTTTGGAGAAGTCTGGAGGAAACCAGTGGGACCCAGGTACCCCCATCTACTGTCCGGAGAAGTCTGGAGGAAACCAGTGGGACCCAGGTACACCCATCTACTGTCCGGAGAAGTCTGGAGGAAACCAGTGGGACCCAGGTACACCCATCTACTGTCCGGAGAAGTCTGGTGGAAACCAGTGGGACCCAGGTACCCCCATCTACTGTCCGGGGGAAGTCTGGAGGAAACCAGTGGGACCCAGGTACCCCCATCTATTGTCCGGAGAAGTCTAGAAGAAACCAGTGGGACCCAGGTACCCCATCTACTGTCCGGAGAAGTCTGTTGGAAACCAGTGGGACCCAGGTACACCCATCTACTGTCCGGAGAAGTCTGGTGGAAACCAGTGGGACCCAGGTACCCCCATCTACTGTCCGGGGGAAGTCTGGAGGAAACCAGTGGGACCCAGGTACCCCCATCTATTGTCCGGAGAAGTCTGGTGGAAACCAGTGGGACCCAGGTACACCCATCTACTGTCCGGAGAAGTCTGGAGGAAACCAGTGGGACCCAGGTACACCCATCTACTGTCCGGAGAATTCTGGAAGAAACCAGTGGGACCCAGGTACCCCCATCTACTGTCCGGGGGAAGTCTGGAGGAAACCAGTGGGACCCAGGTACCCCCATCTACTGTCCGGGGGAAGTCTGGAGGACACCAGTGGGACCCAGGTACCCCCATCTACTGTCCGGAGAAGTCTGGTGGAAACCAGTGGGACCCAGGTACATCCATCTACTGTCCAGAGAAGTCTGGAGGAAACCAGTGGGACCCAGGTACATCCATCTACTGTCCGGAGAAGTCTGGAGGAAACCAGTGGGACCCAGGTACACCCATCTACTGTCCGGGGGAAGTCTGGAAGAAACCAGTGGGACCCAGGTACCCCCATCTACTGTCCGGAGAAGTCTGGAAGAAACCAGTGGGACCCAGGTACCCCCATCTACTGTCCGGAGAAGTCTGGAAGAAACCAGTGGGACCCAGGTACACCCATCTACTGTCCGGAGAAGTCTGTTGGAAACCAGTGGGACCCAGGTACCCCCATCTACTGTCCAGAGAAGTCTGGAAGAAACCAGTGGGACCCAGGTACCCCCATCTACTGTCCGGAGAAGTCTGGAAGAAACCAGTGGGACCCAGGTACCCCCATCTACTGTCCGGAGAAGTCTGGAAGAAACC
This sequence comes from Rana temporaria, assembly GCF_905171775.1. Taxonomy (NCBI): domain Eukaryota; kingdom Metazoa; phylum Chordata; class Amphibia; order Anura; family Ranidae; genus Rana; species Rana temporaria. Next base: position 539,601,493 of record NC_053490.1, on the reverse strand, counting down.
AGTGGGACCCAGGTACACCCATCTACTGTCCGGAGAAGTCTGGAGGAAACCAGTGGGACCCAGGTACCCCCATCTACTGTGCAGAGAAGTCTGGAGGAAACCAGTGGGACCCAGGTACACCAATCTACTGTCCGGAGAAGTCTGGAAGAAACCAGTGGGACCCAGGTACCCCCATCTACGGTCTGGAGAAGTCTGGAAGAAACCAGTGGGACCCAGGTACCCCCATCTACTGTCCGGAGAAGTCTGAAGGAAACCAGTGGGACCCAGGTACCCCCATCTATTGTTTGGAGAAGTCTGGAGGAAACCAGTGGGACCCAGGTACCCCCATCTACTGTCCGGAGAAGTCTGGAGGAAACCAGTGGGACCCAGGTACACCCATCTACTGTCCGGAGAAGTCTGGAGGAAACCAGTGGGACCCAGGTACACCCATCTACTGTCCGGAGAAGTCTGGTGGAAACCAGTGGGACCCAGGTACCCCCATGTACTGTCCGGGGGAAGTCTGGAGGAAACCAGTGGGACCCAGTTACCCCCATCTATTGTCCGGAGAAGTCTAGAAGAAACCAGTGGGACCCAGGTACCCCATCTACTGTCCGGAGAAGTCTGTTGGAAACCAGTGGGACCCAGGTACACCCATCTACTGTCCGGAGAAGTCTGGTGGAAACCAGTGGGACCCAGGTACCCCCATCTACTGTCCGGGGGAAGTCTGGAGGAAACCAGTGGGACCCAGGTACCCCCATCTATTGTCCGGAGAAGTCTGGTGGAAACCAGTGGGACCCAGGTACACCCATCTACTGTCCGGAGAAGTCTGGAGGAAACCAGTGGGACCCAGGTACACCCATCTACTGTCCGGAGAAGTCTGGAAGAAACCAGTGGGACCCAGGTACCCCCATCTACTGTCCGGGGGAAGTCTGGAGGAAACCAGTGGGACCCAGGTACCCCCATCTACTGTCCGGGGGAAGTCTGGAGGACACCAGTGGGACCCAGGTACCCCCATCTACTGTCCGGAGAAGTCTGGTGGAAACCAGTGGGACCCAGGTACATCCATCTACTGTCCGGAGAAGTCTGGAGGAAACCAGTGGGACCCAGGTACATCCATCTACTGTCCGGAGAAGTCTGGAGGAAACCAGTGGGACCCAGGTACACCCATCTACTGTCCGGGGGAAGTCTGGAAGAAACCAGTGGGACCCAGGTACCCCCATCTACTGTCCGGAGAAGTCTGGAAGAAACCAGTGGGACCCAGGTACACCCATCTACTGTCCGGAGAAGTCTGTTGGAAACCAGTGGGACCCAGGTACCCCCATCTACTGTCCAGAGAAGTCTGGCCAGAAGTGGTCTTCATAGAAGAATTGCAGCCAAAAGCCAAACCTCCGACATGGAAACAAGGCTAAGGGACTGAACTATACAGGAAAGCAGAGGAACTGGGTGCACAAAAATGGTGGCCGGTGCTCTAGACTGATGAGTCAAAATGTGAAGTTTGTTGGGGGAAGGGCTGGAAAGCAGTACAGTGACAGCCACTAACAGCTTCCTTCCAGGCAGTACTGGGACAGGGTTGTCCAGAGTCCAGGGCAAGGATCCAAAATTGTGCCCCCTCTGCACTGGTATACATGCCATAGAATGGGTGTTTGCCAAATTGCTTCACTGCACACAAAGGGCAGCTTTCCCTCCTGCCCAGCCCTTGTCCCGGCCCTGATTCCAGGTTTGGTTAAACAGGGATTTGGACCAAACCTCAGCACATCCTTAGTGCAGCGTACAGCAGCCTGTCAAGATCAATGACAGGCTGAAATACTTGGCAGATGCACATGGGTGTGTGCTGTTCCTGAGTGGCACTTGGGTTCCGAGCTGAATTGGTTCACTGACAAGCTCAGAAAGTGGCATTCCTGCAGTTAGGGCATACATCCAGGGCCGTCTTTAATGTTGATTGGACCCTGGGCAAAAATTTTCTTGGGGGGGGGCATGCAATTTTTCCCTCCACCTGCTCTGAGACATACAATAAATATCAGCTAGACTTAAAATCAGTTTACTGTATCAGATCAGGCAGTGATTGGTTGCCAGAGGTTACAGCATATCATTGCCATTTACTGACTGGTTTCTAGAGGTTACAGCACACATTACGGCTCACTGATTAGTTGCTGGAGGTTGCAGCACATGATTTCTTCTTGTTAATTGGTTGCTAGAGATTACTGTATAGTAATACTGCTCACTAATTGGTTGCTAGAGATTACTGTATAGTAATACTGCTCACTAATTGGTTGCTAGAGGTTACTGCACACTGGTTGCTAGAGGTTACTGCACATCTTTACTGCTCACTGATTGGTTGCTAGAGCTTACTGCACATCTTTACTGCTCGCTGATTGGTTGCTAGAGGTTACAGCACATCATTACTGCTCGCTGATTGGTTACTAGAGGTTACAGCACATCAGCTCTTGTATTTACATATGAATGCTGCCACTATTTACGTATGAATGCTCCTGTTATTTACATATTAATGACAGTTATTAACAAGTAAAGGGTCTGCAGGTGAGTCATCTTTACACAACAATAGGGCAGAGCTGGGCAGCATTAGTAGCAGCACTTCACACTGAGATATCAGGACACAGCACAGGACTAACACTTCAAGGGACAAGGGAATTTAAAGTGGAGGTTCCCTAAAGTGGACCTAGTTGATTGACGTTCCTCCGACCGGCGCATACTGCGCGTCACGACTTTCCGACAGAAGCCGAACGTCATTGCGCAGGCGCCGTATAGAGTCGGCTCTATACGGCGCCTGCGCAGCGACGTTCGGCTTCTTTCGGAAAGTCGTGACGTCAAGTATGCGTCGGTCAGGGGAACGTCAATCAACTAGGAACGCCCAGACCCAAAAGAATCATACCCGGAAGCCGAGGAATGAAACGGCGATAACGAGGTATGTACGGGAAAAAAAAAAAAAAAAACAACATACCCGCAGTGTAATCAGTCTTCTCAATGTATTGTTAGAATTTTTTTTAGGGGGAACCTCCACTTTAAACTGGGATAGTTGGCAAGTATGAGGCAGCTGCTTTGGGCCCCACAACGATATCATGGACCAGGGCAGCTTCCCCTTTTGCCCTGCCTTTTAAGCCAGCCCTGCATACATCACACACGTGGCATTAAATGTACATAATGCTCGGAGCCACAGGCAACCACCTTGTGCCAGGCTGAGGTCACCAGGCTGGACGCTGCACCTGTGCCTCCCAGTGCCCAAAAAAAGCCCAATGTAGACCAAACCACCACCAAACAGGGCAGAGAAGGGCGTTAATGATATCCAAAAATGAAATAAGAAATAGAAGACGTGATCCACTCACATGTAAAACTTGATAAAAGCCGGAGAAATGAAGCGTCGGGATGTCGCCAGCCTTAGTCTTGAGTCTCACTGCAGAGAGATCTCAGCTCAGATCTTCACACTGGCTGGCAGCGGGAGACGCGGGTACTGGTGCCCTGGAGGGTCTGATGACTCACATGGGAACTAAGTGATAACAGCCTGGAGGGGATCAACCAGACTACACACATCAAGGTAAGGGGGGGAGGGGGGAGCGTCAGTGCGTTTCAGAGCCGATACGCCCCTTTCTGGCTGCACAGGGAATAACAGGACGCAGTGTTAGGAGGACTACAAGGTCCAGCATGGAGCTGCTCCAGGTACCAATTCATAACTTTTTCCATGATTGTTGTTAATAAGAAGTGAAATGAACAGCGGGGGCCGTATGGTAATAAAGCAACAACTGCTCCCCCATTGGAGGCGACGCCACCATTACCGCCACCGGTGTCAGGAATCAGCAGCAGGGGAGGCCAGACCTGCATGGCTACACTCAGGATACTTGGACCAGACTGTATACGCTTTAACCGCTTGCCCACTTACTCACGCACTCATACATTGGCAGAATGGTACGGGCAGGCAAAGCAACGTATATATATATATACTGGCCCAGATTCAAGAAGCAATTGCGCCTGTGTAACCATAGGTTACACAGCGCAATTGCTTACTTGCCCCGGCGTTACAAATGCTCCTGATTCAGGAACCTCGTTACGCAGACTGCAGCCTAAAATCTGCGTGGCATAAGGCTCTTATGCACGCATATCTTAGACTGCATTCTAGCGATGGCCGCTAGGGGGCGTTCCCGTTGTGCTCTGTGTATAGTATGCAAATTGCATACTAACGCCGATTCACAACGTTGCGCGAGCCCTGCGTACGCAATTCACGTAGTTGGCGTACGTCGGGTTTCGCGTAAGGTTGCACATCCTAATAGCAGGGGCAGCCAATGCTAAAGGATACCCGTCGTTCCCGCGTCGCGATATTTGAAATCTACGTTGTTTGCGTAAGTGATTCGTGAATGGCGCTGGACGCCATTCATGTTCACTTTGAAGCAAATGACGTCCTTGCGACGTCATTTGCCACAATGCACGTCGGGAAAGTTTCCCGACGGAGCATGCGCTCTACGCTCGGCGCGGGAGCGCGCCTAATCGAAATGATTCCCGCCCCCTACGGGATCATTTACATTAGGCGCCCTTACGCAGGGCAAGTTTACACAGCGCACACGCAATTTACGGAGCTACTGCTCCACGAATCGCGGGTAGCGCAGTAAATTTGCGGGGGCGCAGGGCAAAAACGCTACCCTGCGCCTCCGTAAATAAGGGGCAAATCTACCTGAATCCGGGCCACTGTACATATATATATATATGTGCGCGCGCCACGGTCTCCGTGACCGTGCCCGCGGGACACGCGGATTCAATGTACGCCGGTGTCCCGCGATCAGGTCACAGATTTGCAGACTGGAGGGCTGCCTTTGTAAACAAGGCATCTCCCTGTTCTGCCTAGTGACAGGACACTGATCGTCATCTCCCTCTTATCGGGAGCAGTGATCAGTGTCATGTCACAGTAAGCCACGCCCCCTAACAGTTAGAATCACTCCCTAGGACACACTTAACCCCTTCCCTGTCCCCTACTGGTTAACCCCCTAACCTGCCGGTATCATTTACACACTAATCAGTGGGGTAGATTCAGTAAGATATGCGCTTTTTTTATGTAGGCGCAGGGCACCGTTTTTGTAGCTCCGTAAATTGCGTGGGCGCTCCGGCAAAATGCCCGGCGTAAGCGCGGGCAATTTAAATGATCCCGTAGGGGGCGGGAATCATTTAAATTAGGCGCGTTCCCGCGCCGATCGTAGAGCGCATGCTCCGTCGGGAAACTTTCCCGACGTGCATTGCGGCAAATGACGTCGCAAGGACGTCATCTGCTTCAAAGTCGACGTGAATGGCGTCCAGCGCCATTCACGAATCACTTACGCAAACTACGTAAAGTTCAAATTTTGCGACGCGGGAACGACGGGTAGGGGCAGCCTAACGCGAAAACCGCTGTACGCAAACGACGTAAACTGCGTACGCAGGGCTCGCGCAACGTTGTGAATCGGCGTTAGTATGCAATTTGCATACTATACGCAGAGCACAACGGGAACGCCACCTAGCGGCCATCGCAAGAATGCAGCCTAAGATATGCGGGCATAAGAGCCTTATGCCATGCATATCTTAGGCTGCAGTCGGCGTAACGAGGTTCCTGAATCAGGAGCATTCGTTACGGCGGCGCAAGTAAGCAATTGCGCTGCGTAACTATGGTTACGCAGGCGCAATTGCTCTCTGAATCCGGGCCAGTGCATTTTTATAGCACTGATTGCTGTATAATGCCGCGTACACACGGTCGGAAATTTCCGACAACAAACGTTCGATGTGAGCTTGTTGTGGGAAAATCTGACCGTGTAGTGGGCTCCATCGGACATTTGCTGTTGGAATTTCCGACAACAAATGTTTAAAGGGTTGGTTCTCAATTTTTCCGACAACAAAAGTTCTTGTCGGAAATTCCGATCGCGTGTAGCCAATTCCAACGCACAAAAATCCTACACATGCTCGGAATCAATTTGACGCATGCTCGGGATCATTGTACTACATTTTTCTCGGCTCATCGTATGTTGTACGCAGGGCCGGCCTTTGGGGTGTGCGAGCTGTGCGGCTGCACAGGGCGCCATGGGCAACAGGGGGCGCTGTGTGGCACACACAGCTCACAGAATACGAGTCACATGAGGGCCGATCCTAGATGGGGTGCAGTTCACCCAGGCGCCACAGAGGTGGGGGCGCTCAAGCCCCAGCCTGCCCTATACCACCCCAGCATGCCCTATACCACCGCAACCTGCCCTATATCACCGCAACCTGCCCTATGCCACCGCAAACCTGCCCTATGCCACCGCAACCTGCCCTATATCACCCCAACCTGACCTATGCCACCACACCCTGCTCTATACCACACCATCCTGCCCTATGCCACCCCAGCCTGCCCTATATCACCCCAGCGGTCCCAATACCACCCTATACTTTAATTTACAGGGGCCATTGGGGGGGGGGCACCACAGGATTATCTCGCACAGGGCGCCTGAACACCTAAGGCCGGCCCTGGTTGTACGCCACCATGTTCTTGTCGTTCGGAAATTTCCGACAACATTTGCGTGACCGTGTGTATGCAACACAAGTTTGAGGCCAAATTCCGTCGGAAAAAAATCCCCGGTTTTGTTGTCGGAATGTCCGATTGTGTGTCCGCGGCATAAGAGTCAAGGGTCCCAAAATAGCGTCAGAAGTGTCTGATGTGTCCGCCGCAATATCACAGTCACGATACAAATCGCAGATCGCCGCCATAACTAGTAAAAAAAAAAATATTAATAAAAATGCTATAAAACTATCCCCTATTTTGTAGACGCTTAGGGCCAGATTCTTGTAGAATCTGCGGCGGCGTAGCGTAAGCCATTTACACTACGCCGCCGCAACTTACTGGAGCAAGTGCCGTATTCTCCAAGCAATTGCTCCATAATTTGCGTCAGCGTAGTGTAATTGGCCCGGCGCAAGGCCGCGTAATTCAAAGGGCGTGGCTTGTATTTGAATTAAGCGCGCCCCCGCGCCGATCGAACTGCGCATGCGCCGGGCTTAAAATAGCCCAGTGCGCATGCTCCAGTTCTCGACGGAAAACGTCAATGAAAGCCGCAGAGGTGATCAAATACCACCAAAATAAAGCTCCATTTGTGGGGAAAAAAGGACGTCAATTTTGTTTGGGTACAACGTCGCACGACCGCGCAATTGTCAGTTAAAGCGACGCAGTGCCGAATCGCAAAAAGTGGCCCGGTCCTTTGGCAGCCAAATCCTCCGGGGGCTGAAGAGGTTATGTGAAATTTATTTTAAGTAAAATAAAATCCATCCAAACACCGGCACACGGCAATCATAAAGATATAAGTGAACCAAAAAACCCCAGTGACAGAATTCCTGACAAACAGAAGCCTAACCATTAACTATATATATGGGGAACTATTAATTGCTGGGGAGGCTGGAGGTGCAGGGAACAGATGGGAGGGGGGAACAAAACTAGAATCGGATACACTGGGGAGCAAGAAAGAGGCAGCTGGGTACAGGATGTGGGGCAAGAGCAGGAGCAGGATCACCGCTGGCAGTAAGCAAAACATTCGTAGCAAGAAGTACTTATAGGGGAGGACCTAAATACCCTCCCAGCAGCCGGCATCACATGGAAACTGATTACTGGGATCTGTTTGTTTGCTGCTGAAAGACCCCCGTTTATATACGCTTATTGGGATTTTTTAACAAAAACATGTAGCAGAATACATATTGGCCTAAATTGATGAAGAAATTATTTTTTATTTTATTGGATGTTTTATAGCAGAAAGTAAAATATATATATATATATATATATATATATATATATATATATATATATATATATATATATATTTTTTTTTTTTAAATTTTGTATTTTTTTGCTTATAGCGCAAAAAAAAAAAAAAACGCAGAGGTGACCAAATACCACCAAATGAAAGCTCTATTTGTGGGGAAAAAAAGGACATCAATAGTATTTTGGTACAGCGTCGCACAACCGCGCAATTGTCAGTTAAAGTAATGCAGTGCCGTAAAGAAAAAAATGGCTCGGTCATGAAAGGGGGGGGGGGGGGGGGGTGTTGACATTAAACTTTCTGGAGCTGAAGTGGTTAAAATGTATTTTCTCCCCAAAAAAAAAATGCATTTGAAAAAACTGCTGCGTAAATACAGTGTGACATAAAACATTGCAACAACCACAATTTTATTCTCTAGGGTTTTGGCTAAAAAATAATATATATATATATATATATATATATATATATATATATATATATATATATATATATATATATATATATATATATATATATATATATATATAATAAATATATGTAATAATAATAATAATAATAAAACAAAAAAAATATATATATATATATATACACACACACATATATATATATATATATATATATATATATAAAATATATATAAAAACAATAATAATACATTTTATATATATATATATATATATATATATATATATATATATATATATGTGTGTGTGTATATATATATAAAAATATATATATATATGTGTGTGTGTATGTATATATATATATATACTTTTTGTTTACATTCAAAAATGTAGATTTTTTTGCTAGAAAATAGCTTAGAACCTCCAAACATTATACTGTGTGTGTGCATATATATTATTTATATTTATTTATTATTATATATATATATATATTTATTATTATTGTTGTTGTGTTATATATATATATATATATATATATATATATATATATATATATATATATATATATAGATAAAAACAATAATAATACATTTTTATATATATATATATATATATATATATATATATATATATATATATATATATATATATATATTTATTATTATTATTATTATTATTATTATTATTATTATTATTATATATATATAATAATAATAATAATAATAATAATTAATATAAATATATATACATATATATATACAGGCATACCCCACTTTTAAGTACACAATGGGACCAGAGCATGTATGTAAAACGAAAATGTACTTAAAGTGAAACAATACCTTTTTTCACTTCTAGGGTATAGTGTGGGGTCAGGGGCTATAGTGGGGGTGTCAGGAGCTGTAGTTGATGTCTCAAGGGCTATAGTGGGGGTGTCAGGAGCTGTAGTTGATGTCTCAAGGGCTATAGTGGGGGTGTCAGGAGCTGTAGTTGATGTCTCAAGGGCTATAGTGGGGGTGTCAGGGGCACACTGGAACAGGGCAGGCTATGCTCTCGGAGCTTTAGCTCTTTATACTGTGGCTGCAAAATGTCTGTACAGTACTTGTAAGGCACTTTACATACACTCGCGGTTATGTCCTTACTCGCGAGTGTATGTAAAGTGAGTGTACTTAAAGCGGGGTATGCCTGTAATATATATATATATATATATATATAAAATGTATTATTATTGTTTTTATCTATATATATATAACACAACAACAATAATAATAAATATATATATAATAATAAATAAATATAAATATATATATACACACACACAGTATAATGTTTGGAGGTTCTAAGCAATTTTCTAGCAAAAAAACAAAAAGTATCTGAATAGGCCGGGTCTTCAAGTGGTTTAGTGTACAATTAAAACAATGTATATATATATTTTTTTACCATTCAGTTATTTGGGTGCCTTGAAAGTACTTTTTTTTATTGCTTCTTCTTCTCTTCTATTAGGATGCGGCGCCCTCGTTACAATTGATGCAGACAAGCGCAGCGCCTGGAGGACAGCGAGGTCTAGAATGCGCCTGCCGAGACTTAAAATAATAAAAAATAAACCGCGTTCAGAGATAATATTTACACAGACTGATAACATGGGAGTCATGTGACACCTCAGGGAGATATTCACACAACAAGTGTAATATTTTTATAGCAGCTGAAATAATCTGTCTAATAAAAGGGGGGTATATACACTATGTTACCAAAAGTATTGGGACGCCGGCCTTTACACTCACATGAACTTCACAGTCTTAGTCCGGAGGGTTCAATATTGAGTTGGCTCCGCCCTTTGCCGCTATAACACCTTCACCTCTTCTGGGAAGGCCGTCCACAAGGTTTAGGAGGGTGTCTATGGGAATGTTTGACCGTTCTTCCAGAAGAGTATTTGTGAGGTCAGACACTGATGTTGGATGAGAAGGCCTGGCTCGCAGTCTCAACACAAATTCATCCCAAAGGTGTTCTATGGGGTTGAGGTCAGGACTCTGTGCAGGCCAGTCATGTTCTTCCACCCCAAACTCACTCCTCTGTGTCTTTGTGCACTGGTCCCAATCATTTGGTCAAGGGGGGATTATGGTGTGGGGGGGGGGAGGGGGGATTATGGTGTGGGGGAGGAGGGATTATGGCGTGGGGGAGGAGGGATTATGGCGTGGGGGAGGAGGGATTATGGTGTGGGGGAGGAGGGATTATGGTGTGGGGGAGGGGATTATGGTGTGGGGTTGTTTTTCAGGAGTTGGGCTCGGCCCCTTAGTTCCAGAGAAGGGAACTCCTAAGGCGTCAGCATACCAAGACATTTTGGACAATTTCATGAACCCAACTTTGTGGGAGGAGTTTGGGGACGTCCTTTTCCTGTTCCAACATGACTGCCCACCAGGGCACAAAGCAAGGTCCATAAAGACATGGATGAGCGAGTTTGGGGTGGAGGAACTTGATTGGCCTGCACAGAGGCCAGACCTTCTCATTCAACATCAGTGCCTGACCTCACAAATGCTCTTCTGGAAGAATGGTCAAACATTCCCATAGACACCCTCCTAAACCTTGTGCACGGCCTTCCCAGAACTGGATCTTGTAGTCCTACTGGTGCTGTGTCCTGATAATCCCGTTATTCATTGGGCGCTTATAATAATGTTATTCAGTGGAGCTCCTCCGGGCCGTTCTCACCTCGTTCTCACCTCGTTCTCACCTCGTTCTCACCTCGTTCTCACCTTGTTCTCACCTCGTTCTCACCTCGTTCTCACCTCGTTCCCATGTGAGTCACACATCCTTCAGTCTTCTTCTCACACCGCCTGCCAAGATCCTCCTTGGGGAGATACAGACGGAGAAAAGTGATGGATTTCTAACACCTCCATATATCTGATGGTATGTGGATATATGTGGACCTTTTATGGACTCTTTTGTTGCTGGACTTTTCCTTCATTATTTTGTTATTATTTGATGAGACCAATTCAAATGATGAGACACTATTCCTCCCTCTGACACCAATGATGGGACACTATTCCTCCCACTGATACCAATGATGGGACACTATTCCTCCCTCTGACACCAATGATGGGACACTATTCCTCCCACTGACACCAATGATGGGACACTATTCCTCCCACTGATACCAATGATGGGACACTATTCCTCCCACTGACACCAATGATGGGACACTATTCCTCCCACTGACACCAATGATGGGACACTACTATTCCCCCCACTGACACCAATGATGGGACACTATTCCTCCCACTGACACCAATGATGGGACACTATTCCTCCCACTGACACCAATGATGGGACACTATTCCTCCCACTGACACCAATGATGGGGCACTATTGCTCCCACTGATACCAATGATGGGACACTATTCCTCCCACTGACACCAATGATGGGACACTATTCCTCCCACTGATACCAATGATGGGTCACTATTCCTCCCACTGACACCAATGATGGGACACTATTCCTCCCACTGATACCAATGATGGGTCACTATTTTATACGTTGTATCTCTCTATCTTCTGTCTGATCAATGTTTATAAACAATGTTACTTTGTATCTCTCTATCATCTGTCTGATCAATGTTTATAAACAATGTTACTTTGTATCTCTCTATCTCCCATTTAATCAATGTTTATAAAAAATGGTCCGGATTCAGATACAAGATACGCCGTCATAGAATCAGTTACGCATAGATATCCCTAAGATCCGACAGGTGTAAGTGACTTACACCATCGTATCTTAGGCTGCATTTTCAGGCTGGCCGCTAGGTGGCGCTTCCGTATGTTTACGCAAGGAATATGCTAATTAGGTAGATACGGCGATTCAGAAACGTACGTCCGCCCAGTGCAATTTTTTCCGTCGTTTACATTAGGCTTTTTTCGGCGTATAGTTTCCCCTTGCTATATGAGGCGTAGCTAATGTTAAGTATGGCCGTCGTTCCCGCGCCGAGTTTGGAAATTTTACGTCGTTTGCGTAAGTCGTTCGCGAATAGGGCTGTACGTCATTTACGTTCACGTCGAATCCACTACGTCCTTGCGGCGTACTTTAGAGCAATGCACACTGGGATATTTTACGGACGGCGCATGCGCCGTTCCAAAAAAACGTCAAAGACGCGGGGGTCAAGTAAAATTTTAATAAAACACGCCCCCAACATCCCCATTTGAATTAGGCGGGCTTACGCCGCCACACATACGTTAGGGCGCAAGTTCTTTCTGAATACAGAACTTGCGCCCAAAGTTACAGCGGCGTAACGTATCGGAGATACGTTACGCCGGCAGATAGATACACAAATCTATCTGAATCCGGCCCAATGTTACTTCTGGTTCTCTATCTTCTGTCTGATCAATGTTTTTCTTTACATTTTAATTTTTTATTACTATTTATATTTGCTAAAATAATTTATATTATTTGCTATTTAATGTATTATTATTTTTTAATTGTTAACCCCTTCCCACCACCTGTACACATATATACATGCAGTATACTATATATATATATACACCACCTATCAGAGCGCGTCCTTCTTCGCACAGTTTGCAGTCTGTTGTCTCGCTGATCCCCGTAGTTTTCTCTATGCTGGATGATCCATTAGAGCTCTTGTTGTGGAGAACACGGGAGATTTATAGAACTGGGAAAGGAGGTTCCTGGTGTTCCCAGACACTTTCCTGGAATACATGGAAGCTCTGCAGTGGGTCTTGGGTGTGGATTTTCCAGGTCATACCAGGTTGTCTCTCCTACAGAGAGTTTCCATGCAAAACGTAGACTTTCTGGATCTATACACTTGATACGTTATCTCCCAGAGATTTAACCCTTTCGCTTCCAGAGCTATTTTTGTGTTTGTTTTTTTTGCACACATGTTTAAAATAATTATTTTAAGCCTGAAGATCGGGTAATGCCTCGTACACAGGATCGGTTTTCCTGACGGGAAAACTGCCATGTTTGCGTTTGGTCGGGAAAACCGGCCGTGTGTATGCTCCATAGCAATTTTCCCGACAGGAAAACTGCGAGCCAGTTTTCCTATGGGAAACACTGCGGTGGAGCATACACACGGCCGGTTTTCCCGACCAAAGCTGTCATAGCAGTTTTCCTGTCGGGAAAACCATCCATGTGTACACGAGGAAAAGCAACCGAGCCGGTTCTTGGTTTTCCCCTTCGGTTTTCCCGACGGCCTTTTGACTGCTGGGAAAACCGATCGTGTGTACGAGGCATAAAACTCCAAAACGTGATATATTTTCGGAACGCTGACACCCTAAAGAATGACACAGAGGTACCGTATATACTCAAGTATAAGCCCTTGGCTTATACTCGAGTCACCTTTTTGCGCCTGATCTCCCGAACTTTGGGGACCCGGTACCGGCAGGCTGTAGATCCCCTGGACCCCAATCCTTGCACATATGTAGCCCCACTCTTCCTCTACAAGTGTGCAAAGTTTGTTGTCCGGGAGACCTACGGCCGGGGAGCACCGATTTTTCAAAGCCAGGCACCCCTTCCATATCTCTGGTGATTTTGGGGACCTGGTACCGGCCGATTGTAGGTCCCCTGGAACCGAAACTTGGCAAACATGTAGTCCCATTTCTCCACTGCAAGTGTGCAAAGTTTGCTGTCTGGGAAACCTACGGCTTGGGAGCACCGATTTTTCAAACCCGGGAACCCCTTTCATAGACTCCAATGTTAAACGATAGTCAAGTCATGGACACAGTGAGGCATGGACATAGTGAGGCATGGGCACAGTGAGGCATGGGCACAGTGAGGCATGGACATAGTGAGGCATGGGCACAGTGAGGCATGGACACAGTGAGGCATGGACATAGTGAGGCATGGGCACAGTGAGGCATGGACACAGTAAGGCATGGACATAGTGAGGCATGGACACAGTGAGGCATGGACACAGTGAGGCATGGGCACAGTGAGGCATGGACACATTGAGTCATGGGCACATTGAGGCATGGGCACAGTGAGGCATGGGCACAGTGAGTCATGGACACAGTGAGTCATGGGTACATTGAGGCATGGGCACAGTGAGTCATGGGCAGAGTGAAGCATGGACACAGTGAGTCATGGGCCCATTGAGGCATGGGCACAGTGAGGCATGGGCACAGTGAGGCATGGACACAGTAAGGCATGGACATAGTGAGGCATGGATACAGTGAGGCATGGACACAGTGAGGCATGGGCACAGTGAGGCATGGACACATTGAGTCATGGGCACATTGAGGCATGGGCACAGTGAGTCATGGACACAGTGAGTCATGGGTACATTGAGGCATGGGCACAGTGAGTCATGGGCAGAGTGAAGCATGGACACAGTGAGTCATGGGCCCATTGAGGCATGGTAAGAGTGAGGCATGGGCACAGTGAGGCACGGTGAGGCATGCAGATGGACACCCTAGGCTTATACTCGAGTCAATAAGTTTTCCCATTTTTTGTGGTAAAATTAGGTGCCTCGGCTTATATTCGGGTCGGCTTATACTCGAGTATATACGGTAGTTCTTATTTTCTACGTTACACAATAGTTTTAGTGCACACAAACTCAATAAATGCCCCGAGTAAATATATAGCCAACACATCAAACCTTAAAGTTGCTTGTGCCCCTGAAATAGCGACAAACGTTAGTACCCCATATTTTCCATAGGCAACACATTAAAATCCCCCTATAGGTCATCAGTTTAGTGTTATAGAGGAGGTCTGGTGGTGGAATTATTGCTCTCACTCTGGCGTACACAGCGATATGTAACATGTGTATTGCAGATGACATTTCCATACATTCGTGCCCCTCATGTGTGCGTTTATTTCTATATGTGGAGGTGGGGGCTTCAATTTTTTTTAGAGGGGGGGGGGTTCTGTGCTCGGGTGTAACTTACATTTTTTTATAATTTATAAAAATGTTTTTTTTTTGCTTAACTTTTTTTCCTTCACAGATAAAGAATCCCAATGTGATGATTGTTTTGGTGACAGGGTCTTCTGAATGAGGCAACACAGTACATGAGTATCTTTTCTAAGCCCCTGGTTCCCTGAGCTCCACTTGATTATCCTGGATTCCTAATTTATTATGTATACCTGTTTTGAATAGCTATTAATTGTTTTATCTTCATCCAAATGTTAGCTTATATTTGGTGTATTGTTCTTCCAATTGGCCCTAATATACTGTATATAATTTATTTTATCCCCTTGTTTGTTATTCACACCCCTTTTCATTGTATCCTTCTCCCATGTCCAGTGGCGGACTGACAACTCATGGGGCCCCCCGGCAATAGAAGATTATGGGACCCCTGGGCTTACAGATGGCCACCACGCCAGGAGGCAGTGCAGAGGCGAGGAAGCTAAAATCTCGGGATTTTCACATCAAAAGCATGTCGGTTTCGGACATATCAGGGACAGATCTAAAAAAACACAGATTTTTACATACTGTCCCTGGTTTTACTGAGCCTGGCAACCCTGATGGGGCCCCCTAGTGGCGTGGGGCCCTCGGGCAGTGCCCAAGTGACTCAATGGTCAGTCCGCCCCTGCCCATGTCATATATTGTCTGTCCATCTCTTCTACACTACATATTTCCCCTTATGGAAAAGTTTCATTCATACAATGTATCCACATTAATTTATCTTATTCCAGTACTCTTACTCCCTCTGTTGGTAATGTTTTAGTAATGCTTTTTGTATTGTTATCTACTATATACTGCAGGGCTCAAAATTTAAAGTCCTGAGCCAGGCCTCAAGAGTTACTCGCCACCAATTGCCCCACCTAATTCATACACTGCCCTGCGCCTAATTGCACCTGTAAACACGCCCTCGTAGATTATCTCATGGAATGACAATGTTTTATGCAGAATCAAGTTACAAAATTAAATATTACCAACAACAACTTTAACAAAATGGGACAGGGCACTGGGGGCAGACCAGAGGGACAGGGCACTGGGGGCAGACCAGAGGGACAGGGCACTGGGGGCAGACCAGAGGGACAGGGCACTGGGGGCAGACCAGAGGGACAGGGCACTGGGGGCAGACCAGAGGGACAGGGCACTGGGGGCAGAGCAGAGGGACAGGGCACTGGGGGCAGACCAGAGGGACAGGGCACTGGGGGCAGACCAGAGGGACAGGGCACTGGGGGCAGACCAGAGGGACAGGGCACTGGGGGCAGACCAGAGGGACAGGGCACTGGGGGCAGACCAGAGGGACAGGGCACTGGGGGCAGACCAGAGGGACAGGGCACTGGGGGCAGACCAGAGGGACAGGGCACTGGGGGCAGACCGGAGGGACAGGGCACTGGGGGCAGACCGGAGGGACAGGGCACCGGGGGTAGACCGGAGGGACAGGGCACCGGGGGTAGACCGGAGGGACAGGGCACTGGGGGCAGACCGGAGGGACAGGGCACTGGGGGCAGACCAGAGGGACAGGGCACTGGGGGCAGACCAGAGGGACAGGGCACTGGGGGCAGACCAGAGGGACAGGGCACTGGGGGCAGACCAGAGGGACAGGGCACTGGGGGCAGACCAGAGGGACAGGGCACTGGGGGCAGACCAGAGGGACAGGGCACTGGGGGCAGACCGGAGGGACAGGGCACTGGGGGCAGACCGGAGGGACAGGGCACCGGGGGTAGACCGGAGGGACAGGGCACTGGGGGCAGACCGGAGGGACAGGGCACTGGGGGCAGACCAGAGGGACAGGGCACTGGGGGCAGACCAGAGGGACAGGGCACTGGGGGCAGACCAGAGGGACAGGGCACTAGAACTGGGTCTCTTCACCATTCTCTTGCTGTCTCCTCTGCAACTCCCATCCATCCTCTCTCTCTCTCCCATTCATCTCATCATCAGGAGCCTGTGTGTGCGGCTCCACGCTTGCATGTCCCCACTTCCCCCTTTTATTCAGGCTGGCAGTGAGGAGCTGCAGCACAGCGGGAGGGAGTACAATCCAGCCCTGAGATCCACACAACTGCACAGCCATTGACACCATAGCACAGCGCACACTGACAGCGCACAGCACACACTGACAGCGCACAGCACACATTGAGACCAGTCTGTTCTCAGTGCTCAGGCTAAACTTACATAGAGCACAAGGAGAAGAAAACTGCACAAACTAGAAGGCTGCCGCTCTCATGTCAGGGCAACTTTCAGTGAGCGCTGCACCAGAGTGGTAATTTTTGCAATCCTCCACCTCACTCATTACTTTCTGCTCTCCAGCTACATTGGTCGGGGCCCGGGGGAGGGGGGCAGGCTCAGAGAGGTCATACTGTTAGGTCCCATGGCTTAATGAGAATTGTAAGGAGAGCACCTGTGTACTGCTCTGCCTGTGCGCGGCTCACCAGACTACTTTTCCCGAGCATGCACCTTTCCTCTTCGGCCGCCAATCTTATCGGGACTCTAAGGCCCCGTACACACGTCCGGATCTCCGCTGGAAACGGTCCGCTGGACCGTTTCCAGCGGAGATTCCTCCTCCGGATTTGGATCCGATGTCGTGTACACACCATCGGATCAAAATCCGTGCGGAATTACTCCGTGGTGACGTGTCGCGCCGCCGCGACGATGACGCGGCGACATGCGCGACGCTGGAAGGTAAGTACTTCCACGCATGCGTCGAATCATTACGACGCATGCGAGGGAGGGGAGCGGACGGATTGATCCGGTGAGTCTGTACAGACCACTGGATCAATCCGCTGGTCCCGATTCAAGCGGATAGATTTCTTAGCATGCTAAGAAATTTCTATCCGCTTGAAATCGATCGGCCGGACGAATCTCCGCGGATAAATATCCGCTAGGCCGTACAGACGACCGGATTTGTCCGCTGGAACTGATCCGCGGATCAATCCCAGCCGATAGATCCGGTCGTGTGTACGGGGCCTTAGTGTAGGCACAGATTGGAGGGAGATTGGTCATGCAGCCCTGTCATCACTCGCCCCCAGCTTAAATCCACTCGCCAAATGCTAGTAGGCGAGTGGAAATTTTGAGGGCTGATATACTGTATATACACGCTGATCAAAAAAAAATGACAAGAATACTTTGAAAACACATCAGATCTCAATGGATACAAATCTCATGCTGATATCTATACTGGTATGGACTGGGTAATGTGTTGGGATCTATACTGGTATGGACTGGGTGATGTGTTGGGATCTATACTGGTATAGATGGGGTAATGTGTTGAGGATCTATACTGGTATGGACTGGGTAACGTGTTGGGATCTGTACTGGTATGGACTGGGTAATGTGTGAGGATCTATACTGATATGGACTGGGTAATGTGTTGGGATCTATACTGGTATGGACTGGGTGATGTGTTGGGATCTATACTGGTATAGATGGGGTAATGTGTTGAGGATCTATACTGGTATGGACTGGGTAACGTGTTGGGATCTGTACTGGTATGGACTGGGTAATGTGTGAGGATCTATACTGGTATGGACTGGGTAATGTGTTGGGATCTATACTGGTATGGACTGGGTAATGTGTTAGGATCTATACTGGTATGGACTGGGTAATGTGTTGGGATCTATACTGGTATGGACTGGGTAATGTGTGAGGATCTATACTGATATGGACTGGGTAATGTGTTGGGATCTATACTGGTATGGACTGGGTAATGTGTTGGGATCTATACTGGTATGGACTGGGTGATGTGTTAGGATCTATACTGGTATGGACTGGGTAATGTGTTAGGATCTATACTGGTATGGACTGAGTAATGTGTTAGGATCTATACTGGTATGGACTGGGTAATGTGTTAGGATCTATACTGGTATGGACTGGGTAATGTGTTAGGATCTATACTGGTATGGACTGGGTAATGTGTTCGGATCTACACTGGTATGGACTGGGTAATGTGTTAGGATCTATACTGGTATGGATTGGGTAATGTGTTGGGATCTATACTGGTAAGAACTGGGTAATGTATTGGGATCTATACTGGTATGGAGGGGGTAATGTGTTGGGATCTATACTGGTATGGACTGGGTAATGTGTTGGGATCTATACTGGTATGGACTGGGTAATGTGTTGGGATCTATACTGGTATGGACTGGGTAATGTGTTAGGATCTATACTGGTATGGACTGGGTAATGTGTTGGGATCTATACTGGTATGGACTGGGTAATGTGTTGGGATCTATACTGGTATGGACTGGGTAATGTGTTAGGAATGAAAGGATGGCACATCATTTGATTGAAATTAAAATTATCCACCTACAGAGAGCTGAATTCAAACACACCCTGAAAATCAAAGTGAAAAAATGATGCAGCAAGCTCGTCCATTTAGAAATTTCATTGCAGGAACTCAGTATGGTCCTCCTCAGTAGTTTGTGTGCCCCCCCCCCCCCCCAAGTGCTTGTACGCATACCTGACAACATCAGGGCACGCTCCTAATGAGACGACGGATGGTGTCCTGGTTTATTTCCTCCCAGATCTGGACCAGAACATCACTGAGCTCCTGAACAGACTGAGGTGCAACCTGGCGGCACCGGATGGACCGAAACATAATGTCCCCGAGGTGTTCTTCTGGATTTAGGTCAGGTGAGCGTGGGGGGGGCATTCAATGGTATTAATTTCTTCATCCTCCAGGAACTGGCTGCATGCTCTCGCCACATGAGGCCGGGCATTGCCGTGCACCAGGAGGAACCCAGGACCCACTGCACCAGCGTAGGGTCTGACAATGGGTCCCAGGATTTCATCCCGATACCTAATGACAGTCAGGGGGCCATTGTGTAGCCTGTAGAGGTCTTTGCGTCCATCCATGGCTATACCTCCCCAGACCATCACTGACCCACCACCAAACCATAAAGTTCTCTGCAGCTTCTCCAGACCCTTTCACGTCTGTCACATATGCTCAGGATGAACCTGCTCTCATCTGTGAAAAGCATGGGGCACCAGTGGCGGACCTGCCAATTCTGGTGTTCAATGGAAAATGCCAATCAAGCTCCACAGTGTCCGGCAGTGAGCACAGAGCACACTAGAGGACGTCGGGCCCTCAGGCCACCCCCATGAAGTTCGTTTCTGATTGTTTGGTCAGAGACATTCACACCAGTGGCCTGCTGGAGGTCATTTTGTAGGGCTCTGGCAGTGCTCACCCTGTTCCTCTTTGTACAAAGGAGCAGATACCGGTCCTGCTGATGGGTTAAGGCAGTGGCGGTGCATCCATAGAGGGCGCAGGAGCACCGCCCCCTCTCTCTCTCCTGCACCGCCACTGAATACAATACATAGATTAATGCATTGCATGAATCTATGTATTGTTGCTGCCGCCCACTATTCAGATGGCCGGCCCCCTGGTGAGCGCCGGCCAACTGAATAACGACAGCTGGTTGGCTTTGGAAGTGCCTATCAGAGCCAGTGGCTCTGATAGGCTTTCCGATTACAGCTCTCAGGCTGTAATCGGCTTCCAAATAGTTAGCCAGGGGATGCACGGGGAGTGCGTTCCCTGGTTAACACTAACAGGCGTCTCAGCCAATCAGGTTTACTGGTTCTGATTACCAGTAACCTGATTGGCTGAAGCATCATCGAGGACGAGAGAAGACATCGAGGGACCGTGGAAAGAGGATGGCTGACCCCAGAAAGGTAAGTGCTGGGCGGGGGGGCAATCTGACTGGCAGCATTTTACAGTGCACAGTGGCGACAATTAAAGTGGGCACAGTGGCTACAATTGATGTGGACACAGCGGGGACAATTGATGTGGGCACAGTGGCTACAATTGATGTGGGCACAGTGGCTACAATTGATGTGGACACAGTGGCTACAATTGATGTGGACACAGTGGCTACTAATGATGTGGACACAGTGGCGACAATTGATGTGGGCACAGTGGCGACAATTGATGTGGGCACAGTGGCAACAATTGATGTGGGCACAGTGGGGACAATTGAAGTGGGCACAGTGGTAAAAATTGATGGCATGGCACAGTGGCTAAGTTTGATGGCACAAAAACAAAAGAACAAAAGCTGGACAGCCGCACTCCAAAATTTTCTTTAAAAGAGATGTCTTTATTTTCAACTGTGCATACAGTCACTGCAAGCCCACAAAAATCAGTATGGCCAACGTTTCGCACTGGCGTCAGTGCTTAGTCATTGCGAAACGTGCGAAACGTTGGCCATACTGATTTTTGTGGGCTTGCAGTGACTGTATGCACAGTTGAAAATAAAGACATCTCTTTTAAAGAAAATTTTGGAGTGCGGCTGTCCAGCTTTTGTTCTTTTGTTTTTTTGCTATTACGGCATTGCCAGCACCCTGGTGGTTCAACAACCCCTGATCATCACGAGGCTCACCTGGAGCGGTGAGAATTCTGTCTGTGTGTCTACTCAAGTTTGATGGCACAGTGGCTGCAATTGATGGCACAGTGGTTGCGTTTGATGGCATGGCACAGTGTCTGCGTTTGGCATGGCACAGTAACTGCGTTTGGCATGGCACAGTGGCGACAATTGATGGCACAGTGGCGACAATTGATGGCATGGCACAGTGGCTGCATTTGATGGGCACAGTGGCTGCATTTGATGGGCACAGTGGCTGTCTTTGATGGGCACAGTGAGGATGCAATTGTCTTTTTTTTTGTTTGTTTGTTTGCAACTGCCCCCAAAAATTTTGAGCACCAGCCGCCACTGGGTTAAGGAACTTCAGAAGTTGCTGGGGGGGTGGTCCGCGCCTGATGTGCACTCCTTGTCTGTGTTAGGGGAGCATCTCTGTGTTTGAGTTGTTGCCATAGAAACATTTGTAAAGGGGAGGAGTTGGTAATATGACCACGCCCATGTGGGGGGCGCCAGAAATATTTCTGCACCCAGGCGTCTGTGACCCTAGGATCGGCCCTGCTCATCAATTTTACATATCAGTACCTCCTCATCAGTGCCACCTTATCAGTGCCAACTCATCAGTGCCCATCAGTGCCGCCTCATCAGTGCCTGTCAGTGAAGGAGAAAACTAAATTGTATAACAGAAACTAAGAAAAACTTTTCTTCCTAAAATGTATGTATTTTCTAGTTTGTTTTGCAAAAAATAAAACCCCCAGAGGTGATCAAATACCACCAAAAGAAATCTCTATTTGTGTGAAGAAAATTATAAAAACTGCATATGTGTACAGTGTCACATGACCGCGCAATTGTCATTCAAATTGTGACGGCGCTGAATGCTGAAAATTGGTCTGGGCAGGACGGGGGGGGGGGGGGGGGGGAAGTGCCCGATATTGAAGGGGTTAAATAGTCCCTTGATTTTTTTTAAGCAGTGTATATACAGTACAGACCAAAAAAGTTTGGACACCCCTTCTCATTCAAAGAGTTTTCTTTATTTTCATGACTATGAAAACTGTAGATTCACACTGAAGACATCAGAACTATGAAGTAACACATGTGGAATTATACAAAAAAGTGTGACACAACTGAAAATCTATTTCATATTCTAGGTTCTTCAAAGTAGCCGCCTTTTGCTTTGATTTCTGCTTGGCACACTCTTGGCATTCTCTTGATGAGCTTCAAGAGGTAGTCACCTGGCGCAGCACCCCATCACTCTCCTTCTTGGTCAAATAGCCCTTCCCCCGCCTGGAGGTGTGTTTGGGGTCATTGTCCTGATGAAAAATAAATGATGGTCCAACTAAACGCAAACCGGATGGAATAG